>NC_090180.1:16541172-16859506 GCF_024679245.1 Pseudorasbora parva
GAACTGTGCCACTCTGTGGAAACGAGCCAAAAAGTAGCATGACCCATGCACTATATTTTAAGTCTTCTGAAGCCATTATGGTGACTTTTCAGAAAATTTTCTGAGAGCGAAAATTACAGACATTATTCACAGATAATTCTCCCTTTTATGATAATCACTCCAAATGGATCACTGAACCACGAGTTGATGAACTAGAGCACCGGAACAGAAACCAGATCACCAGCTTCAAACTGGGCCGTGATTCATGTGGACAGCGTGAAGAACACGGACTCGGGAGCGCGCTTGTTCAGGAAAGTAACCTGTGCATTCGTTTTAGCCTATGGTTTTAGCCGAATGTAATGTATTTAGTTTAATAAAACAGGTGTACTGTAAGCGGGGATGGTGTTAATGATTTACCTCAGACATTACCCCTTTTCTTTCCCTATTAATGTTTGCTGCTGCATCCTTTGCGTCTGACTGCTCTCACCTTTTCCAACTACGGGCTATGCCACGGATCAAACAGAAAATGCGCGCTGCGATAACGAGCATTAATAAATTTAGTGCATCAGGGTAGCCTTGAAGTAAAAATAAAAAGTGAAATGAAGTAGACATCTTCTAAAGACACCATTAGAGAACCCAAAAATCTGAAGGTGAAACTATAAGTGAGAGAAGACTGAGGGCGACTCAGAAAAGAAGTGGCTCTCATTTGCTGAACTAGAAAACAACAAAAGAGAAAACAGGAAATAATGGAGGAGGAATGAAAACTATTGTTACAGCACAGTTGTCTCATACATAGAGCTTCCATTTAACAAGCATCTTCATTTGGCATTCATATCTGTTTATACGAATGCAGAATTCATAGGCCAATCTTTGTCACAACACCCGCCAGGCATGTTTCACTTCATTTCCCAGAGGTCATCATGTGAAATATTGTTATGTCATAATGGGGTATCCCTTTCCCACCAATTTATAAATGCTTTACTGTTACTAATCTTTCGTCTCTCCATTCTGACAGCAAGCACTCCATTTTATTATAAAAACATCAGCGAGTGAAGATGCACGGGGCATCTGAAACAATATCTCAACGCTTTCTTCTGACAACACCATATATTTAGCCTGCAATAACATGATCACCTTTTATCTTCCATCATGTTAAATCTGACAGCAACAGCATTTGTGGAGGAAAGCACTTAGTGCCATCTGTGTGTGAAGGGCACTTAACAACTGTGAAATAGACAGGATAGTTGATTGGCACATCAAGACCAACAGCTAAACGATGCATAAAAGAGACCGTCTTTAAAAGACCCATTATAATTATCTCAATCAAGATGACAGATTAAAACAGCTCTGCAAAAATCATATAAAAATATGTGTATATTTATATATATGCATACCATTCAAAAGTTTAGGTTCAGACATCATGGGAATCTTATGGAACATAACCAATTTCAAATCAATTCTGTTCTTTTGAACTTCCTATTCAATTAAAAAATACTGAAATAAAATGTTTCACAATTTCGACAAATATTTAAAGCTACACTATGTAACTTTTTCATCCGCTAGAGGTCGCCTATTCAAAACAAAGGTGTAGTTTGATGACGCCAGGTTAGAGTGCAGAAACATGGGACATGTAGTCTTCACCTTACAGCCAGTGGGAAAAAAAAAAAATCAGGATAGGACTTGGGCAGAAATCATTTTCATGGTTGCGGTTATTAACGTCACTGTAGTATGAAGCAGAGCAGGACCGAGTGTTGAAGGAGCTGAGCAAAGCCACTGGAGCGATTGTTGCCGATCACACGGGACTTTTATTATGACGGGACACCTTCGCCAGCGCCATTTGCGCTTTTCTGGTCACGAGTTTGAGGTAACGCAGCTCTGTTTATCATATCAGATACATTTAAGTGTGTTTAAAATTATATTTTGACGTAGTGGGTACTATGAAACTTGTTCACACTGCTAAGAGTAAAGCGTTTCTGCCAAATAAAACCGGAAACCGAGGGTAACACAGATACAACGGAATTGACAGGTGATTCCCTCAGATATATGAACAAAATATGAACAAAACTGATTATGGGGCGGGTTTCAACCGAACCAGGAAAGACATCAATTGGATAGACCTAAAACCACAAGTGACGCATTACGTTAGTTGTCAAATGTCAACAGAGCTCAACTGCACTGTGTTGCCAAGTCAGCGTTTTTTCTGCGGGTTGTTTTTCATGTCCGCAGGTTGAAGCGACTATTATGTGATATATAGACCCATTAGTGTGAATTTTAGCAGGCAACCTTACCAAAATAACACACATTTTACCCCCCAAACGCCATGTTTTCAACACCATCACACACCCCCTCCCCTGAGAAGCTATTGTTTAGGGCTAGTAGTTGGCGGATTTTGTGTTAAAACTTGGCAACCCTGTCTGCACGTGCGCTGGAATAAATGATCTTAGCCGGTGTTGTAAAAAAATTAAAGAATTTAATGATACACAGAGTACTTACATGATCATCATTTTTGAGAGAAATCGTGAAGGTGAACGCATAAACAAACAAGCTCTCCGTTTAGGATTTGAACAAATATAATCCAAGCCTCTTTGATGACGTGCATGATTACGTTAGTGTTTATTATCTGTCCATCATTGTCTAAAGCCCGCCCTAATGATTTCATTGGTCCGAACAGTTTCTGTTCAGAGATAATTACTTCTCTATGGATCGAGTACAGACCGAACTGCTTGACCTAAAAAATTTGTGGGCGGGGCTAAGTTCGGCTGGCATCCAGGCTAAACATTTATAAATGCAGCCTTTGTGAGCATAAGAGACAAAGATTAAAATTAAAAATATTACTGACTCCAAACTTTTATATAATATTACACTACAATAAAAAATAATAATTAAATAATAGCATTGTTGCAGAAATGCTGCAGAACAGAACTGGATTAATCATAACATTTATGGTGTGGAGCAATATGTCATGAAGCAATCTGCTACATTGCTGAAAGGAACTGACCACATTTCTAAAAAAAAATGACTTACATACTGCAGCAGCAGAAACAACATCTAGTGAAGACATGTTGTGATTTGTCACATAGGTGATGGAGGGAGGAAGAAAAATAGCTTGAATGGAGATGGTTGAGAATGAAAGCTAACAGAATAGTATTAGTGCTGTTTGCTAAAGCAACTCTGAGTTAGGAGTTAGTGATGCACAACTCACACGGTTTGTACATGTGGACATAAATGACACCTCAAATCCTGTTGAGCAGAGGTGTACTATTAGTCTCGAACAAACACACTTACGATTTTCATCTGGTGAATGGGGAAAAAAAACACCATACAGCACACACAGGACCTGAGCCTAGGAACCAGTGGCCAATAAACAATATCTGGCAAACACCCAGAACACCATAGCAACCACCACTTATAGTTTCTTCAGTAAATTTAAAAACCATGTTAAAACTTGTATTATTAAGCTGAAAGAGCAGTGAGAAGATATGGAAAGTGGGTACAGGTGTGTGAGTAAAAGAACAGAACTGAAGTCATTCTTAAAAAGGGATTTTAAGAATGACTTCAGTGCTGTTCTGTTCTTTTCTCAGAGAAAAGCTTAACTCCAAGTCTTCCAGAGTCGCGGTCAAAGCTTATTCAAAAGACCGCCGTTCGCCAGTTTCTGTGTTAGCTAGAAGCACGCAAACGCAACTCGGCCGTCGTCATTATGGCCCCGACTCTATACACGATGTGATTGGCCCGACCAGAGTTTGGCGTTTACAGCTCAGAAGGGTATTGAGAGTTGCTAGACAACACTCGCGGGCAGATTAGATTTGCTGCCGGTAGGGTGCGTCTAGATTTCTAGGCTAGAAAATACCAGGTGTATTCAATCACTTAAAGGGATAGTTCACCCAAAAATGAAAATTAGTCCATGATTTACTCACCCTCAAGTCATCCTAACTGTATATGACATTCTTCTTTCAGACTAATTATATTAGACAAATTATAAAACGGAGTTAAATAACTGCCTCTTCCCAGCTTTATAGTCAAGTCAACTTTATTTATATAGCGCTTTTACAATGACGATTGTTTCAAAGTAGCTTCACAGAAACAGGAAAATAATGCAACAAAAAGGCCTTCTGAAGTGAAACATTGCATTTGTGTAAGAGAAATATTCATATTTAAAACTTTATACTAAATTTATACTAAATTAACTAACTTCCGGCTGACCTCCATATGCAATACAGGAGTAAATCAAGTAAATCAAGTGCTAATTTTCATTTTTGGGTAAACTAACCCTTTAAAGGTGCACTGTGTAAATTTTAGCAGCATCTAATGGTGAGGTTGCAAATTGTAACCGCCCACCACTCACCCCTCCCCTTCAAAGCACATAGAGAAGCTAAGGTGGCCGACACAGGACAAAGATGTCATCGTCTGAGACAGCAGAGAGTAGCTAGTCCTCTGTTTGTCTGTTTAGGGCTACTGTAGAAACATGACGGCGCAAAATGGTGACTTTACTGTAAGAGGACCCGCAGTGTATGTGGATAGAAATGGCTTTTTCTACGAACATAAAAACTTTTGTAAGATCTTTATACACCACTTAGTGGTACATAGTTATGTATATTATATTACATTTCTGTCAGTTTATCCTCATAAATGTTACACACTGCACCTTTAAACCACTTCAGAAGGTGGTCTGAGACAAAATGCATGTGGTTGTTGAAGCCACAAATGTAAATTTTACTCCTAAAATGGTAAATGGTAAATAAAATAAAGCATGGTATAGGCTAGCGGTTGTCACATATGACAGTACTACTGCAACACACATCACATTGTCAGTTGCAGAAAATAATTAAAGAGTTCAGCATTGTAACAATATTTTTTTATGAACATTACCAATTGATGCAATCCAAAATCCAATGATATAAAATAATGTATAATTTATCAGTATTTATAGTCTTTAAGTTATGGTGATCTCATTTTAACCATTTTATATATTGCAGTACTTGACAATACAATATGTAGTACAAATCTATGAAGTAAGAATCACTATTGAGAAAATGTGATTTACAAAACAAAAATAAAAAATAATATGCAATAGTCCCCTTTTGGTTTTGGTATTAAAAGTGACCAGGAATATGTTTTGGTAAGATTCATCAGTATGTCAAGAAAGAACAAGTGCAATCGTGTAATAGAGTCACACTATGACATCTCAGACAGATATTAAAATCCATCATCACCTCTAGAAATATATGATGAAAGACAAAAAGGAGGAATTATATGCAGAGTACAGCCATCTAAAAATCACAGCAATTCTCACACAGCCCTCTAGAAAGCAATGTTTAAGCTAAAAGTACTCTCTTCTAAGTGCCTTTTCAGACTACACACAAATGCACAAGTTATTAAAGAGACAACTTTAAACGAGACCCTCCTACAAAGAGAAAAGCCTGCATTAATAGAAGAATATTAAGTTTGATTGTGGCTCTATCAAATCTCTTTAATGATCGCAGAACAAAGCAGAGAGCAGGTTCTTCGATTAGAACTTCATCGGCGTATAGAGACCATTATTAAGGTGATAATCGCCATCCAAAGACCTGTCAGAGCTGAGCTGTTCCCAACACGTCGCTGTTATTGCTCTGACAGGCACTCTTTGAAGGGCAGGTGAATACACGCTCCTGTCTGTCAGAGCCGAGCCTGAACTGATTGCTCATAATTGTACTTCATGGGGGATGTTCTTTTTCATCTGGGCTCCAAACATCAAACGCAATTCCCAATTAATCCCGTCTATCAGACCCACTTTATCGCCGCCACCACTCCAAATATAGCCCCTCCTTTGAGCAGAATCAAAGGCAGCTATTCTAAGACAGGCAATTCTTCCACTGCTTAAACCCTAATCATTGTCATCAGAGAGCCCTACTTAGGGTTGAAGTGCAAAAAGCAGCTTGAGAGGGTGAATAAGAATACCCTCCCCTTTAAATGTCTCAATTCCTTGGTACGGCTTAATTTTATTAAGAAAAAACCATGCATTATATTTCTAAAAATCATACAAGACTTCAGTTAAATGACTCCACTGACTTTAAAAGTAACATGCATGGCAGTCATGTTTGGAGAACAATGTAACAAGGTCAGACGAATGTGTTAATGATTAACGAATAGCATGAAAGTAATCAAAGCACAACAGATGCAGTAGTTTGGCTTAATTGATTTGAATGATGAGAACTGCAGGTTTCCGTGCTTTGCTTCTAGTGGCACGATAACTGCGCTCGGGGACAAAGAAGTGAAATAAAGAGTTGTGTTTACGCTGGCCATCTGTTGCGGGTAGTTTTCGACTGCCACCTGAGGTTGTCTATTTATCTAATGTAATGGAAATATATGAGATTCTCTATAAAAAAAATTCAGGCAGTCGAGAGTCGTAAATGGTAGCAATGATATGTCAACATTTTTCGTAATTTTCTTTTATATAAATCAACTTGGATGAAAATTTGATGTCTTTTAATATCTGGTCAAAAACATATTTTAATCAATTTAAGATTTAATAGTCAATGCATGTGATTTTACTGTGAAACACCTTTATTTTTTTCGGTAAATAAAAGTATGAATTTCCATAGAGTTAATGGTGCATATATATTATATATATATATATATATATATATATATATATATATATATATATATATATATATATATATATTTGCACAACATTTTACTGTATTGTCTATATATATATCTTTCATGTATTCATACTCTTGTGTAATCGACGCCCCATCCTAAATAAAGGTCTCTTCCGTGATACCCTGAAATTTTGAATATTCCAATCTAATATGATTTCTGACCTGTAAGGTTGCCAGAATAATAATCTTACACGATGTGTTAATAGGCCAGAGGAGAACTGGCACCCCGACTGAGTCTGGTTTTTCCCAAGGTTTATTTTTCTCCATCATGCCCCGCTTGAGTTTTGGTTCCTTGCCACTGTCGCCTTTGGCTTGGCTTGCTCAGTTGGGAACACTAAAAATATGATTAAAGTTATTCAACTAATTATACAAATAAAATGTATGAATTAAGTCTTATTTAATTCTATAAACTATAATATTGATCTGCCAACATTGTCGCTATATGATACATTTTCTCCAGTACGACTGTACAGCCAAATCTAATTTTGTCGCAATATTATCCTGTTTGACACTGTGAAGCTGCTTTGACACAATCGTGATTGTTAAAGCGCTATATAAATAAAGTTGAATGAATATATATATATATATAGACAATACAGTAAAATGTTGTGTTATTTTGGGTGAGTAAAAAATATACACCTTATAATTATTGCGAAAAGCAGTAAAATGTCTACGAAATCCCTGCATGAAATATTGCATATTATTTAACTGTATTATAAATAATGAAGCTTCTTTGTATGTTTGCTATCAGTTATGTAAATGTGGCCGTTTTATTGTACATGTTATGTTGTTTAATTAATGTTTCGTGTCACTTCAATTTGAGTGTTTTTTCATAGAAAAGACATTTATGAACTTTTGAAGTTAGATTTTAAGTCTTCCTATGCAAAAGCCTAAAAGCCACCTGGGACAAAAATGAGAATGATACAGAGTAAACACTCTCTGCACATAGTAAATCCAAGTCTCAGCCCATTCCGAAGTACCGGTACTTAGGTAGAAACCTATACATGGAAGCCTGACAAAAATAGCGGATGTCTTAGCGGATGCTTTTACAAATGAGGAACATCTTCACAAACAATTCATCGTAAGACCCAACAGGTCTTCACTTCAGGACTCAAGCAATGCAGAGTGTCACGCATAAACTATAGTATCTGGATCTGGAGCAGAAGTAAAATGCAGAAAACTACAGATCACTGCTCACGGAAGGAGTGTGTCTTCAAAGTAGGTTCAGGAAATAAAGTAACAAAACTTTGTAAAAAAAAAAAATAACTAAAATATAAAATGTGCAAAATGCAACTGCAAGTTTTGAACATGAGTTCAGCAAGATAATGTGTTGCTGAATGAACGCTGAATACACGAATATCGTGAGGATATAGCTCAAAAATACATTTGGGGGGGGGGGGGGGGGTTGCCATTCCTAATAATAATTTCCTCTTAAATGTATCTTATGCTCAACAAGTCTATATTCATTTGATTTAAATACAATTAAAACAGCCACAAAACTACTAGAACTAACTATAGGCTGCGTCATTTGTTTAAAATGGCACGACAACTAACAGTGTGATGCAATATAAAATCTCAATGCTCAGTCAACGTGCCGTTTAGCGGTGAGTAGATGTAAAACAAGCCCATGTCAAAACGCACACAGAACTAACAGAATGCAAAACCACGATTCTCTACCCTCTACTATTCCATACACAGGAACCATAAGAGAAAAGCTCTCTGACTTTAATGTCACTACCTGCTCTTGTTGAGACGCTTTTCCCGGCGCGCTGGATTCCGATGAAGTCATGGTTAAGACGCGGATATAAACACTGATGCAGGCGCTCTTCAGAGGGGATAAAACTCGCTACTCTCAGTGAAACCCATTCAGTGATGGAGAGGAGGGGAGGGAGAGAGAGAGAGAGAGAGAGAGAGAGAGAGAGAGAGAGAGAGAGAGAGAGAGAGAGAGAGAGAGAGAGAGAGAGAGAGAGAGAGAGTATACGCTGCGTATGTCTCGAGCGGAGCGCGCGCTGAACAGCAAACAATCAAGGAGCGCGAGGCGTTGCGCAGCTGCAGAACTACATACACCTTGGGGTTCTTGTTATGCAGTAGTTTTCACGTGCCCATCATGTGTCTAATGTTCTGGATATAAAACAAAAACAAATGTGATGTCGCACACTGATATAACTACTCCATTTAATTGCAACGTTTCGACCAACTGACGGATACCTGTTGGTCAAAACGTCGCAGTTAATTGGAGCATTTATATTAGTGTGCGTCATCACATTTGTTTTTTTGCTTTAGTTATTTCTTTTGTCCTGCACCTGAGCTCTGTTTGAGTTCAAGGACGTGCACACATTATTTGTAGGCTATTTTTGACTTTTAATGCACTTGATAAAACATTAAAATAACAACTTTAAAACATATGAAATACATATCTGTTGTTTTTTAGTCAGGAATTAGGCTACTATAGTCTTTTATCACCCTATATCACAGCCCTTGTGACAAAGAATTACACTTTAATTTAATAGGCTAGGCTATTTTTAAAAAGACTACGGAAACAATAGGCCTAGGCCTACTTGAATTTGAACTGAATTATATTTTCGGACAACTTTGCAAACGTGATTTGCAGTTTAATGAAAATGCAGAAATTAAATGCAATTAGTTTGTTCAAGAATTGATCATAAAGGCCTTTATTATCAATTCTTGAACAAACTAATTGCAGCATTGGGCCTGATGAGCTTCAGCTGTCTTTGATTATGGTTGGATAATGCCGCTTTCACGTGCTATCAGAATTATCGTAGCCTAATACTTATCATAATATATCGTAAAAAGCAGGGCCGGCGTTTGCTATAGGCGAGCTAGGCGGTTGCCTAGGGCGACAATTGTGTTAGGGGCGCGAGCGCGCTCTAGTGCCGCCCATTACTACCCATTAGAATTGGAACAAGCGAAATACAACATAATGTTCATTAAACATGATCATCATAGGGCGCCCCCTCAGCCACACGTTTTATTACTTATCAACCTGATTATTAGATTGAATTGATGGTGATTATTGATTATTAGTTCGGGCGTTAGGTCAGGCAAGTGCTCATCTTGCGCGTTCATCAAAAATGAGGCGTCTAAACCCCGCGGATGCACAGGGGCGGAAAAAGAGAAAAAAAGAAAGGAAGAAAATTGAAAGAAAGCCCAGTATAGAGGTTAGTCTTCTTATCTCAGCCAATAAGTTGTCAAACAAAATAAAATTACTTAGTATCAATCTTATCAACTAATATTTATTTTATAAATATTATTAATATTATTATCGCAAAACTCCATCTCGCCTAGGGCAACCAAAGAGCTAGAGCCGGCCCTGGTAAAAAGCTTCCGAGGTAAAAAAAAAAAAAAAAATTGCACATGAACGCCCTCTGATGTCGTGTTTACTACTGGGAAGTTCGGAAATAATTTTGATACCCAAGTTCCCGAGATGGGCGTGGCATAACCGTTAAAATTGGCAGATGAGACGAATTTCTGGTGTGGCAGGTGTTTTATTAGTTTTTTTTTTTTTCCACAACAATTTCATTGTCTTGTAGTTAAAGTAGTACATATTTACATAAATTAATAATAATTTGAAGCATATTGTGTATTTTGAACACATCGAAAATCGAATCCTGAATATGAGCAAGCTGATCGTGTGGTAAAAGTAGCTATAGCCTACAAAAGGATCATGTATGGCTGAAAACTATTGCCATTTAAGTCTTTAAGCAGCCTTATCTTGTCTACATTATGCCTTTTTGTGAATGTGATTATGCTTTCGTGTTGTTCTGCTATGTTTGCCAGTGATTCTATGATTTTCTGGGACCGGGAAATGACTGAAATGGTTATGGTGTTAAAATAACATTTTCCAAAGACGCACAAAAGTATGAAACTGACGTCCTCCATTCTTTCCGACAACAAAGCACCTGAACACAACAAGCTCCTAATCTAGATTTCTGAAGTGGGAAGTAGTAAACTTCTGATAGCACGTGAAGGCAGCACTAAATTCCCGAGATGGGCGTGGCATAACCGTTAAAAATGGCGGATGGGAGACTTTCTGCTGTGGCAGGTGTTTTATTTCTTTTTTTTTCCCGCAGCAGTTTAATTGTCTTGTCATTAAAGTAGTACATATTTACATAAATGAATAATCATTTGAAGCATATTGTATATTTTAAACACATAGAAAATTGCATAGTTGACCATCATTCCAGAATAGTGAGCAAGCTGATTACCTAGATAGTGTGGTAAAGCTATACAATAGGATGTATGGCTGAAAACTTTTAACATTTTAGCCTTTAAGCAGCCTTACCATGTCTACATTATGCCTTTATTGTGAATGTGATTTTAAACCATATGCTTTCTTGTTGTGCTGCTAGTGTTTGCCAATGATTCTATGATGAAAGGGTTATAGTGTTAAAATAACATTTTCTCAAGACGCACAAAAGTATGAACCTGACATGCTCCATTCTTTCCGACAAAAAAGCACCTGAACGCAACAAGCTCGTAATCACGACTTCTGAAGTGGGAAGTAGGAAACTTCCGACAGCACATGAAGGCAGCATAAACTCTGCAGAACAGTGAGTCCCCAGGAGCAGGGTTGAAGATCTCTGCATTAAATCCAATTTGGCGCACAACAAGGAAGTTGAGTGAACATGAGAGTTATTTTGTTTGTCTGTTTTCAGTTTAAGTCTCAAAACAGCATTCTAATTTTTGTGGTAAAAAAGGTGGCTGCTGCCCAGACGATGTCCATGTAGGCTATATGACATGTTGGCTGAATCCAAAATCGCCCCCTATACCGTTAAATAGTTTACTATTTGAGAGGACAGCCATTTATAGTGGTATCAAAACCATAGTGGACGTTGTGGAGTGCACTCATTCAATCCCACATTGCACTGCAAATAGTGTACAGCTGATGTACACACAGCAGCTGTCTGAATTCACACACTTGTTTTTATTCGCTCCTTCAAGTGAACTGTATTAGACTAAAGTGGGGAATAGTGATTGGTTTAGTGGGACGATTTCAGGTTCAGCCCTTGTCTTCTATTAGTCATCCAGTGAGAACATGCACTCAAATGGAAGTGTTCAAGGAGCCTCTGGGCACATTATGACTCAAGTTAATATAGGGATCTCACCAAGATCTCAGAAGTTTTAATCTGATTAAAATCCCTAATCCAGTAGCAAACAAACACCTATTTTCTAACAATAAATAAATAACGGTTAGTGTTTTGTAGCTGTTTATTTGGTAGATTCAACATTGTGTACGGTTACTAGTACCACAGTACCACAGTAACACTAATGCACTTTTTGAAAGAGTGAGAACAGGTGAAATAATAAGAAGATGATAGCTAAATATCTTATTTTATATTTCACGGAAGAAAGAAAGTCATACAGGTTTTAGAATGACAGCAGGGTGAGTAAATAATGAAATATTATTTGTGAGTGAACTATCCTTTTAACCATGTGTTGCAGCAGAAAATGAGAATCGGTTGATCAGTATGGTAAGAGCTTGTGTCAGGTCTGCTCCGTTCCAGATGCTATACACATGCACTGACTCCTTATTCAACAGTCTCTTACCAGCACTGAGCCCTAATTTAGCACATCTCCCATCTCCCACTAGACGTGTCACACTGTACCTTTGCATTTTCTTTGTGCATTAGTCTGTGGCACCACCATTTTATTACATTCATATGGAAATGCAAAAGGAGCAGGCTGAAATCTTCAGCTTAATGAGTGACAGTGAGTATATATATATATATATATATATATATATATATATATATATATATATATATATATATATATATATATATATATAATAGTTTGATATGTTTTGTGGTATGTGTAGACTTGTGTTCATCATCATGATCCGCTCTGTGCTCTCCTGTCTCTGGAGCAGACAGGGCTGTGGTGGTTAGCGTGACAATAATGTGAAACCAGACTTCATTCACCCCAATGGAAAGCATGTTCACATTGTCCGAATCGCTCCCTATACCCCCTATATTATAATAATAATAATAATAATAATAATAATAATAATAATAATAATAATAGATTTTATTTATAATGCACTTTTCATTCCAAAGAATTTCAAAATGCAAAAATGGAAAGGGAAAAAAATAACAAAAAAATATCAAAAATAAAAATATAGAATAATACAAACAATCAACCAACACATAACAATTAAAAGCTTTTCTGAACAGAAAACAGAGCTGATGGTGAAGTCTCTGTAAGCTCCACAGTACACTCCGGTCCACTCCAGCGCTAGAGACTTCTCCCAGCGCTAGAGACTCTAATGCTACATATTCCCAATTCGGCAGTGTCCTGATGACGTCACCAAGGCACGACACGCGCAGCTGAAGACCAGATGGAGGGGATCGCTGACGCACCATGCAGGAGGCAAACAAAGTTTTCCGGACACTTCTGTGGACACCCCGGGTCGGCGCAGAAGTCCAAGTCGTTCCACGGCCACAATGCAAGACGGAACAGCGACGCACCCGAGACTCAGCAGCCGAGAAGCGGAACATCTCAGCATCATGCCGGACGCTGATGACGCTAGCCTGGTGCAAGCGCCGCCAATCAACCGGCAACCTCAGCCACCATGCAGCTCAAGCCCGAAGGAGACCACCAGTGAGCAGCCGACACCCAGAAGAGAGAGCAGCCGCAGCGAGCAACATCAAATGTCTTTCAAACCAGAAGCAACCGCAACAATTCAAACAAAAAGACAGTATATAGATCTATAGTGCACTATGTGCCGTTCACCATGTAAAAAAATAGTAATTGTGTGAACAAGTGATTGATTTTAGCTGCAGCCTCAGCATCCATTTATAGTGTAGGGGGCGGGAAACTTTAGATTCTAAAGAGCATTTGGTTGGACAGAAAATCTGACGAAAAGCTGCAGAGTAATGTCATCAAAATCATTGATCCATATTGGTGAAGTGAGAGACTGTAAGTTTTGAATGCTAATATCTCTTAAATGCAAATTTGATCATTGTTTTGGAGCACAACAGCTTATTGATTAAAAAAAGACAAAACACTTTATTTTGATTTCATGGGGACTTTAACAGTGGCTGTGACTTAAGATTGGACTCGATATAGTGTTTCTTACAACTTACCAAAGATCCAGCGATCCATGAAAAATTACATGCAGCCAGGAATTGCTTTTCTGACATTTATTTGAGCAAGATTTTGATACACAAATATTTATCACTGTCATTCATCCCAATTTTGAGAGTGAATCATGCATGTATATATGCGGATGGGCCTATGTGTTGAAGGGTGTGTGGCCACTTGTCAACAATGGGAAACCAAAGTTTTATTCAAATTCTAAATATATTATAGGCCTATTATTTTTTTATATGGCCCAGTGCACAAAAAGCACTCCCTTTATAATCACTAAAAGCTGTCACTCATTCAAAGTTCTGTTATATTAATAAGTGAAGCGGACTACACAACATATCTCTTATTTACATAATGTCTACACTTTGTTAGGATTTGTGCACGTGCAGAACTCAGCACTGGACAAAGACTCAAGCGGTGAGTGGATTCTAACTTCCACACTTGTAATTGAAAATGAGGAGATGGCGTCACGACACCACGCCCCGCCCCGTTCCGCCATTTTGGGAGGATGGTCCGCCAGGTATTGGATTCGGACAGAGACTGGAGAAGAGATATTCTGATGATTACCATGTACATAATTTTCCAAACTCAATGGAACATGAAGTTTTAATCCACCCCAGCCGATCTGAGAAAGCAGCTGCTGGTAAACATACGCCATTATTTCGCCACAGGGTGTCAGTCATCGTCTTACTAGTGCTGCGATGCTGGAGTGTGTTGACACCTGATGAACACGATCCTTTATTTATTTGTATTAAAGGGGGGGTGAAATGCTGTTTCATGCATACTGAGCTTTTTACACTGTCAAAGACTTGGATTCCCATCCTAAACATAGACAAAGTTTCAAAAACTAATGTTGGATGTTTGATAGAGTATTTCTGTGTCAAAAAAACGTTTTGCTTGCTACTAAGGTTTGGTCGCATACAATAGTCCATAAACCGAATCATGTCCTCATAAACTGAGAGTAAAGACAAATGTTGACAGGCCACTAAATACAGTACATACCACAGAGACGGACGTCCTGCTGTAGCTGTTTCTATTTCAGCCTCCGAATTAGATTATGGATCATATATCTATTAGCTGAGATCGATAGCAAGGGTTTCTCCACGCTTGAGGACGTCACCGCTTTGCGCATTTGTCATGCTTTAGCTCCGCCCACTCAATACGCCTCCAGGCGCTCGTTTTTTTTCCAGAAAGACTCGGTACAGCCCATATTTCTTTTACAAATAGAATAAAACTAAAGACTTTTCGGAGATATGAAGGATGCAATACTACTCTATAGGTACTCAAGATTGACATGAGATTGTTTCACCCCCCCTTTAAACATTTTGAAAACTATTCTGTCATTTTTCATTGTCAATAATTTTATTGTATGTAATTTACATGTTAATGCCAAAATGATTAATATTCAAAGTAACTTAGGCCTATAGCTAGTTGACTGTCATTTTCCTCTAACGTTACATGTACGTACTGAGCATTTAGTCTCCTTAAGACTGGACTAAAAGCACCAGCGCACACAAGCGTTCCTTTTATTAGTTAAATTCATTCTGAAACGTAAAATTGTCATCAGGTAAAAAATATGGTCAGTATGAGAAAAACACTGTTAATGAGAGGACGAGCACTAGACTGTTGCAGGATAGTGAGGAGATATATTTATTTATTATTCAGAATGCACACAAAATATATAGAAACATTTCGGGAACATGCAAGGTAGTAAGTTAAAGCGTCTAACGTTAGGTCTCTGTTCCATTCTGCTGCAGGCAGCTCGTATGGATTGACATTTTTGATATCATCCAGCTCCTCTAAATACCTCTGCCTGGCACTGGTAGCAATTTGTCCCTGTAGTTAACCTCCATTTCTTTTTATTTTCCATTTTAAAATTTCTCAGTTTAAACGACGTGATAATTCCTCGAGCCGTCTTTCCTGCTCCGATCTCTGTATCGCTCTTTCAGTGTTGCCCCTGGCAACCGATAGCGTCGGATCCCAAAATGGTGGACGGGCCCAAACACCGGCCAATTTGTCACGTGAAAGCAAGCTACCATGACGTATGTCCTCATTCTCAATTGGCCAATCGCGTCCAAGATATCAACAAACATGTCTGTGATTGGCTGCATTACTCACCGAAGCAAAAACGTTTCCCTCTAAAAGCACTCAGTAGCAGAAGCAGCATGCGGCAGTGGTTTGAGTGAGAAAATTACACGCCATTACTAAATCCATCTCCCTCGGTCCGGAGCGAAACACAGAGCTGGTAGGTCACATGATAAAGACAACATGGCGAATGTACTATGTCCAGATTATATTCATACTACACACATTCATACTATATAGAACATACTTTTTTTAGTGATTGTGAATTACTCATTTAAAATAAGTACCTACTCAAGAGAGTATCCGAGCCCTGATCTTTTCCTGATCTTGTTTCCCTATCTCCTCTATGCTTCCTGTCTTTTCTTGAACTGTCCTGTCAAAATAAAAGCTCACGTTTTTTTCTGCTTTTGTGCATTAATGGGCATTTCTGTATTTTAACGTAAAACAGATCTAATATACAGTCAAAATCACTAACAACTGATTTTATCCCACAGTCAAGAGCACAACAAAAAGAAACATGAATGAATCTGCAATAGCAATTAGTATACTATTTTGGTTGCTTAATTGTTTCTTAATTCCCTTAAAAAGAAACATACTTTATTTCTTTTCTCGCTGTCTCACTTTACAATGAATGTTGTCAAGGCAACTAACACCAATTGCCATGTCGGTTAGCAAGTGGAGCAGCGAGAAAGTAAACAATCCACCACCTACACTGTTTTGTCATTTAGTTATTTTTATATCTATGGCACAAAAGTTATAGTAATTAATTAATCTTACTTATGGAAAATGAGCAAAAGTATTGATGGATGTTACAACAGAGATACAAACAATTCATTAAATAATTATTAATTAAAAATAATTCTAGAAAGTTTTAAATCTCAAACAAATCTTAAACATATGGCACGACTAGACAATGATAAAGCGAATATTCGTTTAAATATTAAAATGCATATAAAAGAATGCTGAAATGAGGGAAGGCCTGATCTGATCTGTGCTCAGAAGACCCGCAATCTGATCACCACAAATAAAAGTATCCAGCTGGACAGCACATCTTTCAGTAGCCGTGGAAAACGGTCTGCTAATGGATAGCTTGGGCGCTAATTTAAGCAGTGCAGCGATGGCTCTATAAACAACATCTCAAGGCCGCATGAGGCCAAGTGATGGCAGGCTGAGTGCTGGGACTGGCACGGATTCATTTCCATGTCATCAATCTCATCTCGAGATGTTTCACGAAGCGAGCAACACCTTATTACAAAAAAAAAAACATAAACAATGAAGAAAATGGCACAATTATCTATTTTTTGATCTACTTCCAGCCTCTCGCGCGTCTCTGATGCTCGCAGCTAATGCACAGAGATGTTGCATTAGTCACACTCTGAGACTCTGCCATGAATAGATTTACCAGCATGTCGATTATACAGTCCGCTTCTTGTGGCTCTATGAGATGGAGGAAGCAGAAAGCTGTCCATTATATTTTGCCTGTTCAGTGTTTGATTTAAAAAGCAAAGGAGAAAGAAGGAGAACTCAATGGAGGACATGTTCGATCAAGTGCAGCATACTCTAACAACAGACTTCATATTAACAAAGCAGAGACCAGCAAAGCATACAGCATACTGAAAAGTAAGTAGCCTACCGTGTACTGGTTATGGAGGCCCACACGGAATCCGCACTGAAGAATTCAGAAGAAAACTCAAAAGATTTCCGCAGATTGTAGTGCCCGTCATTTGAGAAGTATACAAATGCGCTTATTGATGTAAAAAAAAAAAAAAAAGTTTTTTAGTGGATATGTGATTAGTGATTAGTTTAGTGATATTTTAAAATGTCTACGATAAAATTGACCACAGAGAAGTTAAGTAAGCGTCACTTGTCTACAAAAAATACTTATTTAAAGTTATTAAAATTTGTTAATTTATTTACTAATACTATGGTATTTATTTATATTGCTCTATTGTTGAATGATATAAAATTGTTATTTTAATGATCTACAATACAATTGATAAAGCAATATTTTCACTGTCTTTTAGTGGATGTAGCCTACAATAAGAGAGATCTAGCTTTGTTTAAAAAAGATATTTGACTTTTTAAAACAAAAGTCTTTATTATAGCATTTGTTTATTAAGATTTGTATTGTATAAGAAGTGAATGTTTTAAATTTTATTTGTAATGCTTTCAGTTCCAATATTCTTTTTCAAAAAGATTTTTCAAAAAAATCTGTGCAGAAATCACACAAAAAAATCCACAGATTCCACGTGGCCCTTATAAATAGTATGTGAGGAGGAGTACATTTTACAAGATTTAAAATAAGTCTCTGATGTCCCCAGAGTGTTTATGTCAAGCTTTAGCTCAAAATACCCCACAGATCATTTTTAATAGCATGTTAAAATGATCCCTTTTTGAGGGTGAGCAAAAAGTGCTGTTTTTGTGTGTCCCTTTAAATGCAAATGAGCTGCTGCTCCCGACCCCCTTTCTAGAAGAGGACAGGGCTTCAAGAGCTCAAGTTAGCACCTCATGCAGACATGCCTTTTATGTTCAAACCTGAGTAGGACTATGATGGAGAGACTCGAGAAGTGACAACATGTGGAATGCAACAGGATGTTTCTGAATGGTTAGTTGATGAATTTATGTAGCTGATGTGGAGTTAACTATCTTCAAGTCATTGATTAGTGTTTTCTGTCATGATAATCTATAATTTGCTTGTTTGGGAACTGTTGTAAAATGCCTACAGAGCCAGAGAAATGCTCAAAATTGATCGGGAGAATGCACACTTATTGTACCCGTAAGTTAATCATTGCGCTAAACTAATGCGTGCTGCACACACATAGCCGATCACACATCACATGGAGATCGCGCGCATCACAAAACCATTCAGTAGCGCAGAAATGTATTGTCAACACTATTCTGTGATTTTATCAATAAAATAGCTTAGAAACTGAAAAGTTCTAGCATTTTAGAGACGCTGGCAGGTAGAATTAATTCATACGCAGTCACTCACAAATGGATTCATACATGTAATCTTTATTGTGCTACTTTATCTATCTTATTCAGAATGAGCAGAAATCTGTGAGAAATATAACGACCAGGTCCATAAGACAAAAGAACTGATACAAAAGCTGTTATGTAGGACCAATAACTTTATGGGCATGCAGAAGCTGTGTCATATGCAATATCTGTGTAGCCTGACAAGCCAGACCCACATCAAGATGTTTGGTCTGGAAACTCACCATTGACAGGGCTCAATCCGAGGGGCGGGATAAACGGTTGTCTTTCAAACTCCTTTTGCACGGCGTGCACACAATAGTATAGAGCTACAACCAACCAGCTAGTTGAAAGATTAAACAGTCGCCGTATGCGGTCGGCAAAACTCAGAACACATCTTCCCTTCTTAAGAATGACTTCAGTGCCGTTCTTTGTTGTTTTCTCAGAGAAAAGCTTAACTCCAAGTCTTCCAGAGTCGCGGTCAAAGCTGATTCGAAAGACCGTTCGCCAGCTTCTGTGTTTACTAGTAGCACGCAAACGCAACTCGGCCATCATTATGTTAAGCCCCGCCTACCGACTCTATACACGATGTGATTTGCCCGACCAGAGTTTGGCATTTACAGCTCAGAAGGGTATTGAGAGTTGCTAGACGACACTCGCAGCAGATTAGAATTGCTGCCGCTAGGGTGCGTCTAGATTTCTAGGCTAATATCTGTGCAGTCCAAGTCCAGGCTTATTTGTTAACTAGTCAACGTCAACTCAACTTTCATCACATAAATGTCGTTCTTTGCTACGCTTTTTTCACATGACTTTGCCAAAATGGGTTAGTAAACCCATTCCCTCTTCCCATGAAAACTGTGAACATGTTAAGTCGATGTCCCTGCAATACCAATAGGTGAAAAACTGACCGAGGTTTAGTTGGTCCTGTAAGCACTCATTGTCACAGTTGTAAACACGACGGCATTCTTCTTTTATGAGGGAGCTTGGTGTCACGGCATTTGTTTCCAGGCGGACCGTTAAAGAACGCAACACACGCCTTATGCACATCCTGTAGAATTCAACCAATCAGATGAGGACTTGAAGTGTTTCAAGACAAGTGTGCTATACGCATCAGACTTTCAGCCAACGTTCCGTGGGTGTGACGTCTGAGGCTGATATTAAAGCTACACTGTGTGATATTTTCCCCCATCTAGCGGTGTAAAGGTATATGACTATCCAGCGAATATTAGTTTCTGTTCCTCTCAATTCTGATTCCGTTTTCTCCTACGGTGGCTAATTTAGTCCAAGATTAACATGGCAACCCCCCTCTTCACATTCCACACGGCCATCAAGTGTTAAAACATGAAAGGCGATGCTTGAATTTACGGGTATGTCCCTCTTTGGCTAATGTACTTTCAAGATGGAGGGGCAACATGGCGACCGGCATTCAAACCCCTCACCCGTATGTATTTTCAATGGCATATTATAAACTTACGAGAATACTTTATTATTTGAAAGAAGTAAATATACATTAATGAGCACATATATTTTTGAAAGAACTAAGTGTTTTTAGCTAAGAATAAACTAAAAAAGTTACACAGTGTAGCTTTAATTCTTCACACTGGAAATGCCAATACATGCACTGAAAAAAAGGTGTGTTGGATTTACATGATTTAATCACATCGGTTCCACGTGAATCAATTAAGTTAAACAAACATAATTTGTTCACAACTTCAACATCATGGAATGAAGTAATTTTTAAGTAACCCAATATTAATATTGCTTCCTAACAACAGTGGTATGCAGTATGCACAGAGGGGCTTGAGACCTCTTTAATCAAATCACAAGATTATTTTGTTTTTGTATATTTTTGTGGTCACTTGACTGTTTTATGAGACTGTACTAATTAGCTTTCATTCTATTAGCCAACAATAGCACATAATGAACATGTCAAGTGCTATGGAATGCTCTTTAATGACATGTGCTGTCTCAGTCCACAACCTAAGCAATCGCTCCGTTCTTCTCCACTACCCAGTATAATTTAAATGCTTCTAATTATTCCAAGAGAATTAAACATTTAACACTATTAAACAATATAAAGTCTCACCCTTATCTAATTTTGCCCAAGTTCAACAATTTTACTTTTCTCGTCAAGTCCCAAGCAAAGCTAGCTGGGAACTACAGTTTCAACAAAAATAATGTTAACGTACTTAATTGGTTTACATTCACCCCAAATAATGTAGTTTAGTAGATTGCACATTTTAGAGAATTACATTAATCGAAAGCAAAGAAATCACGTTTGGAAGAGAAACACAATTTTGTTGCATAGATCGTAGATAATAAGATTAAGTAAATTGGACAATGTGTGTTTTACTTTTTTTCAGTGTACTATATATGAATTACTGAAAATTTATATTATTGTAATACTTTTTAAATCTCACATGACTGCAGTATTCATTATTCATTTTTTTTCCACCTGTGGAAACTACTGCTGCATTTTAAACACATGTATTATGTATTATTTATTGTTGGCAGTAAAACATCTCAGACCATCATCCAAAGTAAAAACCAAACTGGCATCACACCAGGAACAATTTGCTATTTTGAAAAACACAAATGCAAAACAAAAGAGGAACGAAGACAATGGTGTATACAGAACTCATCTAGGAATACCTCATTTAATGGTGCCAAACCATGAATTGTAAAGTACTAAACTTTGACCCCCATCTCCCTCTGAGTACAGCTGAAATGCCTGCATGCTGATGGCGCCCACACCCCTTTTCCTGAGAGGAAATTGTAGAAAAAGAGCTGCTGGCTCGAGAGAAGGATTTCACATGCTGTTCTAATCGGACAAATCGCAGGCTTCTGTTGTAAACTGCCAAACCATTTTGTACTTGAAACATTGTTATGGTCAAAGTGTTACAGTAATTCCTCAGTTATATAGGAATTTCTGAATCGTGTTAACCTTCTAAAACAAATGTTAGAAAACGGGAGTTGTATTACGAGCCAGTAACATTACGGATCCTAATGTATCATATTTGATGCACACATTAATATGCATTTCAAAACTGATGAAATACATATTTTACACAATCTATTGGGTTCCTACACTTTTTGATACATCATTTTCTGATAATTGAGGGTATTTCTAATTGTGTTATTATCACAGTATTGTAAAGGATAAAAAATAATAATAATAATACAAGCACATTTCAACTATATCATAACGCTCCCCATATCCTTGGTTTTGTGTCACAGTTGAAACACTGCTAAACTATGACCGAACTCCTTACAAAAATGTTCCCTTTATAATGCTGCCCCCCTGTGACCTTTAGCAGATTTGACTACATGGTCAATGTTGTGTAAATATGCACTCTGCTGATTTTTTTTTTTTTTTTTTTTTTTACATTAACATCTATTTTACAGTTCCCTGAGAAACATATTTTATACACACTGAGATTCCAAACAACCCAATTTTCTTCTGGATACTCCTAAACTTGGCAGCTGGGCCAAATTGCTTCAATCAAAGAAGCAATTATGTAAATCAGGTGCTTTGTTGCTTAGCTGGAATAGATTATTACCACAGCAGGCGTTCTCTCAAGTCCAACTGTCCTTTGAATCATCAGAAAATCATAAGCTGTTTATCCAGCAAACTCAATTAAACTATCAAAATGGACAATCGCTTAATAGTCTTCCTGGAGAGTTGGTGATGAGATCACTCATTAACGGCACGTGCAAATGAATGCAGGGGAGATATTGGTCTAAAGGTTGATATTTATATAGCTATACATATTTATTTATTTGCCTTGCCTTGCCTTGCCTTGCCTTGCCTTGCCTTGCCTTGCCTTGCCTTGAAGCGAGACATGTAAATAATTGTCTTAATGGCTTCTCCAGTGAGAAACCGATCTTAATGGTGAATTTTCTACAAGTGTCGTTTGTGCATGGCAGGTTTCATACATCAAATTAAAGGCACAAGAAACCACTAGGACAATGTTATAAATGTGTTGACTTGTGCACTTGAAATATTCCCAAACGTTTCTAAGAATGTTTAAATTCAGAGAAATAAGCAATTTACTTTGTAGAAACCATGGAAAGACCAAAGACACTCTAATATATTAGATGTTTTAGACAGGTGAGCAACTGTTTGGTTCCATTTATGGACAGAAAACTAGTGAATTGTTAAATAGCTCAACACAGTTCTTATTGTTTGAATCATGTTTTCTTGTGAGTACCATGTTTTTACCATGCCTAATATTGATCTAGCTTACTGCAGTGTGCAACAAGTGTCTCATAGTAGCCGCCAAGGGAACACACAGAGTAGCATTATAACATAACTTTTAACACACTCAAATAATGTATCTATCTAATAAAACAGTGTTGCGTTACCCCACACGCATGACCGGTAGAAGCAAGTGGTCGTCTGTGGCATAAAAATAAAAAAAAATCAAGTGCGTCATCAAGCTAAGCCTTTGTTTTGAATAAGCGGCAAAAATACATTTTATATACGTAAAATAATAAATAAATAAATACAATAAATAAATACAATAAAATAAAATGTCACATTTTCCAGTTTTGTTGTACTGTACAATGTATTGTCCCTTTACTTTCCATTCCAGAATATTATTTTATATATTTAAAGATTATTTATCAAATATCAGCCGTTATGTGGGGCAAAAGAAGTTTAAAACATCAACTGTAACAAGATCAATAGGAGCATTCTTTAAATAAGGAGGCTGCCTATTGGATCAATAAAGGTAAACATCATATTATGCGACTATAAATATAATAAATAATAAATGTCTGGTTCTACCCCACCCTGGAGAACGAATACAATCAATGTTCTTTGCGGAGTTCATTCCTATTCCCAAAGAGGCCGACATCTTTCACTTCATATGCTAAAGTATTCAACTTGATTCAGTCAAGGGGACTCTGGACACTCCTAATCATGTCTATGCTGACGATGACACTGAGCCACTAATGAAAGTCCTCAGGTTAACTGAAAGTCCTCTGGCTACCTGACAGGAAGAGGGAAGTCTGTTAACTAAAACAGCTGATATGTCTGGACATAAGTTTTATAACACTCTAGTTCAAATAAACATAAACCAAAAGGTCCCAATACTGTCACTAGAAGGAACAACAACGTTATTTAAGAACTATATGCTTATTGAACATACTGCATGAGCTGCACATTTCAGTGAACTGCATAAATCTCCACTGCCCATTTCCCCGGGCTCCCAATATACACAGATCAGGCATAGCATTATGATCGATATTGTGTTGGTCAACAGCCCTGACCCTTCGAGGCATAGACTCCACTAGACCCCTGAAGGTGTGCTGTGGTATCTGGCACCAAAATGTTAGCAGCAGATCCTTTAAATCCTGTAAGTTGCGAGGTAGAGCCTCCATGAATTGCATCGTCAGTTCACCACTGTTCCTTCCTTGGACCACTTTTGATAGATACTGACCACTGCAGACCGGGAACACCCCACAAGATCTGCAGTTTTGGAGATGCTCTGACCCAGTAGTTTAGCCATCACAATTTGGCCCTTTTCAAATGCACCTCAAACGTTTCACTTTAACATTTTTTATAGATAATGACATCAGAATTAACACAATTAAATATAATCCTGTATCTGTAATAATACTGCACGGTTAAGACAAATATAATTGTCTGTGGCAGAATTAAAACCTGTTGACCCGTCCTCCACTGAAAGCGACAACAGTGTGATGCTTTGTGCAATGGTCATTATGTTTTGCTTGATCGGTCTGGGTTTTGTCCCCGACAATACAGGCACAATTTGATTGGCCAAAATGATAAGGCTGGTTCCACACAAGTGCTTGTTGGCGAAGTTACTCTTTATTTTTCACAGAAGTTCAAAAACCTGTGCAATGGTATACTGTTGTTTATGAGCATTCAGATAGTGTTTAGAGGAGTAAATATGTGCTGCTCACTATTCTCTTAAAGGTCCCATGGCATGAAATTGTAATTTATGAGGTTTTTCAACATTAATATGAGTTCCCCTAGCCTGAATATTGTCCCCAAGTGGCTAGAAATGTTGATCGGTGTAAACCGAGTTCTGGCTGTGTTTCTCTGCCTTTGAGAAAATGAGAGCTTAGGCGAGCTGATCTTGAATTCTCCTGTTATGACATCATAACAGGAAAGGTTACCGACCCTTCCTCTGCCTTGCCCGCCTAGAGAATTAGTCGAGAATGGATTCAGTTTATCAGTCGTGATATCAGCACAGGCTTTACCATATGGATTCAACAGCACCGCCAAAAACAGTGAGTAACAGTGTTCAGTGTTATTATTATTATTATTAATGCCTGATCTGGGATCAGGGATTTCTGATGTGTAGCTAATCATTCAAGTTCACACAGACTTAAGTGACTTCTAAACTACTTGTAAATTGTTTAATACTGTCAGTCTCTTTGCTGGCCGTCTTGATGCGTCAGTGAATCAAGCCAATGACTAAAACCATCAACTTCAAGTCCTTTCTGTTAGCAGCATGAAACAAATCTGTTTTAAATGATTAAACTTCAGAGAGCGATCAAAGAACACTATTTATAACGTTTGGATCTGTCAATCACACGTATATCTGCAGTGCACACTTATCCAAACTGCCATTATAATTAATGGCACTGTTATGCTCAACAGAAGCTCTTACTGTATTCATGTCGATGTCATTTTTGTTGTTAGTTGTGGTGAGAGAAATAGCGTTGCTAAGTTCACTCGTGTTTATTTAGAGCTCTCAGATACAAACAAAATAAATTTGTGCACGCGCAGTGCTGCTCATGCCTGACTAAACCACGCCCCCTCCGTATGTAATCTCATTTCAAATGCAGATGTCAGCCAATCACAACAGTGGGCGTTTTCACTGTTCTCACAGCAGACACGCCCCTTGAAACAGCAGTCATGCCAGAGGGCTAATATCAGTATCGAAAAAAATGCTTTTTATTTCTAAATTATTGACTTTTTTATGTAAAAACTATACTAACATTATAAGTACACCTCAGGAAACATAAAATAATTAGGACCCACTTTATATTAGGTGGCCTTAACTACAATGTACTAACATTGTAATTAATCATTTGATACAATGCACTTATTGTGTACATACATGTTTTTACATTGTACTTACATTTTAAAAATACCTGCATGTAATTACGTCTGTAATTAATTTCTGTAGTTACATTTGTAATTACACAGTTGGCACTTACCTTACACCTAACCCTACCCTTAAACTGACCCACACCAGCACACCTGTCCCTAACTCTACCCGTATCCCACCTCAATATCAGCAAAAGTGCTTTGCAACACAATTTGAACACAGTAAGTACATTGTACTTATTTTTTGATGTAAGTACATAGTACTTAAGGCCACCTAATATAAAGTGAGGCCAATAATTAAAAAATAATCCATGCCATGGGACCTTTAATAACATGACAACAATGACAGAGGTGAAAAAAGAGCACGTTCAGACATCTCATCATTGGCATATGGATATGTTTGTATCAGCTCTGCAATTTGCCACTCCAGTCAAGTCAAGTCATGTATATTTATATAGCAATTCATACAATAGGACTACAGATTGCTTCAAATCAGTTTTACAGTCTCATTGTTGCAAAGTTTGCGATTTCCGCAATCAGAATTTCAGTTTCAACAACAAAGCAGCTCTCCAGCGTGTTCATGTTTTCACATGTGTTTGACCTTGACGAACTGAAATGGAAAAAAATTTACCTGAAAAATATCCATGTCAGAGAAGGTAGAGCCACAGAACATGTGACTATCATGGACCAATGGCAGTTGAATGGAGATTAACAGCCATGGTGAAGTTTGCACTGTGGGCTGATTTGAAAGACAGAAAACGAACTTTGTTTTGACAGATTTTGTTCTAAATTAGGCCATTTTACTTGAAGTATTTCAGGGCTTTAAAACTAATAGAAAATATCTGTTCTACAGGCTTTAATTGAATTCTTGAAGCAGCCTCATTGGAAAGCTAATTCAACAGTACCCTAAAGCCTGTGCCACAACCAATGCACTGATGGCAACGATAAAAATCTCTGGCTTTTCTCCAGCTGGCTTGCACCAGTCTTGACCTTCCCAGAATTCCCTCAAAGAGTTCTGATGGTGGGCCACCTGCTGTTCCAAACGACTGAAAATAACCAATCATAATGGCCCCACAGCTCATATTTAAGCCTAAATATTTAGGCAGGTTCACCCCTTGCATCTCACAGACTCATTTTCATGCGTTTGGCTGTAACAGAATAAACTGAACAAGCCATTATAGATTTGGGCTACACAATGGGTGTCGTAATTAACTAATTGTTTACTAGTTGTTCGTTTCAAACGATATTATTTCTAGCTAGGAAGTGTTGTTTTGTTTGTCTGGCTATCACCAGACCAAGCTCAACATTGGTCTGGGGAGTTTTCTACTACAGAAGAGGCGTGATAAACAAGCACAAGTCAAATGACTATGCAATTGAATAATCCTTCAACCAGTCAGACCACAAGAGGTGTGATCAATGGGCAACGACCCATTGATTTCTCTATCTCTATCCGTCATCGTGTTAAACCCACCAATAGCCTGCCAGGTGGATAAGCCAGTCTGTGATTGGTTCCCGCAAAAGTCTAACAGAAGCAGTAGAAATTAATGTAGAGGTTTCCAGACTGAGTTGCCGGACGAAATCAAATCGCCGGCAGATCAGGCTGGGTTTATCCAGTCTATTGTTTTGTACTATTTTCTGCTAGTGCTATGCAATTAAATTTGAATGGAATTGTTAGCATTTTATTTTAACACGGGGTTAAAAATATAACGAATAAACATTGTTAGCATTTATAATAAGTATATTAAAATACATCTTAAATAAGCACATATTCTCCAGACAAGATTTTATAATTTTCTCATCTAGGTAATTTAATAAAGTTGATATAATCTTTAGTATGCTATAAATAAAGTCTAGTTGCATACATTAACATGTGTTTATAATATCACACTTAATTTTTTTCTCACACAGTACAAATGTGTCTCAAAAATGTGTCCAACTTTATATCTCAAGAAGGGGGATTATCATGTTTGAGGTCTTTGGCATTAAAGTCCCCCTGTAGTCAATAATGTTATCCCTTAAAACCTTCATATTTAAATGTGCCTTAAATAGTTTGAATGTAACTCTACACCCTTGCTTCATTTAGTATACACGGAATCATGAATATATTAGACCCACTCCCACTCACTTGCACAAGCTCAGAAATACAGTCAGCCAAATTACTGAGGTAAATGCCGCACAATGGCCTTCATTACAACGTTGTAATGACTACGTTATTGAACAGCTAATAATGGTGTTTTGCTATTTCACACAAACCATGTTCCTGTTTGCGTCTCATTCTGTCTTCAGTATCAGTCAGTATCCTTAAAAACGCTTTGAACAGTAAATAGTCAGTGAGACATATAGTTCATTATAACATCATAATACTGTATACTATATCATACAAAATTCACCCACTATATTGCTAAATCTACCCGATTTTTCATATCAACCGAAAAATATGCTGGGATAACCCATCTTCTCTTGAGACTACGGCCACTGCTTCAGAGAATAGTTAATGATATGCAAAAGCAAATCCCACTGGCACTGTCAGAAACACCAGCAATTTCAAACAGTGTTTTTAAGACTGCAGTCTACAATGGTTTTGGCATGAAATTGCACATGGTTTGTCTTAAAGCATATTAAAAACAACATGTAACATCATATAACAACATCATATGTATGTTGTCATATAACAACATGTATATAACAACTTTCCACAGGGGGACTTTAAAAACTTTGAGAGAACTTTGTTCCTTTGTTCAGGAACAAAGAATAAACCATCAGCAACACATAATATCAGTATGGTTGTAATTCAGCTAATGACTCTGCTCAACTATAAAATAATTATATTTGTCATAACTGTTGCAGGCTTTTAACAGATACAGAATTGTATTTAACTGTGTTCATTCTGATGTCATTATATATTTCCAGGCTGTAGAAGAATTGTCTTGCCTCTGCCACAATCTAAAAATACTTGAAGGCAATCGTGTGTACCAAGATTATTCCAGAGGTCTTGCCTGTTCCCAAGAGAGGCTTACAGTATGCTAACTTTTTAGATGGAAAAGCTGACCAGAGACTGGCAAATGGATTGCTCTTAGAGAGCAGCGCAGAACTAAAATCCCAGAGCGCCAGTGATTTGTTGGGTTTCTACGGCACAATGGAGGTACCCTAGTGCATTACCTGCAAACAGACATTAATTAGAGGTGTTTGATATTCATATCGTCTCACTGCCTTCTGTTTACCTAACCAGAATATTTATGTGATGCGTTTTATTCTAAATGTAATTACACATAGGCAGGTGATTTAGATCGACAATAAAATATAAGGAATAATGGCAAATTATCTTCAATTGCTACTCTTACCAGTCACAAACTTCTTTCTACCAAAATGCAATGTTCAACCAGGCCATTATTTTCTAAATTAAATTTAGGTTGAGTGATTACCCTATTCTGTCTCAAGATGGATGTTCTTGTCATACAGTACAGTATAATATACAGTATATGCTGATCCATTGCTTATTATGGCCTTTGTTATAAAACTGTCATATCTGCTATATGTTCAGCTTGCATTTCTGTTATAATAAATTCTGTTGTCACGATTTAAAGGGACAGTTCAACCAAAAGAAAGTCTTAGGAGTTTGGAATGAAATGAGAGTAATTGATCAGTATATAAACTGATATATATTTTCAGTATATAAACTTTCAGGTTATCTCCAAAGGGACAGATGAGAGTACCGGCAAGTCTGTGGAAACACGTGACCATTTTGCGACATGCTCCAAATTGTGTAAAAAAAAATTGTAAGACTGTAACTGGCCAGGATCCCTAGAGGCTTTATGTGGCATTCTGGATCGACACGGTTGTACTTCCTGAATGCCAGCGATTGTGCCCTTCCCTCTCTAAACTTTCTAACCACCGTCTCAACAGATGTGCCTGAAAAGTTCAGAGAACGAGAACAACATCAAGGAGAATATTCCTTTATTTCTCTCTTCTTCAGCCCCAGATGCCTCATCATAACCACCATCCCCATTGAGCGACTGATGGCCGCAGTCGTTTGTTTAGTTGCCTGAAGGGCTAGGTCTATGGTGTGGCAAAGCTCAGTTGACCACTTTAGTAGATAATCTGTGACTTTGATCCAAAACCCTAAGCAGATCCACCTAGGCTTGCAGCACCATGAACTGCTGCCACATACACCCTGTCATTCAAGCTTGAGGTGGTCTGAAAAGCTTGAATGTCAGGACAGGAGCCTTCAAAAAGAATGGCTCGCTCTGCGAGAGATAGCTTGCAAGCATCTCTTTAACAGGGGGCATCCTCCTATATCCCTGCTCACTCAATCCTTCCATATTCACAGTTTGAATGTTGAAAAGGATGAATGTGAGCCGAATATGATTCCTTCCAGGACTTCTTCAGTTCTGCATGGAGGTCGGGAAGGGACAGAAGGCTCGTTGGGAAAGGGCGAGTTATAGCTTAAAAGGAAGCCCTCGTCCAGCCGGCGTAGAGTGACTTCCCATCTCTGATATAATCTGGTTGTGGAGATGCCAATAAAGTCCAAAAGTTTCCCATATGCGGGGCCAGGAGGCTGAGAGTACATATACTGCCTTCAACCTCATCACCCAAGGATGCTCCTCACCCAAGCATTGAATACACAGGTTGTGTGTGTCCTCCAGTGTCAAACCTGGGATAAGGCACTTCCTAATATATATATATATATATATATATATATATATATATATTAGGGCTGGGACGGTATGGATTTTTTTCTTACCGCGGTTGAAAAGCAAGAAATACCCACTTTTAAACCTGTGACGCCACGCCCCCTGTTGCACGTCTTGTTGTGAGTGCGACACACACTAATCTTCTTCTATAGCTTGCTCTGTAAATTAAATTAGGAGTATAACTAATGCATATATGCTACTTTAAATAATGAAGTCTAAGCCTACATTTTAAAATAATAAATGCTCAAACATCTATTTCATAAGCATGCATGTTTATTTTCCATCCGTGAAACAACACACTAGACAGTAAAACAATAAAATGATTATAGGTAAATAATGGTAATCTTAAGAATATAAAAAAACAGCGTTCACATACACAACACTGGGTCAATAACGAAATTATAGTTTTAAGCAAAAAAAAGTATGTAGATAGGCCTATAAAATAAAAAGTGCACAACTCTTTTTTTCCCCTCACGTGCAACCTAGCGTGGATGAGACCTTATTTGGGTTGGTTAAATAATGAAATTATAATTTTTAAATAGAAAATACTATTTATGTAAAGAGATAGGCTATATTAAAATAAAAAGTAGCTTCAGATCCTCATAAGTGGAAGAAAGTACTTTTTTTCCCTGACGTGCAACCTAGTGCGGAATCGCGAATGAGTCCTTATTTGGGTTAGTAAAATAACAAAATTATAGTTTTTAAGTAGAAAATTGTATTTATGTAAAGAGATAAAATACAGAGTAGCCTATAATAAATTATATATTTGTATACAAATTATAAAAATGACCGTCCATCACAATAAAGTGAACAATATGAAAAAAATATGAAGGCTTCATGTACACTCTAAAAAATGCTGGGTTGTTTTAACCCTATGTTGGGTCAAATATAGACTAACCCAGCAATTGAGTTATTTTAATATTTTGTTTTAATCCTGGGCACGAAGCTCCCGTTCCACCACACCCCAAAGATGCTCTATTGGGTTGAGATCTGGTGACTGTGGGGCCATTTTAGTACAGTGAACTCATTGTCATGTTCAAGAAACCAATTTGAAATAATTCAAACTTTGTGAAATTGTGCATTGTCCTGCTGGAAGTAGCCATCAGAGGATGGGTACATGGTGGTCACAAAGGGATGGACATGGTCAGAAACAATGCTCAGGTAGGCCGTGGAAATTAAACAATGCCCAATTGTCACTAAGGGGCCTAAAGTGTGCCAAGAAAACATCCCCCACACCATTACACCACCACCACCAGCCTGCACAGTGGTAACAAGGCATGATGGATCCATGTTCTCATTCTGTTTACGCCAAATTCTGACTCTACGATCTGAATGTCTCAACAGAAATCGAGACTCAACAGACCAGGCAACATTTTTCCAGTCTTCAACTGTTCAATATTGATGTGCTTGTGCCAATTGCAGCTTTGTTTTCCTATTTGTAGTGGAGATGAGTGGTACCCGGTGGGGTCTTCTGCTGTTGTAGCCCATCCGCCTCAAGGTTGTGCGTGTTGTGGTTTCACAAATGCTTTGCTTCATACCTCGGTTGTAACGAGTGGTTATTTCAAACAAAGTTTCTCTTCTATCAGCTTGAATCAGTCGGCCCATTCTCTTCTGACCTCTAGCATCAACAAGGCATTTTCACCCACAGGACTGCCATATACTGGATGTTTTTTCCCTTTTCACACTAACCCTAGAAATGGTTGTGCGTGTAAATCCCAGTAACTGAGCACATTGTGAAATACTCACACCAGCCCATCTGGCACCAACAACCATCAAAATTACGTGTGTTCCTAACAATCCTTTAGGTGAGTATTTTATATATATATATACACACACACACACACACACACACACATCCACACACACATTTTTTGTTCACATTCACTACAAGCTAAATAAACAAACAACTCCTTAAGACAGAAAAGAACTGTAATACTATTAAATGCTGGATGAAAAATTATTGAGCATCAGTCAAACTAAAGTCAGCATTTTGATGACCTGGACAATTCCTATCATCAAAACTACCATATTTATTTTGAATAGAAAAGGTTTGTTTTTAAGGATTTCTTTTGTGGGCTGATTTCCACTTCTTAAATGAATGCACAGCCTGGATTCACAAAGTCTCTAAAACAGAACTGATATTTCTTCTTGACTCTTTAGATGATTTAGCACTCATTACAAGTTCATTAACTCAACTGCTGTTATAGGGAAATTTCAAAGATTTATGTGGCGTCTGGATTTTATTCCCGCTAATCTATTTCTATCTTAATGCCAGTAAAACTGGAAGGAAACCTTTATAAATAATCATTATTAATATGCAGGCAGCAACCATGGTTATCCACCACAAAGCATGCACAACAACAATGATAAAAGAGGAATTATCGCTATTGCAAAAGCGAATGGGGTCTGCACAGGATGTCAAAATCTCATTGGTAAAGCTTTACAAAAAAAGGAACATAAATAAGATAAAACCCAATAAGAAGAAGAGTAAAAAGAGATGATGACATAAAGGAACTGCCAAGCACAAAACAAATAAGACATGTATACAAGGACATGATTTGGTAATGCTATTGTATATCATTTAATATGTGAAAGAGTAAATCTATTCACTAGACAAAGCTATATAAATAAGTTTCTTTCTGAATTACTAGATTTTAACACCCTCCACAACTTTGAGAACATAATTAAAATGGACCAAAGAAAACCAATAGTTAGTATATGCAATAATTACATATACCAGTGGTCAACAGAAACTGTTGTTGAACCACTCATAAGTTCATAAGTTGGACCAATGGACCAAGGTCTGTTTATTTGGTTTCAAACGGTTATGAATCAGTGAATCGATCAATGACTCAGATCGCCAATGTCACGTGATTTCAGCAGTTTGGCATGCGATCCGAATCATTGATCGATTCACTGATTCACAACCGTTTGAATCTTTATTTGAGGTTTGAACACAAACAGGCAAGAGAAGACAATGCTGAATAAAGTCGTAGTTTTTGTTATTTTTGGACCAAAATTTTCGATGCTTCAAGAGATTCTAATCAACCAACTGATGTCACATATGGACTACTTTGATGATGTTTTTATTCCCTTTCTGGACATGGACAGTAAAGTGTGCATACACTTGGATACGCTCTCGGACTAAATATAAAATATCTTCAAATGTGTTCCAAAGATGAACGGAGGTCTTACGGGTGTGGAACAACATTTAATGACTTCAATTTTATTTTTGGGTGAACTAACCCTTTAAGTGCAAATAGTGATAGATGCTATTTGCACCAAGTATAAATAACTAGATTCTATTTACACTAAGTTAAAATAAAAATGATTAGCGATAAACGATATACACTAAGTGCAAGTAGTGAAGTGCAAGTAGTGATACCTCACCATTGTTGTACATTAACAGGATGCAATAATAACAGAGTGCAAATGATTATATTTATTAAAATTATAAATGGATGCCACCTTAATGGGACAATAAAAGCCCTCCCTACACCTACCCCTAATACTACCCAATAAATACTTTTATTATAAATAAACATTTCGCTAGGCAATTTATTTCTACTTTTCGAACATTTTCTTCATTTTTATTGAAAGTAAATGCCTTTGCATAAATATGATGGGAAAAGGGAGAAGAGCGAGTTTGGCAAAAGGCAGATTCAAAACCAGGGTCAATCGCGTCAAAACCTTGTTCCATGAGCCTTATGCTCTACTGACTACACAACTGAAGACTTTCAAATATGTGTGTATTTTTTACTCTTGTTATGCCCAACCAGACATTGCTAGATGGAGATAATGTGAATAGCATTTACTGAGTGTTTTTCTGTAGAGGGAGAGACTTGTGCTTTTGATGGATAATGTCATATGATCTTTCCTATGTTTCAGAACAACAAGCATGGTAAATATGCATGAGACCAACTGTGTAACTGTGTAAAACAAATAAACTTGATCAAAATGATTTAATGTTATCCATGTAATATTTTGAAACAACAATTGAAATTTTATAAGGACACAAATAGCAAGAATGCAAAACACTTATCCATTAACTATTAATTGCATCATTGTGAGTTCTCTAAATGAAAGACCTCCAGATCAACAGAAGGAATTGTTAAGTAGCATGACTTAATATGTTCAAATATGTGTGTATAGGAGGACGTTGATTGTGACAATGATATTGAGAGGCTGGTGTATGTTGACAAGATGCACAAAACTACAAGAAAGCAGCCCGCCGTTTCAAGACGCAATTTTATGATGTGGTAGAATGTACCAAAAGTTGCCCTTTCTTGTGAAGAAAAAGTACACATACTTTTAGAGCATAGGCAAATTCTGATATTGATGCATTAAAGACAATTGCATGAAACAATTGACTGGCTGAATTTGAAATAGCGCATTACCATAATAATTTTATATGGCAGAGATGATGATAATAATAATAATAATAATAATAATAATAATAATAATAATAATAATAATAATAATAATAATAATAATAATTAGCCACTGCCATCTGAGTGAGTCATTGAATGGTTAATTCGACCATTTCATTCAAAAACGCCAAATCTTTCATCAGCAAAACACAACTGCTACATTTTGCTGTTTTTTTTTAAAGTATTTTTGTCAGTAAAAAAACAAAGTAACTGACAATATTTTGTCTAAAATGTAAGATCCTCAATATTTACCTATTGAACTGTGTTATAAAAGCAATATCTGAAAATTATGCTACCCCTTCATACTCCAGTAACTTACCACAAACACCCCAAGGTGTCATTGCAAATGTTTAGAACTACAGCAATAACACATTTTGCTTGTGCGATACCGCTTTATTAGTCTGAATATTAAAAAAATGGTATGGGATGAATACACATCTTGTACATTTGTGGCTCAAATCCACGGACCAGATTTACTAAACAAGGCAAATTAGCACGAGAGCACAATTCCAAAAAAGCGCTGATGGGAGTGCAAAGTTCTGCATGTGATCTACTGACAACACACAAATGAAAGAACACGGACACAGCAATTATCATTTCCATAATGGCCGATTGTTTTCCTTTTTTTTTATCTTTTATGTATGTATTTATTTAATTTTTATTTAATTACTTTTATCCCAAATTTAGTATCTCAGAATTTTTTTATCTAACTTAAGATCAATACAAAAATGAAATAATCTTGGCCAACGGAAAAGTATGAACATGAAATGTATGAGCATATACAGCACTCAATACATAGTTGAGGCTCCTTTTGCCTGAATTACTGCAGCAATGCGCCGTGGCATGGAGTCGATCTGTCTGTGGCACTGCTCAGGTGTAAATGGCTAATATAAAAATGTTATAGTTTATATTTTATAGTAAATGGTTAATATACTAATTAATGCTCCTCATTTCTCCATGTTTAATTGTTCTTGAAGGTTTCTAAGGATTTGGCTACTTAAAATAAGAATCATTTAAAATCATAGAAACATGTATAAATTACAACAAAAAATAAATACATGCATACAAACCCAAAAAGACGTGACTCACAGTTATAGACATTAGCTAAACATTACTTTGAGCTTTATGGCATTACATAATTACCACTAATCGCTCACATTAAAAAACTGTGAGGACTATTTTGTACTGCACTGAACAGTTTTAGCCATATTAATCATGCCTGAATAGCTGAGCAGATGAATAGCAAACAATGCTTTAGAAAATGAAATAAGTCCCCATGTGCCTTTAATAACATGTTCAAATGAAATGCTTGAAAATGGCAACTGTCTTGTAGACAATATGCAAAATTGCAATAGTTTGTAGATTTTTAAATCAGGTAAAACCAAGTTGCCCCTGTTTTTTCATAGCTTTTTTTCATACACTGTATTATTCTTGTCGTAAAAAAAATAAAAAATAAAAATAAAAATAAAATAAAAATTTTAAAAAATTTGTCTTCACAATCTTCATAAACATAACAGCTTCATTTGATTTTTCTCTGAATTTTATTTTTGGCTGACATCACTAAACCTATTTTTTCACCTAGTATACCTTTTAATGATTCAATCAAATCCTAATGGATAAAGTCCCTTTTTTTTGTAATATTTGTAAATATATGTAAATATATGTAATATTGTAAAATGGGTGTGCAAACCCACAATTTAACCTCAAATGAACAATGTGCAAAAATTTAAATGCAGATTTTCCATCACAACAAAGAAAAGGTTCAATATTTCAAAGCACAAAACAACATGAAAATGAGTAGTAGATATATGTTAAAAAGAGGGATTAAAATGTCCTGGTAAAAGTAACAAAACGTATTTTTTTAAAGATTTCATATGTAATATATAGCCTACAAGTTATTAACATTTTACATTTTAAAAACTAGATTTTTTTTTTAGAAAACTTTAGAATTTAGAAAACTACAACTAAACTAGACCTACTGGATAATGGCATTACAAATGAACATTATCATTTTTTAACCACAAAATTACTCTAATTTGCCTCTTTGAATTGGAATTCTCAGTTTTAACCTTAATTGCTACACTAATTGTAATATAAATAAGAAAAATATTAGAAGAAAAATATTTTAATTGGTCATTAATTTACAATAATTATTGCAAAAACAGTATTTAGTCCCAAAAGATCTCCTCAAATATTCAATTATTATTATTGAACTAAAATATAGAACATTTATTTAATTAAAAAATTGTTGCGTGTATATGGTCACATTTGACCATCAATGAGTATTAGTGTGACTAATTAGTAAGGAATTCCTGAGGGCTAAATAGCCTACAAGAATAACATTAATGTTAACAATGTTGCATCTCTATCACTCGCCATAATAAAACGATCCTGTAAATATGGTTGACTTAATAATCAATGTACTGTTTACCAAAACTTGCTGCAAACATCTGTATAGTGAAACTGTAGTGTATCTTCTTAAGCAATTCAGATGCATTGACACAGAGCTAGAAGTATTGAGCGCTCCATGAGCCACGTGACTGCACGCGCCGCCTGGGAGACGAAAGCATGTCGCAACTCTGTTTTTCAACCCCTCTGGCTTTAACATTATGCCACATTAGCGACAAAACGCTATTTGTTGTTTGAATTTCGCATTAAAACTTAAAAATAAAAAATTAAAAGCTTAGCTTTGTTTAATATCAAAAGCAGGTTTGGCAATTTGCTGTAAAAATTTAAGTTGGGCAGAGTGTGACAGAGCCTGAAAGCGTATGTTTCATGCCAAATCTGTGAGCGTTGGCAACCCTGAGTTTGGACCAGTTCACCTACTGACTAATTTGATTGAATCAGTCTATGGGAGTCAGTGACCTGCTGAATAAAGCATCCACTCAACTCCAGATGGCTGGAAGTGACACTTTCTCTGGAGGGATTCTCACAGCAGGATGTAGTTCACCACAGTCACTATTACTGAGGAAAGACTCCCTGCAGAACTCCTAGATGCTGTCCTCTCCTTCCCTGAAACGGACCTGACCTTATTTTCCCAACAATTCCTCAAAACCTCTCACCATTCAACAAAAACCATCCCACATTTATTATTATCTTGGACACATACTGTACAGTATGGTGTGGTCTAAATGTCTAAAAGAGACCACTACTGAAAATACATTTATTTATACTGTATTTTGAGCATAACAATTCAATGATGACATTAGCCTGACGTGGTCATACTCAATTCTATTCAGAATATGAGTCTGAAACTGCTTCATTGGGCTGTGATTATGGGGCGTGTATCAACCGAACCAGGAAAGAAATCAATTGGATAGACCTACAACCAATCAGAGCAACGAAGCGACGCATTACGTTAGTTGTCAAATGTCAACAGAGCTCAACTGCACTGTGTTGCAAGTCTGCAAGTCTGGGTTTTTTTCCATGTCCACGGGTTAAAGCGACCTCAATTATGTGATTTATAGACCCAGGAATGCGAATTTTAGCAGGCAAACTTGCCAAAATAACACATTTTACACCCTAAACAATCCCAGACTTTTTAAAAGGGGATAATACAGTAGGCCCTCTTTAAAGGGATAATTCACCCAAATATAAAAATTCTTTCATCATTTTCTCACCCTCAAGTTGTTCCAAACCTGTATGAATTTCTTTCTTCTGTCGAACACAAAACATGATCTATTGACAGTTAGCCAAACAGTTGTGGGGCATCATTGACTTCCATTGTTTTTTTGTTTTTTTTCAGTCAGTGGCATTAACTGTTTGGTTACTCATAATCTTCTAAATATGTTATCTTATTTTGTGTTCAGCAGAAGAACAAAATAATACAGGTTTGAAATAATATGAGTAAATGATGACAGAATCTTTATTTTTGAGTGAACTAACCCTTTAAGGCTTCATTTACTGCATCTAGTCACTGACATCACATTTTTAACAACATTACTTTTAGATCGATGTGTTTAATGTCCCCCAAAATCCATAAATGCCAAAGAATAACACTTAATTATCTTTTAGCTAACTTCCTGTGCACCAAATCTATAAAGATGTCTAAGTTTTATTGGTTAAAAGCATTACTTTGGCCTTTAGATTAATTCAGAAGAAGAAGATTAGACAGAAGGAGTGGTGCACTTTCTATAAAAAAAGGAGAGAACAGGAAAGCAGTAAAAATAAACTAAACCACTGCAAAACATTGTAGTACAGCTCACTCAAAAGCTGGACAAAACTGCAGCTAAAAATGGATATAGTTATGTACATAAGGTAGGTACATAAATGGTATAACATATTGACCTACATTACATGCATTTACAGAAATAGCGAATTTCAGAGGCAAAATGACTGTCAATGCATGTCAAGTTTTCTATTAAGTAGTGTGTGCATTAAGGGAAAGCACAGGCAGCAGTCTGCAGTCTGCAGTAAGTGTGTTGCTGTAGGCCATTACACTGAGTGGCTAAAAGCTAAATGGATCCTCTAATGCATTAAAGTTGTTGACTTGCTGATACTTACAATACAGTACATGTAATTCATTGTGTTTATGAGTGTTGTGTTACATTACAACACCATGACATGGTGATGTATTAATTTTGACTAGTATAACTGCATGAGCTTTTCCATTATATCTTTAGGGGTATACTTACACTGTTACATACCTCGGGTCGTTAACAACCCTATTAAATTCTCTTGTTTTTACAAAAAATGAATAGGTAAAAAGGCACTCATCTATATATTTTCTAGATATTGTTTATAATGAAGTGATTGAGGAAGAAGATTGATGACTAAATTTTTAAAATGAATGAGGTGTAGGGTAGTGAATGATGTCCCGGGTCACTAAAGACCTGAGGTATGCGTTTAAAGGTTCACGGTGCAGTTAGCTCGCCTGGGTCCGCCCTCCTACGTACCTCCGCTCAATTTTCATTTTCCTTTAGTACCCCGTTTAAATGGTAAAATGGTAAATGGACTGCATTTATATAGCGCTTTCAACAGACCGGCCATCCAAAGCGCCTCACATTCACCCATCCATATACTCATTCATACACCGACGGCAGTGTCTGCCATGCAAGGTGCCATCCAGCTCGTCGGGAGCGGTTTGGGGTTAGGTGTCTTGCTCATGGACACCTCGACACTTGGTCAGGTGGAACCAGGGATCGAACCACCAACCTTCTGGTTTGTAGACAACCTACATGAACCACTGAGCCACTGCCGCCCCCAAAGGGTGATAGTGCATAGTTTAAAATTGCAGTATATTCCAAGTATATGTCTCTGCAGGTGAGTAATAGGCATTACCAAATCAGAGGGCATGGCCATAAACAGAGGGACTTTTTAAACTCTGTTACCTGATTTGGTTTGTGGGTTTGTGGGGAAGTGGGGTCAGGTGAAGGGGATCATTTTCATTTTGTGATTTATAAACACCCATCAATTTGAAAACACCCACAAATTTAGAAACGCCCACTTCATTCCTTATACTCATATATTCTCTGGTTTTCTGCAGTCAAATTTTAACCGGTCCAGTCCGCGAACAATCGGCTGAGAACGATGACGTTGATGTCGTGCGTTTGAGTTGTAGTTCAGTAATAGCAGTGAAAGTTGCAAGCGAAGCCATTAATTTCATTGTGGCACCGTTGCCGAATATCTAGAAGTTAAAGCCGGAGCAAGAACAATCTTTGCTTTGAACAATTTGATGCCCCTAATTTTGTGGCCCGCCTCCCCACAGGGTTCGAGAAAAATTCAATTTTCAAGCTCACTCCATTAGTGGCGAAGAAGTTGGCTGAAGCCCTATTTGATCTGTAATTGTTTCTTGTGGGGTCATAAGGTATTTTTATCATTTACTGGGGCTTGTCAGTGACTTTATTGCCATCCGTCTCCCACCACCCGCATAAAAATCCCCGGCCGAATTACATATTGTTTTTTGACAAACACCAAGGTCGTGTGGTAATTGAATTGCCCTCCGAATCCACATCTCTGAGTTTTCAAGAATATATCACTTCAAAATGCACTGTTTATATCCTTTTTGACCACTGCAGAGCACCGTACGGTTGCACTTCGCTGTAATTTGGATGCATTGTAAAGAAAGATCTAGCCTTTTATTACTGAAATGTTGGCAAATATTTACAAAAGCAATATACTTCATCACCGCTCAAAAAATAAAAAGACTAAAAGCATGTAAACATTTGAAATGGGCCGTTATTACGGCAGCAATTTTATATGTTAAAATTACCAAGTAGCGTTACGTTTACCTCGTGAAAATAGAGGCTGTTTGAACTTATTTCCGCTCATTTCCAAGTGAAATAAAATTACATCTTTTATTTTGAGATAAAATACAAGGCAGAACTATGATGTGTCTATATCTTCCTATTTTTAAACAGATTTAACTAATTAGGATATTATTTTCATACTATTAAATTAAATATGCATTTATTCTCATCATACCAAGCATATGACATTTTATTTACAGCATACAATCATGTTATTGACCACCTGAGCTGCGTGTTCCGGATCACAAAACTCGGTTTTGAGTCATCCAAAAATATTTTTAATAATATTCGGGTCGCGGTCGGTCAGGTTGTTTGAAATAAAGATGCCAATTATACCTTTGTAATTTATATAGTACTAGACACAATTTACTATGAAATACATGGGCAAGGAGGATATCCTGCGTTCCAGCATCAAGTGCAGCCAGTGCTGCCAGTGCTGCACTCAGCTCCGCAGGTCGTGTCATAGAGGCGAGAAGAAACCATCTCAACCCAGGGACGGTTGATTCAATATCATTTCTACACAGCTTGAGGAAAGCTAAAAATAAGTAGGCTACTCTTCTGTTTTAGGCCACAAACTGCACCTTATAGCTAGCCTGACAAGCCAGACCCGAGGGGCTCAATCCGAGGGGCGGGATAAACGGTTGTCTTTCAAACTCCCTCTGCACGCGATAGGATAGCGCTACACCAACCGGAGCAACGACGGTGAAGGGGAGCTCGCTGACTGATTAAACATTCACCGTATCCAGTCGGCTAAACTCCGAACACATCTTCCCTTCTTAAGAATGACTTCAGTGCCGCTCTTTGTTCTTTTCTCAGAGGAAAGCTTAACTCCAAGTCTTCCGGAGGTGCGGGCAGAGTTGATTCGAAAGACCGCCGCCGTTCGCCAGTTTCTGTGTTTACTAGAAGCACGCAAACGCAACTCGGCCGTCGTCATTATGGCCCCGCCCGCCGACTCTATACACTATGTGATTGGGCCGTCCAGATTCTGAGGAATACAGCTCAGATAGGAATTGAGAGTTGCTAGACCACACTTGAGGGCAAATTAAATTTGCTGCCGCTAGGGTGCGTCTAGATTTCTAGGCTACCTTATAGCCCTTTTATAGCTTATAGGTGGAGGTGTTTGGTCGCTATTACTTGATCTCTGTTTGGTACCTAATGAAAAAACTGGGCTTAGTGGGCTAAGCTAAGTGCTATCAAAATGACACTGCGCGTTAGAGCGATTAAGTGCACACACTGAGATGAGAGAGGTATGTATCAACTCGTCTTAGTTAAGGGAATAACATTGTTTAATATGAAAAAGCGGTGAAGTATCCCTTTAAATGATTTTTTACAACATCGGCAAAGATAATTTACATTCATCTTCTTCTGCTTCTCACAGTGTGTGTGCAGCTGAGTTCGGCTGAAAACTAAGTTATGTGTAAGTGGTGCGTCTTCATGAACGATTTGTCTTTTTGAACAAAATTTAAATATGACTCGGGAACAACGAGTAGTCTCATTGTCAGAGCGATTTGTTCATTTTGTGGTTACCGTGCATGTGCTACATGCCATTGGTTCTGTACAGGATCTTCTGCACTCAGCTTATGGGGCTGTGAGAACGAATGACTAGAACCCGAAGACTCGAGAGGTGAAGGACTGCACGCATTGCTTATAGGGCTGTCATGGTCCAGATCAGACACCGATGACAGAACTAACGAAATACACAATTCTAAATATATTCTCTGAAAACAAGTCTTAATATCCTGTGCAGTTTTCATCTCAATTATATTTATCTTTTTTTAAGGTTTTTTAGATATTTTTACTGGAAGTACAAGTGACGTATATCCAAGTAAAACCATTTCTCGAATGAGAAAAAAAATGTAGGATGGAACTTGATTTTGTCTAATTAGATCTGATTGTGGATTCCCAGCAAGTAATAGCCATTATCTCACCGTCTCGGCTAACTACAGACCCAGTATAGTCCGGCTATGAGTAAAACACTTCTAGCCAAAATAACTTTTGAATGTTGTTTTTGCCACAATAACAACTTGCAAGATGTATGATATTTCATCATGTAAGCAAAGCCAACAGTGATTACAAGGTGCTTGGTTTCATTTCTTTGAAATATTTACGTTCTAAATGGCTAGCCTGTTCTTGGGCTAGGGTTTATTAATTTTAGACAGCCCAAATTTTGACTTGTTTTAGCCTAGACTTTAGGGCTGTGTTTGGATGGCTAGACATCTTTTAAACACAAAATTGCTTGCTGGGTTGCTATTGCTATAATATATTGTGATTGACAGGTTGTCCAGCTATTGCGCCATTAAACATGTAATCAGAGAAAACAAGAGATGTCCCTGCAAGAGGGAGGGGATGTTATTGTGATTAAAGATTATGAGGGTATATGAATCAAATGTTGTGCATTATGTACATAGATAAATCGTTTATAATAATCACTGCAATATTCTATAAAAAACAAGAACTGTCCATTTTGATTTCATGGTAACATTAAGAAAATGATTTAGTGAATAGTGCATTTCTGAACAAAAAGATTAGGAGGACTATGAGGACAAAAGGCAAATGTAAAACAAATTGTTACCACAGTTCAATATAAAATTATAGCAATTTCTTATTGCAATTTCATTAAAGCCGTGTTGATTTAAAACACGGTGACGTGTAGTGAAAGTGTATACGATTACAGTAAAATAATTTGGGTTTGCCAGCAGTTAATATGAGTAATATGATATGAGTTAATATCAGTCTGATGTTCCCCTGCTATTAAACTCAGAGATATCTGCTACCCCCCAGAGTTCAATCCAAAGAACAGATAAAGTCGTTTTATAATCCTTACTTAAAAGAAACCTTTAAGAGTGAAACAATATGACATCTCAGACAAATCTGATATCCACTTTGCATTCTGGGATTTCTCTGCCTTTGGAGTTTCTTTTCAAATGTAACTTTCTTTACAACTCTGTAAAGAAACCAAAAATGCGTGCAAAAAGTTGCCAAAATGCAAGATATTGACATGAGCATAGGACTATGAGTCGTTGTCTCTGACCGAAAATAAAAATCAATCTGAAGCATAACATGTAACATTAGAAGCAGCAACTATGTCAAACACATCAAACGATTGATGTAAATATCGAGTAAATATGATCAATGCAGACCAATCTTGCATCCCCTGAGAAACACAATGTTGAACAAACATAAAACTAAATGAAACAAATAAAGAAATTATCATATTAATAGAGATTTTTTCAACAACACTACCGAAGTTCATGTATGTTCAGAAAAAAACTTACAATCCATAGTCTCTGTATTCTGGACAGCTTCCTTGTCTTCATGATGAGATGATGTCGGAGGACAGCAGTTTGCCCGAGGACGCTGAAGTTTGGTTGAAGATCGTTTAATGGTGACGACACACCCCTGCCTTAAGTGCAACTGATCTGGATTCTAACCACACACTGAGACTCAGCACTAATCCTGCCAGCTACTCACATTAGAGGCTTCCCCAACGTCTGAGTGTGTGTGTGTGTGTGTGTGTGTGTGTGTGTGTGTGTGTGTGTGTGTGTGTGTGTGTGTGTGTGTGTGTGTGTGTGTGTGTGTGTGTGTGTGTGCCCTTGTTCATATTACATTGTGGGGACCAAATGTCCCCATAAGAATAGTAAAACCTGAGATTACCTACATTGTTACACTTTTCAAAAGGCTTATAAATCATACGGGATGAGTTTTTTTGAGAAAGTTTAAATGGAGAATGTTTTCTGTGATGGGTAGGTTTAGGGGTAGGGGCAGTGTAGGGGGATAGAATGTACAGTTTGTACGGTATAAAAATAATTACGTCTATGGAAAGTCCCCACAAAGATAGTGAACCAGACGTGTGTGTATGCGTGCGTGTGTGTGTGTGTGTGTGTGTGTGTGTGTGTGTGTGTGTGTGTGTGTGTGTAATGCTCTTCATTTGTAGTAGTTCGACATGGTTGGACCTGTTCTAGGTAACTTTTTTTGAACAAAACCCATATGCTTTTACTGCCTCCTCTCACTTTGGCTGCACCAGAGAAACAGAACAAACGGACATGAAATCAATATCTTTAATCACTTTAAGGCAAAAATGTGGGAGGGATGATAATAGGGCAGAACAGAACAGGTCAAAGTCATAAAAAACACAATCACAAAATAAAATGCGCCTCCACACATAATGAACCTTCACTAATGCATTATTTTACTTAATGTTGTAAAAATATGCTTCAGAAATTTTACCCGAGACCTTGCCCTACTAGCGGGCACTTGTATAACACCACTGATAACATGATATAACATCATGTTTTTACCTTTTATTTTTTTTTAATTAAATCTATAATATTGCTTTTTACAGCTTGATTATAAATGTTTAATGCCACGGTCACACTTCATTTTGAGCAAGCAAAATTTCTGTGAACACTGCAGTAGTGGTAAAATGACGTCACGCTCTGATGCTTTTTAAGATAAAAAATATATAATTCAACATAATACATCAAAATGTAAACATTTTCAACTTACTCCACTCAACTGCAATCCTGCAGAGTAACTTACTCCACTCAACTGCAATCCTGCAGAGTAAAAGTTTATGTTCTTTTAATTCAGCTAAGAGGTCACAACGTGACATATCTATCTTCCATTGGTCACATGGCTGCATTTCCCGATAACATTGTCTCTCAGTGCACTACAGAGGCTCTAAAAGTAAAACAAAAGTTAAAACTTAAACAAAAAGCTTAAAACTTAACAAAAGGTGTACCATTTCTAGGCATGTTCCCCGAACTATAATCTTAGGAGGTTGCCTAACTCTTTCCCCGGCAAACACGGAATTTTCCATTATTTATGAGAAAACGCTTCCTGGCCAAAAACGGAATTTTCTGTGTTTTCACTGTTGATGCTAGGAGATGCTATTAAGCATCTTCTGAATGAGTACTGAATCTCCTGATCAAAACACACGCGAGGTAAAACAGGTGATCGCATGTAATCATATGCATATGTAAAATAACGTGATCATCATCAACAAAAATTCTATGGGCTATTACATTTTTGTGAACATTTTCAAAAACCCTGGCGGTGGCTAGCAACTATTTTTTAAACGCTGGTGGGGAAAGAGTTAAGGTTTACCTTCTTAAGTGTGATGTAACCAGGTGCCGTCCGTGGCGGCGGTGCTGAATTGGTTTATCAATGGCTCAAAAATGGATTATTCACTCTATGCAGGGGCTGTTTAACTGCGTTATGTGAGAAAGCAGTGTTATTTATAATAGAACCACTTTAAAAAATGGTTGAAATTAGGAGATCTTATAAATAAAATCCAAATTGCAAACTAAATCAAACCGTGGATATTTTATATCATTTTGAAATGATTGTGCAACCCCATAACTTCTCATGCCCAAACGTTTGCTGAATTTGCAGTGGCAGGCAAATTTTATTTTGAATTGCAGCTTCTGACATGGTAGCCAGGGGACTAAAGTTTTTACAGATGAAATACAGTGTATTTCAATACACATATACATACACTAATACACTATACTCTAAATGGCTCTGCGGACCGCACCAAACTCCCCTCCACAACTATTCTCTTCAAATAGACTCCATAATGGTTTTTGCCAGCTGATGTACCTTTGGATAATATAATTAAAAAGCTAACAAACAGTGTAATTACAGTTCTATTCTTTGCATGAAAACGCTTCAATTCGCAGAATTATATTGATATAGACTGAGATGTAAAGAACCACCGGAGGCCACCACTGCAATAAACTAAGCTAAGAGCGGTCCAGACCACCCTTACTGAAGTATACTTCTGAGAGTGAGATATGACTTACAGAAGGCATAATCATTTCGGAGAAACATGTATTAACAATAATGTAGACCATAAAGTATAGCTTAATAATGATGTAGTGTTAAGAAGGTTTGTCCCACATGTCTTTAAGTGAAACAGATTGAAGGCCATTGTTCATCAAACTATTTGAAACACTAAATTTACATGACCTTGAGTTTGGGAGCTTGACAGTAGAAATCCACCATCCACTCTCCAAGAATGGAAAACAAAAGCTCGGACAATCTCTCTAACATCTCTATGTTTATCATGGAGGAAAGAACAATACAACAATGCAAGGTAAAAATGTTTTTAAAATTTTAGCTTTAAAAATGTACGAAATATAGGCCTGTCTGTCTGTATGTGTAAGTGTACATGGTATATTCTTGGTACTTTAAAACTAACTGACCTTTCTCAAGTACTATCGAGTTGACTCATGAAACCCCTACTGAGTGGAACAGGGACACATGAGAGCAGTATCGGCCTTCATCAGGTCAGCGGTGTTCAGACTCTGACAGCCACAGATCAACACTCACAAACACAAACACACACACTCACACACACACACACACACGCACACACACAGAAAACTGCTTCAAACTGTTTCACCAGCATCAGCACCGAACCACTTACCAATCCATTAGGCTCCATTTACACTTCAGCAAGTATCAGCATTACAAAACCACACATCTAAACAACCTGATAAGCTCCTGATAACCTCTGGACTTCAGCTGGTGAGTTCTGCTAATGCAGATGCCACAAATTCACTGCAGCTGAAAGAGAAGAGTTTATTCGCAGCACTAGAGCGCTGCGTGTGCCAGTGACGAGTGCTCCTCCATGCTGATGGAGAACTTAAAGCCAGATGAATTGTGTTGTTTTGTATTGTGTTGTTTTTTTTTTCAGAAGAGGCAAGTTGAGTGTGCTAACTAATGGATTGACCTTCTTCAAAGTGAATCTATGTTTTTTTAAACTATTTTATCATTTGCCAGGTGACATCAGGTAATTTGATCACTTCAAAAGTAATAGCACACCGCTCCTCAACAAGATGCACGATTTATCATTCTAGTGATGTCCAGATCGCTCTTTTGAATCATTCAAACATTTCTAAAAAATTAATGAGTGAGCTACTGATAAAATAACCACGCGTGAACTGGGAACTTGACTAATGCCTGCTACAGACCGTGCAATTTCAGCAGTCCTATAAGATCATTACAAATCACACTATATGACATGGATATAATAACCTTGGGAACGATATGCATGTTGACTGTATGATGATGACACCTATTTAATCATAAGCTACGCAAGTTAGCATCAGTATGTGCTAGTGGTAAACAAAGAGCAAGATGAATCGCACTTTGGCAATTGTGGTTTTCATGTGTGCTGAAAACAAGAGGAGGACGAGAAAGAGGAGAATATTGATGTGGTCATGGCTAGAGAAAAGAGGCCAACATGGCATGCCAAGTTTGCAAATAGAGTTTTAAGTTTAGCACCATGTTGTGTTGATCAATAGTCCAATTCATGTTGCATTTTTATTAGCTAGTAGACATTGGCCCTAGAAGCAAACACACCGTGAGATGACAATGCTACATTTCTGGCACTGTCAGAAAATTATCTCAGGCCATCTCTGTTCGCAAGACAGTGACAACGGTCGTCTTTTACTTTCTCTCACTGTGTGATGTAGGACCAGAGTTTAGATGCCGCATCGCAATGACTGGCCATTTGTCGTCTGAGACAGCCCAAAATCAATCCATATCAGTCATCAGGGGGTCAAAATGTTTCTTAACAAATAAAAGGCACTAAAATGTGCAAAGTACAACATGGTTATGTTTAATCAACATTTTATTAAAACATGCAGACACTGTTCAATCAAGACATATTAATTAATTTTCTTAATGAGTATTGTGTATGCAGTGTTTGAGCTAGTTTTTCCCTCCACAGGGATGACAGCGTTACAGTTTGATGATTTAACAATTCAGCAGACAATTATGTATCTTGTGTGGAACACAATTACTTTTGTATGGAGCTACTTTCTAACTCTACAGATTCAGAATCTGCCATTAGTTTTAAAGATGTGGCTTTAAAGTCATAGACCGTGAAAAAAATATGGACGACGCACCTTCACTGTCTTCCACTGAAGACAAGTGAAGCCGCTAATGTCAGAATATTTTGCGCTGAATTGGGACCTGAGTCAGCGCAGTAGTGAACGCGGGATCCGAGTCAGCACAGTAGAAAATGCGGGACCCGAGTCAGCGCAGTAGTAAACAAGGGACCTGAGTCAGCGCAGTAGTAAATGCGGGACCCGAGTCAGCGCAGTAGTAAATGCGGGACCCGAGTCAGCGCAGTAGTAAATGCGGGACCCGAGTCAGCGCAGTAGTAAACAAGGGACCCAAGTCAGCGCAGTAGTAAATGCGGGACCCAAATCAGCGCAGTAGTAAATGCGGGACCCGAGTCAGCGCAGTAGTAAATGCAGGACCCGAGTCAGCGCAGTAGTAAATGCGGGACCCGAGTCAGCGCAGTAGTAAATGCGGGACCCGAGTCAGCGCAGTAGTAAATGCGGGACCCGAGTCAGCGCAGTAGTAAATGCGGGACCCAAATCAGCGCAGTAGTAAATGCGGGACCCGGGTCAGCGCAGTAGTAAATGTGGGACCCGAGTCAGTGCAGTAGTAAACAAGGGACCCAAGTCAGCGCAGTAGTAAATGCGGGACCCGAGTCAGCACAGTAGTAAACAAGGGACCCGAGTCTGCGCAGTAGTAAACATGGGACCCGAGTCTGCGCAGTAGTGAACGCGGGACCCAAGTCAGCGCAGTAGTAAACGCGGGACCCGAGTCTGCGCACTAGTAAATGCGGGACCCGAGTCTGCGCACTAGTAAATGCGGGACCCGAGTCTGCGCACTAGTAAATGTGGGACCCGAGTATGCGCAGTATTAAAAACCCGGGACAGAGTCAACGCAGTAATGAACGTGGGACCTGAGTCTGCGCAGTAGTGAACGCGGGACCAGAGTCTGCGCAGTAGTAAACACGTGACCCAAGCCAGCGCAGTAGTGAACGCCGGACCCGAGTCAGCGCAGTAGTAAACGCGGGACCCGAGTCTGCGCACTAGTAAATGCGGGACCCGAGTATGCGCAGTATTAAAAACCCGGGACAGAGTCAACGCAGTAATGAACGTGGGACCTGAGTCTGCGCAGTAGTGAACGCGGGACCAGAGTCTGCGCAGTAGTAAACGCGGGACCTGAGTCAGCGCAGTAGTAAACACGGGACCCGAGTCTGCTCAGTAGTGAACGTGGGACCCGAGCCTGGAAAGTAGTGAACGCGGGACCCGAGTCTGGAAAGTAGTGAACGCAGGACCCGAGTCTGGAAAGTAGTGAACGCGGGACCCGAGTCTGGAAAGTAGTGAACGCGGGACCCGAGTCTGGAAAGTAGTGAACGCAGAACCCGAGTCTGCTCAGTAGTAAACGCGGGACCCAAGTCTGGAAATTAGTGAACGTGGGACCCGAGTCTGCGCAGTAGTGAAGGCGGGACCCAAGCCAGCGCAGTAGTGAACGCAGGACCCGAGTCTGGGCAGTAGTGAACGCAGGACCCGAGTCAGCGCAGTAGTGAACACGGGACCCGAGCCAGCGCAGTAGTGAACACGGGACCCGAGCCAGCGCAGTAGTAAACGCGGGACCCGAGTCTGGATGTAGAGCCGCGATATCAAACCTCTCCCACACTCCCACAGTAGTACTTTATGTCAGTGTGAAATAAATAGAAATCAAAGTTGAAGCTCCAATCTCTTCCCGAAAAAAAGCCTATTAGTGCCTCAGTGACTACTTTGCTCAAAGAAGCGGTCAGTAACTCAATTCAAAATAAGTATATCCCTCAGAGATTCTGCCAATTGGGTTAAGTGAATGCTTCAATGACTTATTTATAATGACTGTTATTTGATTTGTTCTTGAATGAAGCATCTTTTTAAGGTGAATCAGTTGAATGAAGGCAGTCACCACAAGACAAAGAGTCACTGAAACATGCCAACAAATTGTACAGATTGACAGACAGTCTCAAATATGCAAACAAATGCAGTCAAATTATCTGCAGCAGTACATTTTCCTGATGGATGATAGATTGACGTTCAGCAGATGTCTTTGTAACATTTATGATCTACAGTAGAATGAGCATGAACTTTTTCCTTTTATGTATCAGATGGTTGTACCCAAATATAATGCTGATACAATGTGATGGCTTCCACATGATGTACTTTGACTGGAGTCTTTCTAATTTATGTCTGTTCACTGGAAGAAATCGAAATCATTGACGCAATCAAGTGTTTCATCTATGCACTAAAACGGCTCATTTACTTTTTCCCCCATTTCTAGATCTACAGTTCTACTTTAATAGATTTGTTTTATTTACATCGTCTTCTGCTTATACTGCTTTGTTTTATGACCAGAGGGGTGGAGATCAACTCCAATGCTTTGATGTTTTAGTATCGCTTTGCAACAGATTTGCATACATTCTCCCGTTTATTGGTATGACAGAGTTTTATGCTACATTCGAGGCAGGATTTGAGGCTGTAAGTTACGACTTCAAACAATGACTCATGACTTTGTAGCATTCCAGGCAAAGTCATGCTAAACTGCCTGAGCGCAAGGAATTGCGGTAGCTAAATGTTAACAAAGCATGGCGGACCGTATGGGGCTAATGCTCATTTACAATCATTTCTATCACCAAAGGTGCTTACTCCTAGCTTATTTGAGTGAAATGGAGGAGAAAAATGGTGCATAAGGCAAGAGAAGCTGTTATATATTTTATTTTACGTTATTTATGTATTTTGAAATGTATTTATTCTTGCACTCATTAGACTGAAAACTTGCTAACACTAGAAAAGCGGCTGTTAATGCATACCATTTGCGGGTAAATAACGTTAGCAATATCTTATTTTAATAAATTATTTGGTTCTTAAATGAACAACTTTCATAGACACCATCCATAGGTGCTGCAGTTGTTGCTTCGCGGGCTATGTAACGTCAGAACTCGTAACTGGGAGTACATAGATTTAGTACGAGTTCGACGGGTTTGACTGCCATTCCAGTGCACTTTCACGGGTAGAAGGTTGGAAAAACACTGGTTACGGGATGCCTGGAATGAGGCATTAAAGGGATACTTCACCGCTTTTTCATATTAAACTATATTATTCCCTTAACTAAGACGAGTTGATAAATACCTCTCTCGTCTCAGTGCGTGCACTTAATCGCTCTGATGTGCTGTGACGATCTGATAGCATTTAGCTTAGCCCACTAAGCCCAGTTCATTCACTATGGTACCAAACAGAGATCAAGTTAGAAGCGACCAAACACCTCCACGTTTTCCCTATTTAAAATACAGTTACACGAATAGTTGAACGATCAAGTATGATGACATAAAATAAAACGTGGCGCTTTTCTAAGCAGATTTAAAAGGAGAACTATAATGTGTGGCGGAATAGCACTTCTGAGAGTACTCCGAATTGGCGCAGTAAAAAGTCCCGGCTGAAACATCCTCCCTCACATCTCCCTCTCTCAGTTCTGTCAATAGGGGGGAGATGTGAGGGAGGATGTTTCAGCCGGGACTTTTTACTGCGCCGAGTCGGAGTACTCTCAGAAGTGCTATTCCGCCATACATTATAACAACATAAATTACTGATAATTAAATAATTAGTTTAGACTAAGCACTATAAATTGTGAAAATATCTTTTTTTTTTTATATATCAGATCATAAATTTTTTACAAAATTGACATCAAAATATGAATCTATTGGTTATATAAAATATCCAAATTTGAGGATTCTTGGGAAATAAGAATATATGCATAATATGACAATTTATATGAAATAGTATAACAATTAGTGCACTTTAAAAATGGACTATTATTAATATTAAATAATGCTGTTTTGTGTATAAACTACACTTGAACTTCAGTTGAATGGCGCATCTCAACCTTGATTCTACACCAGCTCATATTATCGATCTGATTATTCAGAGAGCCATCTTGTACGATGTTTCACACAATCGATAGAATATCAGCATAATCCAGATCTCATCTCCATAAAATCACATCTGATGATTCATTAATAAGCTGTGTTGGAAACCAGTGAGTTGAAGTGTTTTGCAAATGCATGGCAAAACAACAACCTGAAAGCCACGGCGATTAACTGAGTAGGACTGACGTCATCTCTGTAATAAGAGCCTGCCTTCCTAATATCTCTGTGCCTCCATTGACATGAAACATGAAATTGCAGGCTGTTTTAAGGAAGGGTATGAAGTGTGCTTTCCGAGATCACTAAAACATGAGCGCTTTGACTCAGACATAACATGAACCAGATAATGGCTGAAATAAATTAAAGGAAGCAGGAGACTGAAATTAGCATGAAATGACTAAATACTGAGTTTGAACCCTTGTCCCTTTAATGATTGCATTAGCATGTTGCTAAACTTACGACACAATACTCTAATGAACATAACACTTACATATATGGGTTAAGGTAGATTTTGGTAAAACTATTTTAAGGTGACGTAGTTATATTGTATTTACTCAGATAAGTAATGAGTAATATTAACTACGTTACTTTAAATTATGCATCATTTACCGTTCATACTATAATAAGTATACGTAGTAATGTGTAACTACGTCATCTTAAAATAAAGTGTTAATACTTTTCAGTTGGCTATTGATTGCAGTAACTAGGCTAAAACTGCTCTCCTCGCTGTCACAATGTACACAGAATGACATGAACAAATGAATTCAAATTTCAGCCAGAGGTTTTTGTTTTACGGTCTCATGAGAGAATAGAGCAATCAAACCCAAAGGCTGTGCGATTGGTTTAATTCCCTTTGGTCCCAGTGACCCTCTGCTATCATTTCAGTGTCAATAAATGACAACTTGTGTGGCACAACACATTAATTCTACATGGCTTCATCTTCACAAACAGAAACAACTCCCTAGCTGTGAGGACAAACAATATAGCTTAGGTGGTGTTACTATTAGGTGTTACTACTCCACAGTGTAGTCTACCTCACTTTGTTGCATACTAAGAAATGATGTATGCCGTCTATCTGGGTATATTTCAAAATGATGGTATTCTGAATGATTAAACTGCTGCAGCGGCCTTGTTTAATCGACATTGGTTAAACTGTATGCCATTTAATTAAAATGAACAGCACATACTCTTCTATTATAGCTCAAATGGCATCAAACAACAGATTACATTCATTCATTTAAAAAAAAAAAAGGATGTTCCCTGCATCCTGGAGGATTGTACTGCCCCCTGCTGATTGCATTGAGTACAGTTTTCACTTTCAAAGAAATATTCCTAAAACCTTATAGCTGCATACATACAGGTGTCAGAAAGTCCAGACTATACAAGACAATTTGCTTGTTTAGATGTATTATTATTATTGTTAAAAAAAAAAATATGACATTATATTATCAGCATAATCTGTAATAATGTTCTAAAGAGCATCATGGAATCTTAAATATGTTATTTTATATCACATGTAGCTGCTGTCAAATGTAACTGATACATTTCACTTCAACATGGTTCACAGTTAAAATATAAATATATAGAGGTTAAAAATCATATGTTTGAAACAAATAATGTCTCATGGCCATAAATAATAATTTCATGTTTATTTCGTTCTGTTTAAAAACTCTGTGAGAAAAGAGGGGGAACTTATTTTTTGTTCCGTATGGAAATTATAACGTGTTGCTATGTGGACGCTGTATGGGTGCACTCGCTATGATAAGAGAGATATATGCTGCGGCTTGTGAGCCTGTTGTCTGAAAGTCATCCGATTATAAAGTTATATACAAGTTTGTCAGTAAAGCGTGAAGATGAAGCACACTTTAAGTTTACCCTCTCGAGTTCATGCGGCCAATGAGGTATATTTCTCCATACTTGTCATTTATTTGTGTTATGTGACTGTGTTTGTAACAAGCTGATTACAATATTTTACATGGCATAAATGTATCCTTTATTTCTTAGTTTTTATATGTGATTTCGTTTTAGTATTGTCTTAAGTATGTTGAGAATTTAAGGTTAATTTACATTTCTGTGTTTTTTGTTTATTTATACCAGTTCTGACGGCAATGCGGAAATGTGACAATACGAGAACATGTAAAGACATGTTTTGAAGATTTTGTCAACGAATAAATGCCTGTTAAAACCCAGGAACGACTTGAGCTTTTATTAAACCTCGAGAGGAGTAACAGTCAGAACTCAACCTGCTTCGTGCTGGAGGAGAAGAGATCGGTGCGCGTTGCAACGGAGCAAGCAACGATCAGCTCGTCAATGCATCGTTAACCACGCGCAAACATCAAAGACAACACAGACTGCATGCACGGAAAACCCGACAAGTGGCAACTGGAGTCCAGAAGTGACGTGGGTCAGGCTACAAATAAGTAACACATTTAAACAAGTTAAATGTTTAAGAAGTAGTTTAATTCTGCTAACTTTAAAGGGACTCTAAGTGCTAAAAAGGGGGTTCAAGTGTATGTTTTATTTCGTTGTAAGGTGATTTTACTAATTGTGAGTTTATTCTAAGAGTTTTCTATGTTAAGAGTGTACTAAGGCACTTTAAAGGGCAAGCTATATTATTTATTTGACATTGAAGGTCATTTCTTTATTTCACACAAGGTGAAAACATAATTCATAATTTGCATTAAGGTGTTCATACACATTTTTTAAGTTAATCCTAACGGAGTAGTATTATTATTATTTTTTGTAATTTTACAAACTCACACATCATCTAACCTTAAGTCAATACACATACATCACCTCAAGTACTAATATGGCTGAGCCTGAAGTGCAAGGAAGCGAAGCTTTGAAGTTGCAGGAGCAAGCAAACCCTGATGAAGAAACTGTAGACTTAAGCCCGCAGCAAGAGGCAAATACAAGTAAAGTAGCTGAAGAAGATACTTTTAGAAAAAGTCAAAGAACCAGAAAGCTTACTGAAAAGGGCCAAGCTCTACACGAAAAAAGAGTGAATAAGCTGCAGTGTCGCTTTAAGACCAATTATGACAAATGGAAAGATATTGCCAAACAAGCTAAGAAAGCACTCGATGCACCTAGCACTGCAAGCTTACAGGATCACATCGTAAGGGTCCAAAATGCTTCAGGAGAAGTAAAGCAAACCTATCATGAGTTGCGCAGTTACGACACTCCTGACAGTGATACCCGTCGTCAAGTAGACACATGTCATGCTGTTTCTGTGAGGATAATAGAATATGCAGCTGAGATTCTTAAAGAAGAGGAAAGTGGTAAATACCCAGCTAAAAGGTCAACTCACTGGAGTGAAGCTGGATCGGTGTTCCAATCAGCAGCATCTCACAGGTCCAAACGTACGGGTAGTGGAATCACACGTTCAAGTCATTCAAGCAGGTCATCTGCGAAGAAACAAGAAGCAGCAGCAGAACTGGCTGCAACTGAAGCCACCTTGAAAGTGATGCAAGAAATGGAGCGTGAGCAAAGGGAACTTGAAAATCTTGAAGCTGAAAACAGAAAAAGACTTGCACAACAAGAAGCAGAAAATGCTGAAAAACAAAAGACATTAGAAGAAAAGCGAAGGCAGATAGAACGCTTAGAGACTGTCAAGAAAATGAAAGCTGCCAAAGCACGTCTGGAAGTCTACGAACAAGAATCAATTTTAGATGAAGAAATATCAGACCTTCTACACAGTAAGTCCAAGTGTAAAGAAGCTGCACCTTATCTGGTTAGTTTGCCTGAACTTCACCTAGCACAACCCACTGATAACCCACAACAACGCACTGTGCCACAAGAAGCCACAAGCCGGCAGCATGCAACCAATGTAGCACAAGAAGATAGCACTATTGCATTAGCCAGAGCGTTAGCGGAGTCAATCAACATAAGCCGTTTACCAGTACCAGAACCTTCAGTCTTCATTGGAGACCCACTCAAATACAAGGATTGGAAAATGTCTTTTCAAACGCTGATAGACAGAAAGAACATCCCAGTAAATGAAAAGCTCTACTACCTCCGCAATTATGTTGGTGGGCCAGCAAGAAAAGCAATTGAGAGCTATTTTCTGTTGGGAACGGACACAGCATATCTTGCAGCATGGAACATTCTGGAGGAAAGGTATGGAAGTTCATTTGTAATCGCCAAAGCCTTCAGGGATAAGCTCACATCATGGCCAAGAATAGGACCCAGGGACAGTGCTGAACTACGAGAATTTTCCGACTTTCTCAGAGGCTGTGAAACAGCAATGTTCCAGATTAAGAATCTTGAAGTTCTCAACGACTGCAGCGAAAACCAGAAAATGCTTAGCAAGCTTCCTGATTGGCTAACGACAAGCTGGAACAGAAAAGTAATTGAGATACAAGAGGAAAGTGGGTCATTTCCAACATTCAGCAACTTTGTCGACTTCATGACAAGAGAGGCCAAGATAGCGTGCAATCCAGTAACATCGCTTCATGCACTAAAGGCAAGTGTCTCGGAAAAACCAAAGTTCCCAAAGACCCGAGGTGTTGACGCAAAGGTGCTAGCAAGCAGTTCGGTAGAGAAACCAGACACTAAGAAGTGTATCTTCTGTGAAAGACCAAACCATGGAATTCATGTGTGCCGAAAATTCATGGACAAGACAATTAGTGACCGAGTAAAGTTTGTACAAACAAAGGGTTTGTGTTTTGGATGTCTCAGCCCTGGTCACCAATCAAAGAAATGTGAAAGGAGAAGTGTTTGTAACACATGCAAAGGAAAGCATCCAACATGCTTACATCAGGAGCGTGACAAGGAAGTCAAAGGGACAAAGGATTCTAACAAGGAACAACAGATCACAAGGGAAACCAAACAACCAAGTACAGAAACACCAAACGAGGCAATAGCCAACCGTGTTGTACAAAACACTAAAGGTGATCTCACATCCACAATAATTCCTGTTTGGTTGTCTACAACAAGCGATCCAGAACACGAGGTTCTTATCTATGCACTTCTCGACAGTCAGAGCGACACCACATTTGTTCTTCAAGAAAAGGCAGACGCTCTAGTCACAGAAAAGATAAAAGTGCAGTTAAAACTTTCCACCCTGTCATCCAGGGATGCAGTCATTTCAAGTCAAAAACTATTTGGGCTACAAGTCAGAGGCTTCTACACATCAAAGAGAATCCCTCTCCCAGCGACATACACAAGAGACTTTATCCCTGCTAATCTAAGTCATATTCCCACACCAAAGACTGCAAGAGCATGGCCTCACCTAGAGAACCTTGCTGAAGAGATTGCTCCCATTATAGACTGCGATGTCGGCCTGCTTATAGGGTACAACTGTTCGCAGGCTCTGCTACCCAGAGAAGTGGTGTCAGGAAAGGACAATGAGCCATTCGCTCAAAGAACAGACCTTGGCTGGACTATAGTCGGTGGTACTGATCCTTGTGTGGATTATGGTGATGTTATAGGAAGCAGCCACAGAGTCATAGTCAAAGAAGTGACACCCTCTGTGCAGTCACCAAACCCCTTACCAAATGAAGTCATGTACGTCTGTCGTACACAAGTTAAAGAGCTTGTCGCACCACTAGATGTGATCAAAGTACTTGAATCCGATTTCAATGAACGCCACTTGGATGACTCTCACTTCTCCCAAGAGGATCTGCGTTTCATTCACATAATGGAGGAAGGAGTAAAAATGAAAGCGAATGGTCACTGTGAGTTGCCCTTGCCCTTTAAGAAGGACAAACCAAATCTGCCAGACAATAAAATCTGTGCCGAACACAGACTCAAATGTCTAAAGAAAAGATTTGAGAAAGACACACAATACTACAAAGACTACACAACATTCATGAATGAAACAATAACACGTGGAGATGCGGAAAAAGTTCCACCGGACGAACTGGACAAAAGCCCCTCCTGGTACATCCCTCACCATGGGGTCTACCACCCCCAGAAACCTGGAAAAATAAGAGTCGTGTTTGACTGCTCTGCAAAGTATAAAGGTGTGTCATTAAATGACTTTCTACTCACTGGACCAGAGTTGACCAATACCTTGGTAGGTGTTCTATGCCGGTTTCGTAAGGGTCAAGTAGCGGTGATGTGCGACATAGAACGCATGTTTCATCAATTCCATGTCAAGCCAGAAGAACAAGACTACTTCCGCTTTCTGTGGTGGGACAATGGGGACTTCTACTCCAACCCCTCCGTCTACCGTATGCGTGTTCATCTGTTTGGAGCCGCTTCATCACCCGGCTGCGCAAACTACGGCCTCAAGTACATCGCAGCTCAAGGGCAAGGTCATTTCAGTAATGCCACAATTCGTTTCATTGAGAGAAACTTTTATGTGGACGATGGCCTAATAAGTGTCCACTCAGAAGAAGAGGCTATCCAGTTGGTAAATGAAGTAAGACAGCTCTGCAATACAGGCAATTTGCGACTACATAAGTTTATATCAAATAGGCAACAAGTATTGGCATCCCTCCCAAAGGAAGACTGTGCTGAGACAGTAATGAAACAAGACCTAGCTCTTGGTGAACAACAGATTGAGAGAGCTTTAGGCGTCAAATGGTGTGTCGCCTCTGATCACTTTCAGTTTCGAGTAGTCGTGAATGAGCGCCCTCTCTCCAGAAGAGGAGTTTTGTCGACAGTAGCCTCTATCTTCGATCCACTTGGCTTTGTGGCGCCTTTCGTCCTACTCGGGAAACAAATACTTCAAGAGATGTGTCGTGAGAAGATCGGCTGGGATGAGCCACTGTCAAATGAGCTAAGGCCACGGTGGGAGTCCTGGTTGTTGGATTTACAGAACTTGGCCAATGTCAAGATTGAAAGATGCTACCTACCAGTAAATTTCAAGACAGTTTACAAGTATGAAATCCACCATTTCTCAGATGCAAGTGTCACAGGGTATGGAGTATGTACCTATCTAAGAGCAACCAGCACAACAGGACAGATACACTGCGTCCTTGTGATGGCTAAGGCCAGAGTATCCCCTACAAAGGTAACCACGGTGCCAAGACTCGAGCTGTCCGCAGCAGTTGTAGCAGTACGCACAAGTGACATGCTCAGAGGAGAATTGGAGCTTGAAGGTGCCCAAGAATTCTTCTGGACAGATTCAAACGTTGTCTTAGGATACATCAACAATGACGCAAAAAGGTTTCATATCTTCGTAGCTAATCGCATACAGCGCATCAAGGAAAGTACAAAACCAAACCAGTGGAAATACGTGATGTCAGAAGACAATCCCGCTGACCATGCGTCACGAGGGCTTAAGGCAAAAGAGCTCATTGCTTCCAATTGGTTTAGTGGTCCAGAGTTTCTTTGGCAGGAAGAGCTTCCAAGCGGTGAGGTTAAGGTGAGAGAACTTGATGCCAAAGATCCAGAGGTGCGCAGGGTCATTGTGCACCAGACTTCAACCACAACAGATTCAATCACTAATCGCTTCTTTAAGTTTTCCAGCTGGACAAGATTAGTGAAAGGAATCGCCAGACTCCAAAGATTTCTCAAGGAGTTTAAAGGTACAATACAGAGAACCAATGAAGCCACAAGTCTTGAGGAAAGACAGGATGCGGAGCTTATCATCATGCTCATTGTACAAAGGGAAATCTTCTCCAAAGAGATCAATGATCTTGAGTCACAGAGAGAGATGACCAAAGACAAAACCAATAGGCTGTACCGACTCAATCCCTACTTAGACCACAGGGGCATCCTTAGAGTGGGAGGTCGATTAGAGCATGCTTCCATGCATCCACACATCAAACACCCAGTCATCCTTCCAAAAAACAACCACATAACAAGGTTATTGATTGATCACTATCACAGACAAGTGCAGCATCAGGGACGTGGCATGACCATAAACGAGTTGAGATCAAATGGCATCTGGATCCTTGGATGTAGTCAAGTTGTGTCATCAGTCATCTACCACTGCGTCAAGTGCAGAAGGTTTAGACGTCACACTGAGGAACAAAAAATGGCAGACTTGCCGCGTGAGAGAATGGAGACAGCTCCTCCCTTCACGTATTGTGGGATGGATTGTTTTGGTCCATTTTACATCAAAGAAGGTCGAAAAGAGCTGAAACGTTATGGACTATTGTTCACATGCTTGTGCTCTCGTGCAGTGCACATAGAGTTACTTGACAATCTATCAACCGATGCATTCCTCAACTCACTTCGTGCCTTCATTGCCCTACGTGGAAATGTTCGCCAACTCCAGTCAGATCAGGGCACCAATTTTGTTGGAGCGAGGCGTGAATTCCTGGAAGCAGTAAAGGAAATGGATCAAGAATGCCTTAAACAACTAGGATGCGAGTTTGTCATGAACCCTCCCTCTGCTAGCCATATGGGAGGAGTTTGGGAAAGGCAGATCCGGACCATCAGAAGTGTGTTGACATCCATCCTGGATCAGTCATCCCGAACACTCGACAGTTCATCCTTACGGACCTACCTTTATGAAGTGATGGCAATCATAAATAGCCGACCTATGACAGCACACTTACTCAGTGACCCAACAGGCCCTCAACCTCTTACGCCCAACTTACTTCTGACAATGAAATCCTCAATAATCTTGCCTCCACCGGGAAATTTCGTTAAGGAAGACCTCTACCTCCGCAAGAGATGGCGTAGAGTCCAATACCTTGCCAATGAATTTTGGCACAGATGGAAAAAGGAATACCTGTTGAGTTTACAACAAAGACAGAAATGGCACAAGACAAAGAGAAATGCAAAAGTCAATGATATAGTAATTGTACAAGACGATACCGCACCCAGAAATGAATGGAAGCTGGCAAAAGTCACCACTGTGTATCCCGCTGAAGATGGATGTGTGCGGAAGGTCAAGTTATTGATCAGCGACTCAGCATTAAATGACCAAGGAAAGAGACTCAGCAAACCAGCCTATCTGGAGAGACCTATCCACAAGACAGTCACATTACTTGAAGCTGACTAACATAACTTTAAATTACAGTAATTGCACAAACATAGTTCATTATTTGAAATCACAAGTGATTTAGTGGGAGTGTAGCTGCTGTCAAATGTAACTGATACATTTCACTTCAACATGGTTCACAGTTAAAATATAAATATATAGAGGTTAAAAATCATATGTTTGAAACAAATAATGTCTCATGGCCATAAATAATAATTTCATGTTTATTTCGTTCTGTTTAAAAACTCTGTGAGAAAAGAGGGGGAACTTATTTTTTGTTCCGTATGGAAATTATAACGTGTTGCTATGTGGACGCTGTATGGGTGCACTCGCTATGATAAGAGAGATATATGCTGCGGCTTGTGAGCCTGTTGTCTGAAAGTCATCCGATTATAAAGTTATATACAAGTTTGTCAGTAAAGCGTGAAGATGAAGCACACTTTAAGTTTACCCTCTCGAGTTCATGCGGCCAATGAGGTATATTTCTCCATACTTGTCATTTATTTGTGTTATGTGACTGTGTTTGTAACAAGCTGATTACAATATTTTACATGGCATAAATGTATCCTTTATTTCTTAGTTTTTATATGTGATTTCGTTTTAGTATTGTCTTAAGTATGTTGAGAATTTAAGGTTAATTTACATTTCTGTGTTTTTTGTTTATTTATACCAGTTCTGACGGCAATGCGGAAATGTGACAATACGAGAACATGTAAAGACATGTTTTGAAGATTTTGTCAACGAATAAATGCCTGTTAAAACCCAGGAACGACTTGAGCTTTTATTAAACCTCGAGAGGAGTAACATCACAATTGCTCGTTACCATGTTCAAATGTGAAAAATCCAAGATGTACAATATGGGTAACAGACTTTTGGACCAACAAAATGGAAGCTCTAGTCATCTTTAAATCCGAAAGAAAAGACTAATCATTTTCTCACACACACACTCCTATAGCCTGTGGAAGATAAAGCGTTGCTTGGGGCTTTTTGACTCCTGAGTCATTCTAATTGGAAATTGGTCTTTTTTTCTTGTATGAGATGACCCAATGGACAAAAAGATTCCTGTTGTTCATTAATTTGAGCCTTCGGGATCCGCCGCTGACACACTCATTACTGACACAATCAATCCTCTTCAATGTTGAGAGTGTGAGCGGCTATAAATAGTTTTACTCTGAACCTATAAATTGTTTTATATTAGAGGAAAGTCAGGTATAGTTTCATTTTGAGCTTACTATTTCTCCTCAAGTCTCTGAAAAAGCATTCCTTTATATGCAAACAGTTATATTATACAAATATATTTAGACAAAATATTCAGATTTTTACTAGAGGGTGCAGGACAGGATCATTCATTTATTTAATTGAGTATTGCAAAATAAATTGTGACATCTTATAGACAATCTGACCAGAGCATGTTTTGCTTAAAGAAACACGTCAACTATTTTATGACTTTAGCTTATTGACCATATCCCCCAGAGTTAGAAAAGTCCATACACACCATTCTCATCTCCTTGTGTGGCATAACCAAGGGAGTAATCTAGCACTTGGAAAGCGTTCCACCCATTGCTCCACCCATTGCCAATGGCGGCCATTGCTAACCAAGCCGCTGACTCAGCTGCTGACTCCCATTCATTTTTGAGTCACTTTGACAGTGAATAACTTTACATCAGAGGCGTTTAAAGACTCCATTTGTCCATTGTTTAGTTGTAAAGAAACACGACAATGCATAAAAGGCTCCATTACCTTGTATCTTACACTATCGCCCCATAGAAGCTGTTTTTGTAAAAATAGGCTACTGATTGCGTCATAACCAACGCGACTCTGTCGCACAGTAGAGAAATTACCGTATAGACAGGAGGAGATGCTCAGGAGCAATCTTTTACTGTCTATGAGACAGTCGGGGAGACATGGAAACATAAAGTCCGATAAAGTCAAGGGAGAAAAATGGGGAGAAGCCCATAGTGAGCCAAAAGCAACGGGAGAAAACATTTAAACAACGTGATTCAGATTTCACTTTCCACAACAATTAGAAGACTTACAACTGTCAGACAGGTTGCTCACGTCACATCTACGTCGTGAAGCTCAGTCTGAGCCTGCGCAGTTCACTCAGCCATCAGGAAGTGAGTGCTTCTAATTGACCTCATTTTCCGCCATTGAAGTCTATGGGAACGCTCTGTCCATTTCTTTTACTGTCTATGGGCATAACTCTGTCTGAAGCACCCACCGCTAGCCTAGCTTAGCACAATGACTGGAGGTAAACAGCTCCATCTAGCCTACTGCTCAATAAGTGACAAAACAACGGCAAGTTCCTGGATTATTACGCAAGAATGAGCGTATCATTCCTAGCCATATCCATCTAGAAAATTGCAACTATTTTTATTTTCCATTGGTTTTAGTACACAATGTTACTATACACATCACAACATGTAAATAGGAAAATGTTGGTGTTATTTTGTCTCTTATTGAGCAGTAGGCTAGATGGAGCCGTTTACTTCCAGTCTTTGTGCTAAGCTAGGCTAGCGGTGAGCATCAGACAGAGTTATGGCACGTATATGAGAATGGTATATGGATTTATCAATCTCTGGGATATACTGCGTATAAGCTAAAGTCACAAAAAGTCAGCGTGTTCCTATAAGTGTTTTTTCTTTAATTGCTCATGCAACCTTTTACTTGTCTGGCTATCACCAGACCAAGCTCAATTTAAGATTGAACATTGGTCTGGGGAGTCTAAACGAGCATAATTCAAATGATTCTGTATGCAATTGGATAGTCCTTTAACCAATCAGACCACAAGAGGCGTAATCAATGGGCAACGACCCATCCTTTCTCTATCTGTCATCGTGTTAAACCCAACAATAGCAAGCCAGCTGGATAAGCCAGTCTGAGATTGGTTCCCGCAAAAGTGTAACAGAAGCAGTAAACAGATTAGGCTGGGTTTATCCAGTCTAACCTTTTACACAGACTAAACAAAATCAAGCAATGCTTTGTCATTGGTTGACCTAAATTGGTATTATCTAATTGTGTACTTATATTTAACAGCTGATTGGTTGATTGTAATCCATTACCTTCCTTTCTATCAAAGTTATCTGGCATTATCAAGATGAATTTGTTCTGACACAGTTTAAGAGTTATTGTCATATTTTATTTTATATATTATAGTGAATAAATTGTAATAATGTGAGAAAATGTTGAAGGTGTCTGAATTCATTTTGGTTTTACTGTATGATAGATTATATTAAATTACTTATATTATTTATATATTTACATTATTATGCCACATCATTATGAAACATTTTGCTTCTGTAATGAAACATATACATTAAGTACAAAAGCTCATCATATGGATGCTAACATTTTTATTTTATTTTAATTATATATTATATTATACTCACATCATTATGCCACATATGTCACCATTCTGTTTAGTTTTGTTCATGGACTTTCAGTTTGTTTTCATTTGCCACACGTTTCTATGTTCTGATTCCCGCCACTCGTCTGTCCCCATAGTTACCTTCATTATTATGTGTGTGTCATCTAGTTCGCTCGTTAGTGTTGCTACTTAAGTTGTTCCTTTCCCTGCACTCCATGTCTGGTCACTGCTATGTTTAGATGTGTTGTGCTGTTGTGTCTTCTGTAATGAAACACTTACGTTAAGTATAAATGTTGGGTTGGACTTAATTTTATCCATCAGGAATTGTTTGAATTGTGAAAGGCAGGGATTAAAAAAAAGAGATTATGAAGATCTCTTTTTTTTTTTTATTAAATGCACCGATGCATGTTGCACAACAAGAGGCATTATAAATAAACTGAAGTAGGTTTCATGTTGACTTTAAAACACATTTTACTGTGCATTGAATTATGGAGATGGATGACTGCATTTCTAGAACTGTCATATGCATACACAGGTTTGAAATAAAACAAAGATTATTGGACTGCGTTTGAATACCATTTAATATGAGTAAGAATTGTTTCTACACCAATAAGCTATACGGTAGAAATGCCCCATGGTATTTTATGTACTTTATATCAGCTCTTTCAAGTCTAATGTCACGAGATTAATGCAGCATGTCAAACTGCAGGCTGAAGCAGCTGCTAAAATAGAACAACATGTGTTGCTGATTTCTGGGGCTGAGGCGCCCCTGGTGGTCAGGGGGTGGTCCAGCAGTAAGAGGACACTTGACTGGATGGCTCGCACTGCTGTTTCCCTGCAGAAATCAATAGACACGCTATACATCAACCAGTGATAATGAGCCCCTCTCAAGTTTCCAGTTGGAACCAGACAAGCCCTAATTACAGCCTTACAAAGCAGTATAGACTAGGACATAGTCCATCAAGTGTATTAAAAACTTAATCAGTGGCCACAGTGAAGTAGAACACAATTTTAAAAAAGTGCTATGCATAACAAAATCAGTCAGAAGTTTGCAGAACCTGCACATTGCTTATTACCATGTTATGCTTTTTAAACACGGCTTGGAAGTCATTAAATTAGTTTATCCTAGTGAAAACAAAAAACAAAAACAAAAAAACTTTATAGAAAGTAAATATTTCTTCAGATAATATTTTATACATTAATATTTTATTCCAATTTAATGTAAATAGACACTACAGAGTAGCCTTGGGTATTTGTTGGCTACTTTTTTCACTATCTGGTTATTTAAATCGTTTTTTTTGTTTTGTTTTTTTGCAAAGAATTTAATTTCTACTAAGTAATTATAGTAAAAACGCATTTGATTATAAGCAAATTTCTTATAATCAAAGGTTTTGACAGATAGTGTATGCAATGAAGATTGTGCATATTTTTTATTCATGTTGTGGATTTATCCTCTCCAGACAGTTTTGCATTTCATGCTCAGCTCTGAATATTACGTGCTATTCATATTACAGTAATGTATCATTGTCAGACTGTAGCCTTGGTCTTATTTGGATGTACAGCTGCAGAAACAAAGGGCTCTGTTTACAGCATGTAAACGTCTGCTGAACCTCTATATATCCCATAAAAAAACACATCATACGTCACTGAGCCCTCTTCATGTGTCTAAGAAAAAAAAGGTCCTTTTTTTTCAAAGAGCTACACTGTAAAAAAAATAAAAAAATAAAAAAATAAATATATATATATATATATATATATATATATATATATATATATATATATATATATATATATATATATAAGCAATTTAGGTAATTGTGTGCTTTATTTGTGATGACGCAGTGAAACATGCCAAATTGGGCTAATTTCATGATTTATTACATTTTTATGTGGTTCAGATGCACTAATATTTTGAGTTTCTATATATTAAACCAATTCCTTCATTGTATCAACTCAAATCTTTAATTTCAATAAACTAAAGGCAACCAGGTTACTTACTTTTTTAAGTTAAACCAACTTTTTCTTACAGTGTACATACAATGGAAACTGAGGAAGAAGGTACGAGGGGAAAGAAAGAATCAACGTATATCAGGCCAAAGTTAAACAGCAAGAGTTGTACATCACTGCTGGCCCAGTAAAACTCTGGGAAAAGAGCTTACAGTGAAAGTAAGGAGGAAAGTGGAACAAAGTAAGTAAACAGACTGCTATTCTTAGCACAGAGAGGATGAAGAAGTGCTCAGGAGAAAGTTCTCCAGATACAGAGAGCCCTGGTGGAGAGAGGCATGGAGTGAGACAGAGAAAGAAGGAAAGAAAGAAAGAAAGAATTGGAGATTTATAATTTTGTACCATCAATGTGAACCTCTTAGGAAAGACTCCTGAAGCAACGTGACACTTCAACATGAGCTAGAAATGTCAGAGTAAACTGGAAGGCAAGACGCATATAGTTTTAATAATTTATTTATTACAGTCGACATGAAATCAAAACTGACCCTATTTGCTTCTTAACACTCTAAAGCCTGACATATGAAGTCAAACTTAAAAAAATATTAATATCTTTTTTTTTTATGGAACAGTATATTGAACCTTCAGACAAGTTTAGTTTACATATGTGTTTTTGTTTAATATCATAACTGCATTTTATGGCTCATATAGTATGATATAGGAGAACGTAGACCTCACATTTTTTGTGTTGATTTTAACTTAATTCTTAATTGCTCTATTTAATTTCTTTTTCACTTTAAGATTTTCTTTACAATGTAAAGTTCTTTATAAATAAAATGTATTGTTATTATTATTATTATTATTATTATTATTATTATTATTATATTCAAGGAGAAAAACAATATCTCGCAGGCCCAAATTGAGCAAATAATTGGTGCAGTTGCTAATATTTATGCAGCCCAGAAAAATGAGCTTGTAATGCAAATTAATTCATTTTAAAAGTAAAGCCTAGCCTATCAGTTGTCACTCTTTCTCTCTAAATAACATGTCCTAGTATAGTACGATGATATTTAAATGCTTTTATGATCCAAGCTCTGTAGTTTTTAATTGTGGGGCAAAACAATGCGATACAATAAGGATTGAGAGATGAACAAATAAATGTTCCTCAAAAGCCTAATGTATCATATTTGATATATGATTACTGTAATTAAATCTAAGTTGCTTCAGTACTGTAACATCTTAAAATATTACAAGTAAAGTTATTCTAAGTTTAATTTACAACAACAACAAAAAATCTATAAAGACTTCACCGCAAAAAAAAAAAAAAAATTACCACAACTTGATTGTACTAAAAGTAAAAATTACTGCCTTTTACTTGCTAAGAAACCATAAACTATCCATTAGAAGATAAAAGTCATGTAGTAGATTGTGTACAACAAGATCTTTAGATTTATAGACATAAGACATTTGCATATATAATAAAGCAGGGTTAAAGGGTTAGTTCACCCCAAAATGAAAATTCCTTCATTAATTACTCACCCTCATGCCGTTCCAGACCCATAAGACTGCTGTTCATCTTCGGAACATAAATGAAGATATTTTTGTTGAAATCTGATGGTGCAGAAAGCCCTCCATTGGCAGCAGTGGCATTTCCTCTCTCAAGACCCATAAAAGGCATTAAAGACGTCGTTACAAAGCCCATCTCACTACAGTGGCTACTTAATGAATCAGCATATTGCTTCATGATTCGGATCGCTTGTCAAACCACCGAACCGCTGATTCGATACTCTGACTCATAAAGGTTCGAAGCTTTATGAATCAGAGTATCGAATCAGTGATTTGGCGGTTTGACACGCAATCCAAATCATGAATCAATATGCTGATTCATTAAGCTCCGAGGCTTCAGGAAGAAGTGTTTCGAAATCGGCCATCACTATATAAGTCATTCTTTTTATTTTTTTTGGACAATAACTATTCTCGTCTCTTCATAAAATGATTGTAGAACCACTGTAGAGATGGACTTTGTAATGACATCTCTAGTGCCTTTTATGGGTATTGAGAGAGGAAATTACATTGGTGTCAATGAAAGCCTTTCTAAGCCATCGGATTTCAACAAAAATATCTTCATTTATGTTCTGAAGATGAACAAAGAACTGACGGGTCTGGGCCGGGTTTCCCAATAACGATGTATCTTAGCTATAAAGAGCACGTTCTACGAGCGAAGTTACGATCACTCGCAGCAATTCCACATGCGTTTCCCAAAAATGTACTTAAAATGAACGCGCGGTTCACCTAAGTACTACTTAAGAGTCGCTGTCCATTTGCGAAGTGCTGAAATATAGCCTTATATGGAATCGATTCCTCTGAACGGTTCACCTAATAATTATAAGCAACTTAATATATATATTATAAGCAAATAAGCAACTACCTACCGGCTGAGTCAATGACAAAATGGCTGAAAAAAAAAATGAAAAAAAGATACCTTTCAAAAAGACGAAATCAATATCCTTCTAGAGGTGGAGCGGGAAAATATATTATTTTCAACAGATTTAAAAGGCATCGTACAAACAAAGAGAAACAAAACATCTGGGAGGACGTTGCTACCAAATTAAAAGTTATAAGTTAAATTATTGGTTAAAAGATCGGGTAAAGCGGTCTGAAAGAAATGGCAGGATTTTGCAAGCCTGACAAAAAGGAAGAGGGCACTGCAGAGGAATGTCCAATACATGGCTGGTTTTCGTGCACGTCAGCAAGTCATATAAGTTTATTTCTATTTTTCCCAGTTTTTGAAGTATATTTTCTACATTACTTATTTTATTCTTTTTTTCTGTCATTTAATTCAGATGTGTATTTTTATTTGTTTGTTTGTTACCTGCCCTCATAAAACAACAACAACAACAACAACAAAAAATATATATAGTGTTATCACAATGCACTTGAATAAATCTGCCGGTGTAATCTGCCGGTTTTCCTGTAGGTGACCTTATTAACTCTCTCTTCTTACGATACACTTAGAGCTTTACGATTACTCCAGAGCACTCGTAGATCTACATTTTCAAGTGCTACTTAAGTTACGATGCATTTGGGAAACAGACCTTAATATTAAGATCACTCGTACGATCGTTTTTACGATCAACTTAGGCTTACGATGCTTTTGGGAAACGCAGCCCTGGAACGGCATGAGGGTGAGTAATTAATGAAAGAATTTCATTTTTGGGTGAACTAACCCTTGGGTTAATATGCATTCCGGATCTTATAATCAATCACCCCCGCACGTTTTTCCAAAGAAGAAAAAAAAATCATATTTTACTTAAAATTTGTCACATTATGAAAGCAAAATTGGTTGCCAATGCCATTTCATGTTGACTTTTAAAAAAATAACTTTAATAAAATCAAGTAATGTTTCCATCTCTCTCTGTGAAGGCGACAACTGTTACATCAGTTCATTTCTGAGTGCTATTAAATACACTCATTCACACAGTCACCTGTGATGGACAGTTATGTTTTACAGAGAATTTAGCACCCATTATCTTAGGCTAAATGCTTTCAAATGTTAATGTATTCCAACAGTGTGCTTTTCAAAAATTACAGCTCACGTTCCTCAGAGTTTTGTGATTGGTCGGCTGGACAAGGAGAGATTTTTTTCCTCAGCTATTACTGACGGCCTGCCAACTCGTCCCAGGGGCGTGGCAGGAAATGACAGATATGCTGTCGACGCAGCCATGGGCGGGAGCGCGAGCTGACTGATGGCCTGTTGAGAGGCTCTGAGGTGGGTGGGACGGGGGAAGTTTGGCAGGGAAAACAGATCAATGCTCAGTGACAGCAAGCCCTCAAAGACCTGAAGAGTCACGATGTGTGAATGAATGTGTGCCTGTCACCTTCGAACACACACACACACATGCGCGCACACACACACACACACACACTTGGGTGAAAAACAGCCTGAATTATTTATGTCTGCAATTAACTGATTTACAGAAATGGCATTTTCCCACCCTCGGGTGCTAAACAATCACATGCCCTTTGATGTTCAGGTCGTTTTATTATTGATCAAAAAATGCTCGTCAGACATATTAGCAGCTTAATATTGTCAAACCATGTGATGTCACAGTCACCACTTAGGTTGATTTTTTTGAAGCGCAGATGGTGATCCATGCAAAGGTTTTTTGTTTTTTTTTAAAACATTTTATGCAGGTTTCAGCCTCACCCTTTTCAACCTTAGAAACCATGGCAACGGTGAGGCGAAGGACCCACGGAGGGAAGAGGGAGCAGCTTTTGTAGCAGAGCTAGGAAGCCATTATGGCACAGAGCAGCTGACCTTTGAGCCACTTTAGACTGATTTGATAGGCAGATGGGGGAAAGAACAGACATCTATATACAGCCAGATCTACTGGATTTATTTGATTGTGGTAGAAGTTCAACTAAAGTAAACAGGAAGTGTCTGTCAGCGGAGCTGGCCGCTTAGCTGGAAAACAATGCATGTTAGTTTATTTATATTGTCTTCAACTAAGACCTCCGAATATATTTCGGACTAAATTTGTTGTAGGTAACATGACCAGAAGCTCATCCACCTGAAAATGATAACAGACCAGTTTATGGCTTAAAGGTGGGGTAAGTGTTATTTCAAAACTGTTTTAGAAAAAGGACTCAGGCCGAGGGGAATAACAAACATGTAGCCATTCAGCAGGTAAGGGGCGTGTCTATGGTGAGACGAGAGGCTCAGTGTGCATCATTATTCAAAACACCCCTAAATTGTTTGTTTTCTCTTTACATCTATATAACCCATCCGGTCATGTTATTAGCTGGACTATCGAGCTTGTATACTAACGTTATCGAGTTGTTCATGAGAACTGTTTGTGTTTTTGTGATCGCTATAACTGTAATCTGGTCATAATTGTAATATGTTCGTTAGTTGGACAGTCGGCTCGTGTTCTATCGAGTTGTTCATGAGAACTGTTTGTGTTTTGTGATCGCTATAACTGAAGCTATCCAATCTGCAAAACTCTGAACACATCTTCCCTTCTTAAGAATGATTTCAGTACCATTCTTTGTTCTTTTCTCAAAAAGCTTAACACCAAGTCTTTGAGAATCGCAGTCAAAGACGATTCGGATGGCCGCCTTTCTTCAGCTTCTTTGTTTACAAGTAGCGAAACCTCCACAACTTTGCCGTCATTATGTTAAGAATCTCTACACGATGTGATTGGCCTGACCAGAGTTTGGTTTTTCCAGCTCACAAGTCTATGGAGAGTTGCTAGATGACACTCGCTGCAAATTACATTTGCTGCCGCCAGTATGTATCTAGATTTCTAGGCTAACAGTAGGGTACAATGGGGCTAAAGGTGGCGTGGGGTAAAAGGCTTCTTTGATTTTATTTTCCTCTAATCGACTATAGCACAAAAACTTGCCTCAACACTTCACAGAATATCAGATTTTCAAGATGCACATGGGAATTAAGCTGATCCTTGATGCGATTTGATTCTAGACATTAGATTCTAATAGTTAATGTTTTTAGATTGTATATTTAAGTAGCAAATTAGAATCAATAAAATGTATGATTGTATTTTAAGACAAAGGTCCTGTTTTGTTCAAGGCAATTAAAGCAAAAGTTTTTCAATAATAGAAGAATATGTGAAAGTATGGTATTTGGGGTGCTGTTGGCTATTTTTTATACAGAATAATACACATGACAATATACAGCTGGCTGATTTTTCCATTCGTTGACATGGTTAGATTCAGATGGTCAATATCATATATTAAGTTGGTTGTCCCCTTGGTCTGGTGATAGCCAGACAACAGTTTCCCAGTGCATCATTCACTCAACCGATTCATTCAACACCACCACACAATGGATTCTGTTTTGACTTTCTCTGAAACTATTTCCATTTTTCTTTTTATGATTTTTTGTTTCCATGAATGGTTTTTGAACATCCTTTTTTTCTGCACCAATCTTATGCTACTGAGCCTACATCTTCCTCAAAAACACTAAAGAATGAATAACTGCAATGAATTTTAATCTATAAAAATGTATTAATACAATTCGCCGTCAACATTTACTCACTGTCATTCCAAACCTGTATGGAATGTTGGTTAACAAACAGTTCTTGACGTTTTATTTGACAAACACACTAAGACATTTCTAAAAATATCTTCTTTTATGTCTCAAAGAAAGTCTTAATGGTTTGAAAGGACATGAGAGCGAGAAAATGATGACACAACTTTCGTTTTTAGATATACCTTTAAGTATAGAATCAATCCTAGTGATTAATTCCCATCCATATTACATTAGCAAAGAAATGTAAAACATTTAGTATTACACATGTATCTAAGAATACTATGATTCAATCCTCATGGGCCCCCAGCGGTCACCGTGATTTTGCCAAATAAGGTGTTTTCCGTATTCAATTTAGAAAGAAAGAGTAACGCCTTGCCAATTTAGGCAAAAAGCTTAACCCCCTCGCTCGCTCCGTGAGCCATGAAAATAACTTTTATGATGGATGGATGCACTTTTTTTGGGCTTCAAATTTTGAGCTTCCATTTAATACCATTATAAAGCTTGGATTAGCCAGGGAATTTTTATATAACTCTTATTGTATTTGTCTGAAAGAAGAATGTCATACTGCAAAAACAAAAACAAAACAAAAAAGGTCTCCAATTAAAAATTCTCTATATATTTCAGTTGGCCAAATTGAATTTCTTGGAATTAAATTTGGCCAATGAAAAATTTAGATGTGATCAGTCACTAGAACATTTGGAAACATGATTTTTATTTTTATTTTATAGTGCATATACACCAAGGATTGCTTGATCATGGGGTAATTTTCACTTTTGGGTGAAGTATCCCTTTAAATTGGTCCCTCTAATTGGTTGATTGCAATGTTGTTCCGGGATCAACATGGACTAACTTGAAAAAGCTTTCAGTTAGGAAAGAGACTTTAGTACCCTCAGCTACAGCATGTTTAACACAGCAATCGGCTCAGCTGAGACTCTCCCAGATGTTTGTCTTGCTGCAGGGCTCAAAAGGCCTGATTATCCAGCAACAACCAGGCAGATAAAATAACATCTGTCTTCATGAGGAATGCTAAAAAACTGAAACCAAAAGGCATTAACTAAAGTGTTGCAGGTGGAACATTATTATGCAATTATCTGGACAGCAAAACTGTACACATTGTAACATTACTAGATGATTGCATGTGTTTAGTCAGTGTGGAGTGTTTGTGCATTCAAACTGAAGTGTACTGCTCACCATGACAGCTGGGGCTTAATATGACAGGCCTGGATCGCTGCTGCCCGCCATCTGTTCGGATGATGCATTTCACGCGGTCGCATTTCAAACAGGCCGGGCCAGTATTTCCAATCAACTTCCTCTCCACACTTACTCAAAGTCAATTTCCAACACATGACAAGATTATTATTCAGGCTTAAAGTTTGGTCGGGTTTTTGCTAACATATTCAGCTGCAGTCTATTTTTAACTTTTATTCATCTCAAAGAAGCCAGACTGTTCATCTCATGAAATCAGTCTAGGCATTTGCGTTGGCAAATCTTTGCAAGTGATAGACACTTGAAGAATTAGAGTTATCCACGTGTAGTGTAAAGCATAAAGCTGAGAAACAATGATGAGGGAAATCTAAATGTTTTGCCATACTGTTGTCTCTTACTTTAAGTATAAAGTGAGACATATTTCTAAATCCAGTCTATGGGATTGAGAACATGAGGGGCTAAGAATAACATTTATCTTCTCAAGCGTTTACGAGCGAGTCCTCTGGGAGACAGCTGAAATCATATCAGTGATATGTCGCTCACACTTAGCTGATACAAAGCATATTTCAACATTAATAATCTGCTTTACCTTTTTCACAGTAAGAAACATAAGAAAACTCAAACGTGATAATAGTGAGTAAGTGACACAGAAACCTAGTCACTTACTTTAAATTTTAATGCTAAAACCTTTCTGTCTTCTTCAACTTTTGAACTTTCATGCTCAATTTGTGAATACTGCATCTCTTCATATAAAGAATGTTTTAAAGGCCCAGTTATACATCAATTAGAACAAAATCCGGCCATAAGTTTGCCACAGCTGTTTAACACCTAGCCCTGGCGATTACGTAATATGTAGGCGTTTATAGAGACGCTCCGCCTTCTTTTATGTGGAAATCTTTTCCGGATTAATTTCTCCTGTTCAGTCGGTCGAGGTCAGACGTCCGTGAGTGAAATCATGAACACACTGGAGAGCTGCTTTATAGAAGAAAAGGAAGTTGTCCTTCTGATGAAAACATGTCCTTCATGTTTAATATGGTAAAGCAGCTTGATTTTAAGCAATCTATTGTATAAAGTCATATAGAAATAAATGTGATGCGTCTTTACTAGAGTGCCGAATTGCAGAGCTTTTGCAAAAAAATATCCAATGCCTCTACAGAATAATAAGCACATGTAGTTGAGTAGCCCCGCCCACCAACTCATGGAGCCATTCGGATTGCGCTAGCCAGCAGCAATATGTGCATATGTGAGTAACGTGCAGACTATGTAATAAAAAAATAATAGTCCAATCAATCGCAGGTAGATGAGAAATAAATCATTGTTTGTTTGAAAAAGACATACTTGTATCATTCCAGCTGCCGCTTTTAAAACAATCCCTCCCTAATGTGAACTGAACTGACAGGGGCATAGATATGACAGGAGCTAAAGCTCATTAAATATAATAAAAATAAATAATAATAATAAAAATATACAATAAACTTCCCTTTCCCGCTGCACCTTAAACCTGTGACTTTGAAATATGTAATCTTCACATCAAGAGGTCAATCTGTGACTTTTAGATCCTCTACTGGATCCTCTTTGCTCACATTGAAATGAAAAACTTCTCTGCATAAGCTTGCGTTTCAAGTGTCCTGTATTCATATGGCTAGGAATAAACGTCAATGGAGCGAAAAGTCTAGTGTAATTTATGACTGGTTTATGAAGCACTATAGTGTGGTAGGTTTTTCTTCACAATATAACAATTACAAACTACACCTCCAATAAAAGATTTTGTCTCAGGATGTGTACTGAAATTACACATTTTGAAATAGTTGGATGACCCGAGTTTGCTCCAGAGATATGTGATGTAACCACCAGATTAGGTGTAGGCCTAGATTAATTTCTTGGAATGGATCTACGGAGATAAGCACATCCAGCCAGAGTTTGTATTCAGTAAAGCTTAGAAAAGCATTTTTTGTTTTTGGTATGTAAAAATGTTTCACCTTATATATTTTTCCTTATCAGTATAACTGCTTGACAAAGTGTTTACTCTATAAACCATCAAGAATAGGCCATGTAATGCAGTGTGGTACTCATTTACATGTCATTAGTGTTATAATGTGCATTATTCATATAAAGATGTAAGCCTACAATCGAATTTGACATTTCAACATTCTATCGCTATCATTTTCACTGGTGTGTGACGAGTTAATTAAAAAGATTGTGTTGACTGACCTACTCAAATGCACTTAGTCATGTGGCTTAGTTAGTACGCCAGTAAAATGTACAAAAAACAGCATTGGGTCCTGAGGCTCACATGACGAGACTTCAACCAAAACATGCAAGTCACGATTTGTAATCCTCAACATCCTGTCTTCAGGCAGCCTGCTTGATCTTATCCAGTCTGTCACACATTATGGACTGTGACACAAGGCAAAGCCAGGTTCTTTGACTGTCGCCCGCCAGCTTGAGTATACAGAGAAAGTCAATATGCTTCTCTTCATGAAAGGAAACATATCTACAGGCCTCTGTCCTTTTGAATGTCACTCTATTCTGGGCCAGCCACCTATGGATGATTAATTAAGGTCACTGTACATACTCGCAGCCCTGCCAAACAGAGCAAGGGATTACAAGATGAAAAACCTGGAGTGATACTTTATACACTGACAGCCTGTAGATCAGAAGTCATTGGATAGTCTAATCATCTAGACCCTACCATCACTGCATATTGACTGACTATTGAGAAAGAAAACACAATAATTTAAAAAATGTATGAATATTTCAGAGCAAGAGTACACTTTACTGGGAAATCAGCCAATGATTGACTAGCTTACAGTTGCCTTTGCAAGCTGGAGCAGGTAAATAGAATTAAAGCATTGGGGGGAAAATACAGTTCAGTTTGAAATTTTTAAGTTTGATTACTGGATCATGTTTGACAAGTAAATACTACTTCAAAACTTGTTCAGTCCTATGTTCAATCCTGACCTCGACCTGATAGAACACCTTTGGGGTGAATTAGAGCGGAGACTGTGAGCGAGGCCTTCTCGTCCAACATCAACGCATGACTTCACAAAAATGCTGTTCTAGAAGAATGGTCCCAAATTCCCATAATCACACTAAAGCTTGTGGAAAGCCTTCCCAGAAGAGTCAAAGCCATTATAGCTGCAAAGGGTGGACCAATGCCATATTAAACGCTACGGATTAAGTTCTGATTTTCACATAGGCTACATGTAAAGGCAGTTGTCCCAAAACTTTTTTGCAATATAGTGAACTGTATACACTCACCTAAAGGATTATTAGGAACACCCTACTAATACTGTGTTTGACCCCATTTCACCTTCAGAACTGCCTTAATTATATGTGGCATTGATTCAACAAGGTGCTAAAAGCATTCTTTAGCAATGTTGGCCCATATTGAAAAGATCTTGCAGTTGATGGAGATTTGTGGGATGCACATCCCATTTCCACCACACCCCAAAGATGCTCTATCGGGTTGAGATCTGGTGACTGTTGGGGCCATTTTAGTACAGTGAACTCATTGTAATGTTCAAGAAACTAATTTGAAAAGCTTTGTGACATGGTTCATTATCCTGCTGGAAGTAGCCATCAGAGGATGGGTACATGGTGGTCAAAAAGGGATGGACATGATCAGAAACAATGCTCAGGTAGGCTGTGTCATTAAAACAATGCCCAATAGGCACTAAGGGGCCTAAAGTGTGCCAAGAAAACATCCCCACACCATTACACCACCCCCACCAGCCTGCACAGTGGTAACAAGGCATGATAGATCCATGTTCTCATTCTGTTTACGCCAAATTCTGACTCTACGATCTGAATGTCTCAACAGAAATCGAGACTCATCAGACCAACATTTTTCCAGTCTTCAACTGTCCAATTTTGGTGAGCTTGTGCAAATTGTAGCCTCTTTTTCCTATTTGTAGTGGAGGTGGTTGGTACCTGGTGGGTACCCATCCACCTCAAGGTTGTTCATGTTGTGGCTTCACAAATGCTTTGCTTCATACCTCGGTTGTAACGAGTGGTTATTTCAGTCAAAGTTGCTCTTCTTGCAGCTTGAATCAGTCGGCCCATTCTCCTCTGACCTCTAGCATCAAAAAGGGCATTTTCTGCCATGCGATTGGTTGATCAAATAATTACATTAATGAGAAATTTAACAGGTGTTCCTAATAATCTCTTAGGTGAGTGTATATGTTCCTATGTGTTCCAGGCCAGACTGACATATATATATTTCACATATATATATTTCACATTTAAATTTTGAATTGGCATTGGACCAAACTTTTGTTCCACGCAACTCTATCCACAACAATTACACAACAGGTAACACAATCAAGGGGATTGATTGAGACAGACCCCTGTGTGCTGATTGTCACTGCCTTGTTCATTCATTATTCAGCACAATTCACTTGACAGACAGTCACCATACAAAGACTGACAAGACTGACTTCAGAATATCCATTGTTTTGTTAGCCCAAAAATAGGATCCAAAGCTTGTTAAAAGATCCAGATGCTGTCTGTGAGGGAAAAACTCTCAGAACTATTTAATGTAACATACCAAAATAATCATGTAACCAAACTAAATTTCAATTTAGTTATGTAAACCATGATTTACTCTTAATTCGTAAAATAATACCTGTGGTTCTGAGTAGTCTAAAACAAAATCTTCATAAAATAACCAGTGGTCTAGATTATTTTACAGTACCTTTAAGAGTCACAAGCATCTGCAGATAGCTCTAGTAGGGCTTGACCCCGCAAAGCATGAACAATTTGTCTAGACAGTTTCAATGAAGAAAAAGTGAATACATCCTCCATTAGCCAAGTATGCTATTCCCTACAGACACAAAGTAATCTTGCACTTATCATCGTGTGTAAGACTGAAATAAACCAGCAACAGACATGCTCTACTATTAAAATATGCCGACGTGAGACAGGTTCAAGGTTTAACATTTCATATTAGCTAAAAGGGCAAAATTAATAATTAATATAAAAAATGTATAATTTTTTAAAGAAATTATTTTGACATTGACACAGTAACAAATGTTTTACAGGGGTCATCTTTATTTTTTCCTTTAAACATATCAACAAAATGGTTTCCTGCATGTTGGTTATGTCTGACTTTGGTGGACAGACACAATATATATTTTATACTATATATTTTTATAGTATAAAAAATCCTTTAGTTCAATATTTAAAATATTATAATATAATAAAAGATTAGACATATTATAACTTTATATGCCAACTTTTTCCCCCACAATTCTTAAATGAATGAATGAATGAATATATATATATATATATATATATATATATATATATATATATATATATATATATATATATATATATATATATATATATATATATATAAAGTTCAAATATGGCTAATCTTGCCAAAGTCAGACACAAAGTCGGACATATACAGATACATATGTGAGCGATTGATTCTATAATTTGAAATACATTTTGCATTTCAAAATGTTAAGGGTAAAAACTGTCAACTCTGTTACTGTCAATTCTGTTACATACTGTCAACATTACTACTCTAACATGGTAATAGAGTTTGGCGGTAACAGAATTGACCGTTTTAAACTTTTTAGCCAAATACTTGCTAGCATAAATGCTAAGGGCACACAGCACTAATGAAATCATGATTAAAAGACTTTTAAACAACCCACTGTGATCAGTGATGAATTCTGTTTTCATTTTGTCATAATGGTAACAATTTTGACATTTTAAAAAATAACTCTTAGTGTAAGAACTTTAATACAGAGCACACCTTTCAGTGCCTCAGATCTGATCAATGAGAAAAGTGACATCATTTCCTGTGTCTTACATAGATGTGGGAGATAATTCCATCAATTTAAAGGCAAAGTATGGCAACAGAATTGATGCACGATTTATGGATACACATTTTAACAAGATAAAAGTTATTTTTAAACAATTCAATCATGTAGAACTAGAAAATTTATAATTTAGGGCTTTAAAAAAAAATTTTGAATTACAATTATTCATGATGGAAAAAATACACAGACTCTAACATTATTTAAAGTGAATTAAGGAATTATATATATTTGGACACCAAATGTAGGCTACCTGCAATTATAGAATCATCGATATATATTGATAACAAAGGTTGAAAGCGACCATTTGTGACGCTTTGTCAGCTCTGACGTCATTCTTGTCTTCAAAGGTCAAATCAGTGAATAGTGAAAATAACATGTGGCAGACGCGTCGTAAAAACTCTATGGATTATGTGTTATGCGTTCAGCTACAAGCACCTACTGCTCACTATTTGTTTTGCCTTCTTTTAGAGAACTAAACCACCTCAGGAACCGTAACAGTTGTGTTATAGTTTAAACCCTTCTTGGACCACATCTGGTTAAAAACAGACGCTCCAGTAACCTACATTACACGACCAACTCTGACATTAAACATTACACGCGAATACAACAAGAACAATCCTTTAGCCTAACAACTTTTACTTCTGCTTCATTTCTTGTGACATATATTTGTGCCCTATAAAAACACAAAAGTTCAAAATATCGTCCCGAATACAAAACAGTCATCGGGTAAAGGGAATAAAAGCGCGATTCTTACGTCTTCCTCCTCGCAGGCGTTTCTCTTGCGGTACTGGACCTGAGATCGGGATGAGGGGTGATGAGGACTCTTCCCAGCCTTATTCTCCTCCTCCGGAACCTGTCCACCCAGGAGACGACTGGCTTCAGGTGGATGGGGAAAAGAATTGTTGGTATTTATTTTCCCCGTGAATCTCTGGTAAAGCGAAGCCATGAGTCCGGTAAAGCCACTAAAGCATCTCAAAGCGCGAGATCTCTCATCAGCTGCTCTCCTTTAGATGTGTTTTGTTTTAATGTCCCTCTCCCTCAGAAGGTAAACGCTTTTCTTCTCGAATACCCCAGAGCCCGATGTCCTCTGAAGAAAGGCAGTAATTGAAATGAATCTCTAATGCGCTCCGTTGGGGTAATTTCTCTGTTTTATGGCTTTGACTGGAGCCCGGGCGGTACTAGAGAAAGTCTGCTCTGTATTCAAAGCACGTTGTTTCCTATAGCCCGACTGCAGAAAAGCGACAATAACCTATATTAAACTGCACTCATTCAACGGATTGTACAAACTGAGCACAACATCACACTGCATTTCAGAGGATGAGGCGAGCGATGGAAAGACTAGCAGTGAGAGCTTTACGCAGAGCCGTGTGTGTGTGTGTGTGTGGATGAGACGCGTTCTGCATGAAAAGTGACTAGGCTACTGACAGGATATTTATATGAAGAACATACACACCATGCACATCTCTCAAATCACAAATTCACTTAGCAATTAGCCTACGCTGACCGAAACTGTAGACTTTGTATCACTCATTCAGTCAATGGACGCTAACAAATCTTCAATATTCAGCAATAACCTTTCTCTTATACTTCTAAACAATGCTGGAAAGGTCATATGCGTAGTGCTGGAGTGCCACACCGTGGTCAAATGAAATACGACAACCCAGGCTGCGTTAAACGACATGCGGTTAAGTTCATTGATGCTTTCCATTGAAACCCGTTAAAAACCGTTTTAATTTGAAAATAAAATCGATTGGGACTTAACATCTATACTCCCTACGTCATGCGTTTAGCACCTGGACAACAACGTATGTTACCATAAGGCCATTTTCCCGCGAAATGAGCTGGATATCTAGTAATATTGACCGGGATGAGGAAATGTACAGAATTGTATCTACCCTGGCTTATTTTATACTCTTTATGGCAGAAAAAAAACATTGGATGAATGAACTGATGAACTGATGGAACTGATGAATCTGAGAGGTTTATTTCCAAAAGCCCTAAAGTACAATGGTCAATGGAAACATAATTGTTTAACAATCTCTCAAGTCTCAATGTTGGCTTTTCTTTCACTAACCACTGTGTCAATCCTGAGAGGTTTGAATATCAATGGGCCATTCTTCTTATAGCCTACTGTTACTCGTGCTGCATGCAATAACTTTAACTTTAATAAAATTGTACTTTATTGTAAAAAGACTGTGTTGGGATGTATTTATATATAAGGGTGCAAGTTAAACAGACTGTCTGCTGTGGATGGATATAAAGAGCATTAGTTAAGTTAGCCAAGTTGATTGTTGACAAGTGATTCCGATATTTTTAACAAACGCATACAATTTTCATAATATCAATTACTGTAACTATCTAATGGCATTGATTTTGTTTAAGTGAAACCATCCAACAAATATCACAAAAATGGCTTATTTTGATGGTGCCATTATTTACTAAATTAGTAAATTGCCAGTTGGGTTAAAAGTAACCCAAAAGCATGAGTTAACAATTTATTTTTATAGATTTTTTAAAATATTTAATTCAATATACACATCACACATAATACATTTAAAACCATATACAAAATGTGTACAAACAGTACACATTCAAAATCTATATTTAAACCCTACACAAAAATGGACTTAGTGTAAGCATACCTAAAATGTGTACATACAACTAGGGATGCACCGAAATGAAATTCTTGGCCGAAGCCGAAACCGAATAATAATGAAATGCTTGGCCGAAGACCGAAGGCCGAATACCGAACGCGGTGTTTCGCATTTTTTCCATTTATTTGGCTTTTTTTTTTTTACCATTACAATAATTAAATAGTAAAAATTTGCTTTTTACTATTTTGTGTTGCTTTTCAGAGAAATAAATCAAATAACAAAAATACAATTTCAAAATATTTATTTAACACTGGATTTTTTTTTAACATTCCAGCAGATATTATACAAACTAAGCACAACATAACTTAAAATAAATAATTAGTAAAATAAAAAATATATTTTTATTTGGCCATCTTAGAAGCCCCCCTTCTTGAATAGCCTATGTTAGGCCTATAACTGACTGCTGAAAGAATGTAACTCTGTATGTCTACAACAACTAATGTGCATTGAATAGTGCAAAAAATGTGGATGAACCCACAACAAATAAATAACTGTCTTAGACATAAGCCTACTTAGCCTACTTCTTCAGGAAAAGTGGCAGGTTCTTCTTTATGAAAAGTAGCTTCTCTGCTTTCTCACATGAAAGTCGGTTCCTCTTCTCATCGATGACATGAGCACTAAATTTCAGCACTAAACAGTGCTTCCACACTGCTGACATGTTTGCTGCATAAAGCACGCAGCTCTCACTCTACGTGGGTTACTTTTTGATCGCGTCATTAAAAACGTCATTGTTCGGCCAAAATTATTCGGCCTTTTTACTTATTCGGCCGAATGCCGAAAGTGCTTTTTTTGGCTATTTTCGGCCGAATAATTTCGGTTGCCGAATATTCGGTGCATCCCTACATACAACACAAAAATAAAAAATGAACACTACATTTAAAATACACAAAGGTGTTCCGTACAAATATTAAATTCAAAACCAATACAAATATGGAAAGAATACACAAATTCAGGAATATGTGCTCAAAACATATTTAAATTTAAAGTTTAAAATACACAACATTTCCTTATTTGATCACTTAAAGACACAATATGATTTTTTATATATATGAAATATCCCAAAACCACTAGAACAATGTTATATATATATTTTGTTGACTTGTGTACTTACATTATCACTAATTAGTCCAACATTTAAATCCAGAGAAATCCACAATTTTAACCAGTGAGTCTTAATGGAGTTCGTGTTACCCTTGATTCCTGGTTTTACTTTAACACCAAAGATGCTTTATTATATTATGTGTTTTATTATGCATCTGTTTGGATACATTAAAGAGTTACTTCAGCAATTAGCATATGGCTTTGTATCAGTAGAAACCCTGGAGTATATTCAAATGACTGTGCTTTCCCCCTCATATCCCCCTGAGACAAGAGATTTATGCATTTTATTTCTGGAAAAATTCCTCCCATGACGCAAATATCGTCAATTTGCACCATCGGAGGAATTGTTGGCCAGAGGCTAAAGACTACAGCCAGCAGAGGGAGCCATTTCCGCATGTTTTCAACTCGAGCATGGGGGATGGGAAATCACACACCACTCAGCCACCAGCTGCAGCCTCAGGCATTCATGTTTAAACGGTGCCGCCAGCAGGGCAAAGTAAGTCTTTCAACTTCTCAAACTAATTCCTATGAAAGTTAAGCTTTCAAAGGCATGAACTGAAAACGCAGCAGACTGAACATGCGCTGTGAATCTATGCCGCGAGTGCCGTCGCGTTTACCTCAGCTCTCATCACGAGCTCATCCATGACTGTCAATGTGACTCCTGATGTTTTGGGCTGTGAGACTCCCTCAGCGGCTAAATCACATATTGAACACACACGTTAATTTTTTAACTGTAGTGTCTGTTCTCTAACTGAACTGATTTTATGAAGATGACGGTGGGAAAGTGATCAGTGATTCAGTAATCTAGCGGTGGCTTTTGGAATGGCCTCGTAGGGCAGCGAAGCATTCTGGGAATTGTTTTCTTTCATCCCCATGAGACAAAAATACATTTTTTTGTCTTTTCTCAGTCTAGAAAGCACCAAATTAAAAAATAATTTTACATTTCTACTCCTTAAATGACCCAGTTTAAATACAGCTTCATCTTGCCAGTGCTGAAGTACTCCTTTAATCGACAGAAAAAGAATCATTACTATATATCAAGTTCACTGGTCCTTCTTCACTGCACTACACTTCCCAGCACTGGTTTTCCTCTGAGTCCGCACTTTCACGACGTAATGCCGCTTTTGACTAGAAGTCCTCTGCGTAACTCCCAAACCTAAATGGCCCACTTCATGTGCACTTTCGGTCTTGTGGACTTACAATGGCCACAAGACCGTAGGGTGTCCCATTCGTAATTTAAGCTTAAAGAAAGGTGCTTGTGAGTTGGGGCAGGGCCAAATGGGACACCCTGCGGTCTCGTGGCATTAATGGACAAGCGCACGCAGCAGCCATTTTAAGATCACAAGACCGAACTCGCCTATATATGTGCACCCACCTATAGATGTATATTAATAACACACTCTTTAAATAACACAAAAAATACTGCACTAATAATATTTTTTATTCTCAAAATAGCAATGCGTCTGAACACACCTCGTTTTCAGACCAGCACGACCATGGCCGCTTAGATGGGCGTCAGTGCATTTGCTGTTTAAACAACGTAGCAGAGGACGTGAAAATGATAACTGCGTCGTGCTGAATCTAGCAAAAAACACTTGCATTGCACCTGGCGTAGCATTGTGCCGGGTGTATGATAGAGCCCAAAATGTCCCAGGCTCTCGGCCCCGCACTGCTTCATGCCACAGTAACGTTAACAAAACTTTATACATCAACTCATCCATGAACATGAATTCCATCGGCTGTGGAGGTGAAGACGACACCTCCCGGGATTCCACAGTCATTCACACCTTTGTTATTGTTTTGGATAAGCACCCTCTAGCGGCGAAACCTACATATTGTGCTTTTAAGTTTATAATTTTATACAATATATTAATCATATGGCCCATATGATTATTTTATCAGGACCAACAAAACTGCATGAATTACCATATGGAGCAACAGAAACAAGCAACAAAAAGGTCATAGTATATTTGCAGCCTATAAACAAAGCCTAGCACATCACTGATGTATGAAAAATAAGTTTGTTCTTCTTTTTTTCAGCAAAAAGAACATTGTACATAATGTGCACCAGGGCTTTTAAAGGTCCCTCTAAAGCACAGAAAACATTCATGGCCTATAATTGATAAAAAGCATTACCATTCTGTAAATATAGCACTACCAGAAAAAGCAAGTGTCTTTCTATTCTCCATGTGATTTCTAAACTTATTGATGGTAAAATATTTTTCTATGCTTTCAAGTCTTTTCATGCTTTTTCTCTCTTTTTTTCCTCTTGTTGGCAGATTGTAGGTCATTCTTAGAATTCTATGCTTGTGTTTTCTGAATACCTGCATGACGTTTCTTAAGTGGTATAATCCATAAAATACAAAAAACACAAACTAATGGCTATGGTTTAGAACACTCAAAATACGTTTTAATAAAAAATATAAAAATAAACTTATGAGCCCATGTACCTTATCAAGTCAAACTTAAATACTCTACATCCGGTTCTTGTTAATGTGGTCCCGACTGTACCACAAACATTATATAATATCTCTTCAAAGCATAGGAAATTAAATAGTGCGTATGAATCAATTAATTGCCTTTCTACTACGTGTAATTTTCATTTTCTTGCAGACCAGGCAGTCAGCTGAAGTGTGCTTACTCAAAACAGACGCGCTGGAGGCTGAATAACTTATAGCCTGCATTATTCATGCACTCAGTGCTACAAAGGTGTCCAGGTTTAATTGACTGTCCAGGTTAAAATAGGCAAAACTACAGAGGCCGCTATCAAGGACACACCTTAATCATAGCATCTAGATGATAAACTTTTTAACCTGACCTCCAGGGATGTTGCTTAAGAAAGTGTCTGCATGATTAAAACTCTTTTAACAACCACATTCAAGTAAGCATGGCTTTATGCAAATTCCAAGAGTCTTTCCTGTGAAATGTAAGTCTAGAAAATCGGTTTGTGATCTTTGACGATGTTAGTTCATAATCATGTTACATTTCAAATCACTAATACAATAAAATAACACAACAAAACTTGCATCTTATAACAAATATTGTGGCTGCACTTAACAGAATATTTTTATTTTCATCACTTTCTCAGCTCTGAGAAATCTCTGAGATTTCCTTTAGGGCTTTGTGCAGGGCATCGTGCATGGCATCAGGAAGCTACGCTCTTGGCTTTTTCATGAGACAAGTCTTGAGATTTTGCTTCTTTTGAGATGCAGCCATATTGATCCCATACAGACATGCATTTCAAAGTCCTTTTGAAGGTTTTATGGTGTTATGTTGTGGATGCTGCAGAAGACTTGAGTGACAGAATCTCTCATCGCAATCAATTTTACTCCATAATTCCTTAATGGTTATCACGCTGTTTGGAGCTTCATTCTCTGTCCAATATTGTGAGTGGTGCAAACTAACTATTCGCATGTTTATATCACAAATGATCTGAGATTTTGATCAATTTCAGCATCAATCTCAATATCAATCACAAGTGAATGCAATTAAAGTACTGTCATCTTTATGGCACAAAGCCTATATTTGAGTGGCATGTCAAAAACACTGCTACATTACTTCATCAACAGTATTATAGTATGTTCTCTCCACTTCTCTAAACGGCACATTGAATGTCATTGAAAAAGAAAAAAATTAATTTGAGAACTTGGAAACTTAGAATTTGGGAAAGTTGTTAATGCCTAGTACAAAAGAATAGGCCACTGACGGTTTCTTTAAAAGGCACAAGCGTTTAGTACGAACAAACAAAGACTTGCTCAGGTGTAAACTGCTTGATATTTGATGAGTTGGTTGTTTGTGGATTTATCTTTGAGCTGTCAACTGTGTTTAAAAGATCATCTCTCTTTGTGAAGAGTTCAGCAGACCTCAGCTACTGAAGATCAATAGAGTAATCTGTCAGGACGCTCCACAAATACTCTGAGCAATACCAACCTAGCTTATAGGATGACAGAGAAACATCACTTCAAGGCTTAGAGCTATATCTCAATTTGCTGCCTCTGTAATGGACAGTTGCTGAATAAGCAGAACAATAATTTTAAATGTAAAGAAATAAAGGAAGCTGAAGGAGTGTTTTTGATAAGGTATGATTGTCAGTGGGTCTTTAGTAATGCATATACTGTAGAACATGATAGCACTCATTCAAGGATATACTAATTTCTATCAATTCACTTTCTCCATCTGGTGGCACGGTGGCTCAGTGTCATCTCACAGTAATTAGGTCCCAGTTTGGGTCCTTATTGAGGTTGAGGTATTTCTTTATGGAGTTTACTATATGTGTATCTTCTGACTGCTTTGATGTCTTCCACAATCCATCGACATAGGTGAAGTAAAGACATTCAATTCTCTGTATAGGTATTAATGTGAATTTGATGTATATATGTCTGTATGTGTTCGTGTCATGTGACATACTGGCCTTGTGTCCAGGGTATCTCTTTCTTTGCCTACAACCAAGTCAACTCTAAGCTTTACTTCTAACATTCTTTTTTCCTAATGGTTTACAGTGTTACATATGCTTTATGAACCACATCTATCACAGTATCAGCTATTTTATATATGGAAATGGTATGCATTTTTTCATTACTCAATGTTTCTTTTTCACTCTCACTGTATGTAAAGCAGACCTGTCCAGCAATATAAGCACGAATCTCATAATATAAACATGGTATAAATAGAACAGGGTGCTACATTTTTGCTATATCAACAATTTATGGTCCTTTTCTATAAGCCAATTAAATTATGATCCATATTATTGGTCTATATTTACATGTGCGTTTGGCAGATGCTTTTATCCAATAGTAACTTAAGCTGCAGCCACACTAAGCTTTAGACATGCAAAATAACCTTGACGACACAGCAAAACTATGCAGCATGCAAACTATTCATGGTCTTTGAATTTACAAGCTTCTGAAATCCAAATTGGTTAAATGTCTGTCAGAGTTCACACAACTTTTGTTTGTAGCAGAAGATCAAACAGCTTTGGATAAGCTTGCATTTCTTGTCTTCTAACGTTCAGTTGCATTCAAATTGAAATAAAAAAGTGTGGCTTTAAAGTGCACTTAAATTATACATTTTGCCAGTATACTGAATATTTTCAATAGTTACATAACCTTGGCACTGCTAGCGACATTGTCTCTCAATTAAGCTACAGGATCCTATAAACCTGTTGCCTGGATGCCAGCTGAACACAGCCCCGCCCACAACATTTGAGCTCAGGCAGTTCAGTCTGGACTTGATCCATAGAGGAGTAAATATGCCCGAACAGAAACTGTTCGGACCAATGAAATTGTCAGGATGGGCTTTAGACAATGATGGACAGATGATAAACAGTAATGTAATTCATAAAATAAAGAATTTGTTCTTATCCTAAACAGCATTCACCTTCATTATTTCTCTCAGAAATTATGATCGTTTTGGTAAGTACTCAGTGTATCCTTAAATTCTTTTTTTACATCACCGGCTAGGATCGTTTACACTTATCTTTTTCCTCTAACGTTACTTATTCCAGCGTGCATGCAGACAGGGTTGCCCAGTTTTTACAACAAAACCCTCCTACTACTAGCCCAAAAGAAGAACAATATATATATTTTTTCTTTTGGGCAAGGTAATTTTGGCAAGATTGACTGCTAAAATTCACATTCCAATCCGCAGACAAGGAAAACAACCTGTGGGTAAACCGCAGACTTGGCAAAATAGTGCAGTTTGAGTTCTGTTGACATTTGACAACTAACGTTATGCGTCACTCCATTGCTCTGATTGGCTGTAGGTCTATACAATTGATGTCTTTCCTGGTTCGGTTGAAATACGCCCCATAATTGCAGCCCAATGGAGCAGTATCAGACTCAACTAGAATTGAGTATGACCACGTCAGGCTAATAAACCTGACCTTTCTTAATAAAGCATGGTGTTGCTGCACTACTTTCTTTCATTTACTCGAATCCTTTTTTAATTTTAAGCCGTAACCACCACACACATTGAGTCCCCCGAATAATTAGAAATACCCAAACTGCCTCCCTTCTTGATGCTGCTCTGCTGTACTCTATTGCACAATGTCTGTTTGTTGCTAGGATGACAATATGTTAAATGTTTAGGTTGGTCTGCCTCAACGATCATCATCTCATAAACCGCAAAAAAATATGCACAACGCGACTTCATCCGACCAGAGTTGAAGCTTTCAGACGCCCCGCACGGCACTGACATCTTGGGACCGGATTTTGGGACCGGAGTTGCGCAGTAGAGAGCAGGAAGTACAGCCACGATATCCAAAGCCCGCCCACACTTTTACAGATGCAGAAAAAATAATTATGTTGGTGTGAAATAAAGAGTTAAGGAAATGTAGAAATTAAAGCTAAAGCTCCAATCTGCTCCCAAAAATCCCGAAAAAAGTCAGACAACTTCACTCAGACAAGACGTCGATCTCAGCTGTCAATCATGAGGTCATACCCCCGTTTTTATGGCACCAAATAACTAAAATAACTAAAACTAAAAGTATTTAAAAAACGAACAGTTGAAATTAAATGATAAATATGCCTACAATGACATAAACTAACTTTGGGGTAAAAATATTTGAAGTATAATTTGATTGTTTAGATACTAGGACCGGCCATCGACGCGCGGAGGCTTCAGTTTATAGCAGTGCAAAAGTGCATCGTAAAAGGTAAGTAGCTAAACATTTAATATCTGACAACTGTTTTACGATAAAAACATTTAGCGACCAACAGTTATATCGAGTGATGCAAACTACTTGTCGTTTTTATTAATGAAATTTCATTGTTTTTGAAAATATGACATTATTTATATAAGTCATAACTCAATTTGGCATGACAAGAAACATTTTGCATTTTTAAATGTTAGGCAGATGAAAATACCATAGTGAATATAGCATATATATATATATATATATATATATATATATATATATATATATATATATATATATATATATATATATATATATATATATATATATTTATTTATTTATTTATTTATTTATTTATATATATATATGTATATATACAGTGCTTTGCGAAAGTATTCGCCCCTCTTGAACTTTGCGACATTTTGCCACATTTCAGGCTTCAAACATAAAGATATAAAACTGTAATTTTTTTTGAAGAATCAACAACAAGTCGGACACAATCATTAAGTGGAATGAAATTTATTGGATATTTGAAACTTTTTTTAACAAATCAAAAATTGAAAAATTGGGCATGCAAAATGATTGGGCCCCTTAACTTTCAGTGCAGCAAACTCTCTCCAGAAGTTCAGTGAGGATCTCTGAATGATCCAATGTTGACCTAAATGACTAATGATGATAAATAGAATCCACCTGTGTGTAATCAAGTCTCCGTATAAATGCACCTGCACTGTGATAGTCTCAGAGGTCCATTTAAAGCGCAGAGAGCATCATGAAGAATAAGGAACACACCAGGCAGGTCCGAGATACTGTTGTGGAGAAGTTTAAAGCCGGATTTGGATACCAAAAGATTTCCCAAGCTTTAAACATCCCAAGGAGTATCAGACCACTGCAAATCTACCAAGATCTGGCCGTCCCTCTAAACTTTTAGCTCACACAAGGAGAAGACTGATCAGAGATGCAGCCAAGAGTTGCATGATCACTCTGGATGAACTGCAGAGATCTACACCTGAGGTGGGAGACTCTGTCCATAGGACAACAATCAGTCATATACTGCACAAATCTGGCCTTTATGGAAGAATGACAAAAAGAAAGCCATTTCTTAAAGATATTCATAAAAAGTGTTGTTTAAAATTTGCCACAAGCCACCTGGGAGACACACCAAACATGTGGAAGAAGGTGCTCTGGTCAGATGAAACCAAAATGGATCTTTTTGGCAACAATGCAAAACATTATGTTTGGCGAAAAAGCAACACAGCTCATTAACCTGAACACACCATCTCCACTGTCAAACATGGTGGTGGCAGCATCATGGTTTGGGCCTGATTTTCTTCAGCAGGGACAGGGAAGATGGTTAAAATTGATGGGAAGATGGATGGAGCCAAATACAGGACCATTCTGGACGAAAACCTGATGGAGTCTGCAAAAGACCTGAGACTGGGATGGAGATTTGTTTTCCAACAAGACAATGATCCAAAACATGAAGCAAAATCTACAATGGACTGATTCAAAAATAAACATATCCAGGTGTTAGAATGGCCAAAGTCAAAGTCCAGACCTGAATCCAATCGAGAATCTGTGGAAAGAACTGAAAACTGCTGTTCTCCATCCAACCTCACTGAGTTCGAGCTGTTCTACAAGGAGGAATGGGCAAAAATTTCAGTCTCTCGATGTGCAAAACTGATAGAGACATACCCAAAGCGACTTACAGCTGTAATCGCAGCAAAAGTTGGCGCTACAAAGTATTAACTTAAGGGGGCCGAATAATTTTGCATGCCCAATTTTTCAGTTTTTGATTTGTTAAAAAAGTTTGAAATATCCAATAAATTTCGTTCCACTTCATGATTATGTCCCACTTGTTGTTGATTCTTCACAAAAAATTACAGTTTTATATCTTTGTGTTTGAAGCCTGTATATATATTGTTTGCAAATAGTTTACTTAGAGCTGGAACTTTTACCATTCTTATTTTTCCCTTTATTTCCATAAATCCCTTTAATCCTTTAATAATTTAATTCATTTAAATAAACCAATAAGAAGCACCATACAAATTGACCTTTTTAAAACTTGTTAAACTGTTAAAACTTTCAGGAATGCAAGGCCAACAGGAAGTTTAATTTTTTGCCTATTCTCTCCACCTGAGGTATGTGAAAATTGTTCCCTTATGCAGAGTCAACTGATTGCAAGAGCAGGCAATTTATTCATTCAACTACTTATAAAGCTTTGATTAAAATTGTGTTATGAATGGTTAATCATTATTCTTACAGGGCATATAGGAAAACTACAGTCTGACATTCAGAACCTCCATATATGCCTATTGACTTTGACTTTCATCTTTAATCTCCCTCTTCTGCAGCAAGTTGCATGAAACTGAGCATGGAAATGAGGATGCGTTCACACTGAAGATTTTTCTGTTTACTGAATTTTTCCTCTTTTTTTGAGAGAGCACATCATACAGCCTTCAAATCCAATTTTAAAATGTCCAAGATAAGGTGCCAGTGAAATTGAAACTTATCCAAGGATGATATGGAGCAGACTGTGGGAGTAAATGATGAGTGAGTAAATTAGACAGAGACATCTATAGAGAGTGTAGGATTAGACAAATGTATTAGAAACTCTACGCAATGCAAGTCTTTCAGAGGGTCACTTCCTTCAGGTGAACCCTAAAAAGATTTTCCTGTAGCATTCAGTGAACACCGTAACTGATGTGCGGTGTATCAATGTCGCCTGTGCTGCAGGGTGTGATAAGCATTGAGTCTCAATGGATTGCAGAAGGCATTTCAGCCTTGGGTTTAACAAGAAGTTATTTTATCCTCTTTTTGGTTCTGCATTAATGTGCCTGTTATTATTATGTATTGGCACAGGAGACTAAAAAGCTTGAAGCGGTTTAAGTGAAATTGAAATAGTCCACCTCTATTTAAATTTTGTTCATTTGCAAGTAATCAGAAGCACTGAGACGGTATAGAAAAAGTCATATAATTAGCTACTGAAGAGTTTAATTACAACAAACAGAAGTGTCATTGAAGATGTTTGAGCAACCATATCCAATATATAGTGCTATATGAAACCTTCATTTCTGTAGTTCTATCAGCTGTACACTTCAAGAGTTTGGTAATGTCTTACAACATGAGAATGTTCTTGATGGGTTCCTAATGGGGCCAAATTCTGTAATCAAAACCTTTTGTGCTTTAGCATATTCTCTTCACAAGGGTTTAACTTGTAGTATCACAAACATCAATCTTGCAATTTTGAATCCATAATGAGGTTTGCAGAATGATTGATATAAATGCTACACATGCAAGGCCTTACCTTTCTAAATGAAGTGCTGGTGTCGATCTTTAGTTGAGTGGCAATAAGAACTGACATTGTGGATCTACGCGGATCTGAGTTGTCAGTGCAGCAAAGTATGAGAGTCCACTTGTGCTACAGCGTGTTTTACCCGCCTGTTGTTCACTTTGTCCTTCTTGCTCTTATATGTTAAGTCTTTGCAGCACATACACAACCCCGAGCGAAGTATGCAATTCCACGGCACCCGCTGCTCTAAGCTGTATTTTTCTTCTCTCAGTCAATTTCTCTGTCCTTTTCGGCTTCCCTTACCTCTCCTCCGTTCGCTGTCGCTCTCTCCTTCTCACACTCCCTCTCTCGTGTTGCCCCACTGAAGCGTGAGGGTAAACCACTTAAATATTCTGGGCAGATTTCACAAAACACACATAAAAACAGCGGCAGGTGACAGCAGCCCTTGCCAAATGGTTTAGAGACCAAAGGAAAAAGTATGAATATGTAAACTAACAAGAGCTGGGTTTCAGTAGCAACAGAAATGTTAGTAAGTGGTAAATCATTTCCATGAATGAGTTCAAAGTGTCCATTTTCAACTTATTCAACAAATTATTTGCATCATCACTCTAAAATGTTTATGTACTTGGCATATTTTTATATATTGAACTGTATTATCTTAAATATATATACAGGTAAATAAATCACATCCCTTTCTGTTTACATAATATACAGTATGTATGTGTACTTTGCATAATTATGCATATATATATATATATATATATATATATATATATATATATATATATATATATATATATATACACAATTATGTTCTGTCCCACAATTATGTTCTTCACCTGTGCTCATTTGTCACTGATTAATTTATCTACCCCACCTGTGTCTAACTAGTTCCCTCATCTCCCTTGTGTATTTATACTCCCCATTCTGTTCTGTCCTACGTCGGTTATTGTTGCTGTAAAGGTTATTGTTTGTACGTATGGTTAATGTTTGAAGTAAAGTCTGTGTTGAACCCTCATGTCCTGTGTTGCACTCTTCCTACTCCTCCTCTTTTTCAACCAACCCTGACACACACACACACACACACACACACACACACACACACACACACACACACACACACACACACACACACACTCCATGTATATATTTAAGAAATATTTGTGTCCCACTTTATATTAAGCGGCCTCAACTACTATGTACTTACATCAATAAAGACATACAATGTACTCAATGTGCTCAAATTGTATTGCAAAACACTTTTGCTGATATTGAGGTGCTATACGGGTAGAGTTAGGGACAGGTGTGGTGATATGGGTAAGTTTAAGGGTACAGTTAGGTGTAAGGGAAGTGTCAACAGTAAAATTATAAATGTAACTACAGAAATGAATTACAGATGTAATTACATGGTAATTTAAAAAATGTAAGTACAATGTAAAACATGTATGTACACTAAGTGCATTGTATTAAATTATTATATTAAATGTATATATAGTATATACAAACCCGATTACAAAAGATTTGGGATACTATACAAAATGTGAATAAAAAAGAATGCAATAATTTACCATTCTCATAAATTTACATTTTGTTCACAATAAAATATAGATTACATATCAAATGTTGAAAGTGAGACATTTTAAAATGTCATGCCAAATATTGGCTCATTTTGGATTTCATGAGCTACACATTCCAAAAAAGTTGGGACAGGTAACAATAAGAGGCTGGAAAGGTCAAGTGTACATATAAGGAACAGCTGGAGGGCAAATTTCCAACTTGGTAACATGATTGGGTATAAAAAAAGAGCCTCTCGGAGTGGCAGTGTCTTTCAGAAGTTAAGATGGGCAGAGGTTAACCAATTCCCCCAATGCTGCAGCGAAAAATAGTGTTGCAATATCAGAAAGGAGTTTCTCAGAGAAAGATTGCAGAGTTTGAAGTTATCATCATCTACAGTGCATAATATCATACAAAGATTCAGAGAATCTGGAACAATATCTGTGCGTAAGGGTCAAGGCCAGAAAACCATACTGGATGCCCGTGATCTTCGGGCCCTTAGTCGGCACTCCATCACATACAGGAATGCTACTGTAATGGAAATCACAACATGGGCTCAGGAATACTTCCAGAAAACAATCCACCATGCCATTCGCCGTTGCCTGCTAACACTCTATAGGTCAAAAAAGGAGACATATCTAAACATGGTCCAGAAGCGCAGGTGTTTTCTCTGGGCCAAGGCTTATTTAAAATGGACTGTGGAAAAATGGAAAACTGTCCTGTGGTCAGACAAATCAAAATTAGAAGTTCATTTTGGAAAACTGGGACGCCATGTCATCCGGACAAAAGAGGACAAGGACAACCCAAGTTGTTATCAGCGCTCAGTGGTATCGGGTTCCGTGAGGGTTCATAACTTAAAAGGCACCATCAATGCTGAAAGGTATATCCAAGTTCTAGAACAACATTTGCTCCCATCCAGATGTCGTCTCTTTCAGGGAAGACCTTGCATTTTCCAACATGACAATGCCAGACGACATACTGCATCAATTACAACATCATGGCTGCATAGAATAAGGACCGGGTACTGAAATGGCCAGCATGCAGTCCAGATCTTTCACCCATAGAAAACATTTGGCGCATCACAAAGAGGAAGATTCAACAAAGAAAACTTAAGACAGTTGAGCAACTAGAAGCCTGAATTAGAGGAGAATGGCACAACATTCTATTCCTAAACTTGAGCAACTTGTCTCCTTAGTTCCCCGACATTTGCAGACAGTTTTAAAAAGAAGAGGGGATGGGGGGTGTCACAGGTTTTAAAAAATATTTGGTAAATATAACAAAAACCTCTGTCAGATTTGTCTCCATCACTACAAGTGAATGGTTAGCAAATGATGCAGTACATGTGATATTTATGCCGCATGTCATGAGGTGAAGTCTACCTGCCAGCAGACAGGGTGCTGGCATCCCTGTTGTCCATGCAATTTCATTTACAAAGTATCTTTGCCTCGCACACACCCAGTCCAGGTTTCTGACACCCAATAAAGAATTTATTACACAAACCCCAGTGACTCTAGAAGATTTGTTCTAGACACCGGAGAGGGGTAGAGAGAGTAGTGGCTGTGTAGTGTAGTTTTATTAAAAGCAGACAGTATAGTTGGCTAGCAGGCTCTTAATTGACTGAGAGGGTAGAGACATAAGATGTGCTTTAATGGAGTATAAACACATCCAAAATGTCAAGAGCCTACAGACGGCTAAATGAACTGGCAAATGAAATGTGCAAGTGTACGTGTGGATATCTGAGAATAAGAAAAATGCTGTTATAAAACAACTTGTGAAGTTATACAAGTACAACATAGTGTGGGGTCCAAAAGACAATAAAAATCTGACAAATGTAAGAATTTTTAGCAAGTTTTAAAATATAACAAAAATTCAAACATATAAATTTGTGACATTGATCATGTGAACTCTTTATACAGATGGTCAAATACAATACTTATTGAACAGTGTTGAATAAAATAAAAAAAACGTAAAATGTGTGACAAGGCTGTCCATAAATTTGGTAAATGAAAGAAAAGGGAAACTTCCACTTCTGTTAAGTGGGCAGGGTTATTAGCAAATGTCAATATGGTCAAATTATAGTTGATTTATCTGTCTATCAGTTTCATTTTTGAGACTGTCTCTAGGTTTGCCTGGTAAAAGGCATTTTTCAATCCCAAAAAAATCACAAAAGCTCATAGAATAACATTTACTCTGTTACAAACAAAGACTGATACAACACTTCCTGTCTCCAAGGAATTGGGCCACCAGCTAAATTAAATAGAAGTGTATAAAAGCAGCAATTTCTATGTCATGGTGGTGGTGGTTATTTTTCATTTTGCTCCCTGGGCACAGTTAACAGGCTTGGACCCTCTAGGCTGTCTTATAAGGAGTGATATATGAGATGAGGCAGAGTTGCACAGCATCCTCCATTAGGGTCAGTTTAAAGATGGTGTAGGGCTTTAGTGAAGAAGTTATCAGCATCTGCAGGCTGCTAGAGTCCTGCATGTACACAACATTGTATGTGTTTATAAGGTACTATTGATTTGACCTCTCCACTAAAGCAGGACCATAATGACTGATGATTACCTCATTGGATTTAAAACTGCGGAAAAACTGAATGGATCAATATTTTGGTCAGCATTTAAGACTGAGCTAAATTATTCTTATTTATTCAGTGATTTTAAATTCGCAGACAGAGCCAAGTATGGACACAAATTATGGGAGTTATTAGATGCCACCTGGCTGCCAGACTTATTCCATGAGCTTGTTGTGCACCCAGTTGAGGATGTAGAAAATATAAACAAGTATTTTATTGATCATCTAATTACATTAGTGTTTCTAAACATGGGTCGTGACCCAAAAGTGGACCGCGGATTGTGCCACCAAATAAACATGAACAACGAAATATTTAACTCTAAACGTTTTTCTTTTATTTTGAAAGCTTTTGATTTTTCTGTCAGATGCTGTTTAAAGGGATAGTTCACTCCCAGAAAAAAATATTTTTATGTTGATCTGCTTACCCCTAGGGCATCCAAGATGTAGGTGTGTTTGTTTCTTCAGTGGAACACAAATGAAGATTTTTAACTCCAACCGTTGCTCTTATAATGCATGTTAATGAGGGGTGTATTTCTATGAGCCACTATGAGAGTAAAAAACACCAAGTAAGGTCAAAAATAGATATTTATTTACATAGACGCCTCATTCAACCGATCCACTCAGGCACTAATAAGGAATCAATATATATACATGATCACGCCAGGTTTTTGACCTTCCTCGACGGAAGTAATAGCAAGCATTATACGTGCAAAGGTTAAAAATCTTCATTTAGATAAACTCTGCACTTAGATAAACACGCACTTAGACAAACAAAGACGCAACTGAAAGCACCGGATTATTAGTTTTAAGATAAAAACATTTTATTTACTTTTAAACATTTGATGTAGCCTTCAAATGTTTATATAAATGATTTACTTATAATGATCACCATCATAAATATATATATTTTTTAATGAAACAGTTCAATAAAATAGTAAAATAGCTCCATCAGATTTCGCTGTGGTTCCAAAATTGGTACAGAGAACTGTACAATGTTAACGGTACTAATACCAACTACTGGAATTGTGGTACCTTGACATCCCTACTATATAGTAGCCTTACCTTATACGCCTACAGTTTATTTATCAGTTAGTCATAATTAGTCATAATCTTGCAATTTATGTGCACGTTAAGTAAAGTGGGGTGGTAACTGTGTGTGTATCAACAATTTTGCTACATACAGTCGTGGTCAAAATTACTGGTACCCCTGGTAAATATGATCAAATATGTCTGTAAAAAAATAATCTGCATTGTTTATCCTTTTGATCTTTTATTTGAAAAAATCACAAAAATCCAACCTTTCATTTCATTTAATTGACAATGGTGGGTAAATCACATTATGAAATGAATGCTTCTCTCTAAAACACAATAGTTGGTACCCCTAGAATTTTAAATTAGTAAAATATCTCTGAAGTATATTTACCTGGTTCTGTGGTCAGGATGAAACTATAAAATAGCTTTTTGGCCACAAATTTACAAGATGGGTTTGATGCAAACAGGGATAAAAAGTGCCGCATGCCCACGGCTAAAAATACCACTGGATCTTTAATGTTGTGGGCCTATTTTTTTGCTGGAGGTCCTGGACATCTTGTTCAGATACATTGTATCATGGATTTTAGCAAATACCAAAAGATAAAAAATCAAAACCTGATGGATTCTGCTAGAAATCTTATAATGGGCCGTGGTTGGATCAACCAACAGGACAACGATCCAAAACAAACATCAAAATCAACACACAAATGTGTCACTGAGCACAAAATGAAGCTTCTGCCAGGACCATCCCAGTTTCCTGACCTGAACCCTATATAAGATGTGTGGCTGAACTGAAGAGAAGAAGCGCCAGCATGGAGCTGGGAATCTGAAGGATCTGGAAAAGTTCTGTATGGAGGAATGGTCTCTGATCTCTATTCAGGTGTTCTCCAAACTCATCAGGCATTATAGAAGAAGACTCGGTTATCTTGGGAAAAGGTTGCAAAAAGTATTTAATAAAAGGGTACCAACAATTGTGGCCAACGTGTTTTGGAAAAAAGCATTAATTTCAAAATGTGATTTACCCCTCATTTTCAATTATTTTAATGAAAGGGTTAGATTTTTGTGATTTTTCTAATAAAAGATCAAAAGGATAAACAATGCAGATTTATTTTTTACAGCCATATTTTATCATATTTACCAGGGGTACCAACAATTTTGACCACGACTGTATATCCAGAATCTAAGAAACCTATCTGCCAAGCTACTGTGAAAAGTTTTAGAAATTAGTGTAAATCAACATTTTGGTTTTATTTATGAGGATCTATTGACAGACATGCAATATAAAATACATAACTATGTTTTCAGTGGTGCATAAAGACCTTACATAATGAACCGTTATGTTTTTAAACCTTAGAATGAGAAATTTTGATCTACATACAACACGGGTCCCCTTACAGTGAAGTTGCCATTGGGCGCCGTCATGTTTCTACAGTAGCCCTAAACAGAAAAACTCTACAGAGCGCTAGTCACTCTCTGCTCTCTCCACTATGACATTTTGGTCCTGTGTCGCCCCCCCTGTTGGAGGGGTGAGCGTTTGATGATTGCAATTCACAATCTCACTGCTAGATGGCGTGTGTGTGTGTGTGTGTGTGGGGGGGGGGGGGGGGGTGCTGTGACACTGACCGTGAATGACTGAAGACACTCCACACAAATTCACAGAGGCAACAAGCAACTTTCTACCAGGATATTTCCCTACAGGCCTACGAAGGCTACCTGTGTCTGTCTTGATTGAGTTCTGCTTGACCACCTCACTGTAAAGTAGACATCCTGAAAATATTGCATTTTCTCTCTTGGGTCAAGGTAGTGCAACTCTTGCTTCCTTCATATCAGTCCAGCTAAGAGTTTCAAAATGTAATCTGAGAATTTGAGTTTCTCATTTGCCTAAAATTGTTATACTATGGTAGATAGCTATATATTACTATAGCCATTCAATATTGGGTATTTTATAACAAAACATTTCAAAATCAAACTAAAAATATATTACTAAAATAAATATCACTATTTTTATTTTTTTTAGATTATGTGTTTCAATTAACTTTAAATAATTATGTAGCAAATATTTATGCAGAATGTGTCAGATGGAATTTCCAATTTCTTGTTTTTGTAAGATAATTCTATACTTTATAACTAGTTTTAATGTCAATACTTTTTCAATTTTTTCAATACTTTTTTACAATTTCATGTTGCAAATTTGTGGATAATGAATTGACACCATTCATTTTAATTTTATAAAACATCTTTAGTTTTTGGACATTTTAAAGCTACACTGTGTAACTTTTGTAATTTATTCTTAGCTAAAATCACTTAGTTCTTTCAAAAATATATTTGCTCATTAATGCATATTTACTTCTTTTAAGTAATAAAGTATTCTTGTAAGTTTATAATATGCCTTTGAAAATACATACGGGTGAGGGGTTCGAATGCCGGTCGCCATGTTGCCCCTCCATCTTGAAAGTACATTAGCCAACGAGGGACATACCCATAAATTCAAGCTTCGCCTTTCGCGTTTTAACACTCGATGGCACCGTGTCGAATGTGAAGAGGGGGATTGCCATGTTAATCTTGGACTAAATCGGCCACCATAGAAGTTAAAACGAAATCAGAATTGAGAGGAAAAGAAACTATAATTCACTGGATGGTCATATACCTTTTCACCACTAGATGGGGGAAAATATCACAGTGTAGCTTTCAAAAAAAAAAATAATAATTTGATTTTAGATTTTAAAACATCAGAAGATTGCAGTCACAGTTTTATGTTTATGTTTTAATGCAATATGCGAATGCGGTTTCTTGATTTAGAGAGGCACTTGCATACAACAATGTTCTAAGAAATCTGGCCTTGATGGAGTATATGTATATTTATAAATAAATGATTCCAAGCATCTTTTTTTCTAAAATATGTCATAGAACTTTACCATACCATTGAAATGACTCAAGGAATTATTGGCAGCACAAAGGAACTCAAACAAGCTAAAATTCTGCACAAGGAAGACCAATAAGAGCTCATTTTTATACTGACTGTCACATTTGAGACTTTGCCGCTAGCACAATCAAAGAGAAGCACAACTGAATTATCCATTTAACAAAAGCAGCTAAGCAGAACATAGAACTTTTATTTCCCTGTAAGCTCAGAGGTAATCCTTCACTTTAGGGATGAAGCTTATTATTTAGATTAAGAATATTTTACATTGTTTTGAGGCATTATTAAAATTGAGCTTTTCACTCAAAATGCCACTGAATTTTAATCATATAAAGTGTAGGGTAAAACTACTGCAGTGTTCAGAACTGGAGGAGCATGAAAACGCATATTAAACATGCAAATTCTCTGTGCATCCATTTTCTTTATACAAGAACTACATTTAACTACATTAACCTGCAGGATCAAGTAATTATAAATAAAAACACTACTAAAACTAAAACAGCACTAATGATACCAAACACAAAAAGTAAGCTCATACATTCTCTAAAGAAAGAAAAGTAAAAAAATAAAATAAAATAAAAATAACAACATATAACATTATACCTGTTCAAACAAATAAGACCATGTTTGGAAGGATTTGGGCTTGAAAGGGCTGTCGTCACATCCAAAAATTCGACATTATAATTACTACTTTGCTTTTAATGGAAACTGGTTAGAGATAGGAGAGTGGAATCAAGAAATGACCCAAACTAGGACTCCAACAGAGCATGTGCACCACCCATCAGATAAAAGCTTTATTTTTGAAGGAGGGAAATAATTACAATGTTTCTTTAAAAGCAACTAATCAAGACTAGTCTGGAATGGTTCCATTTTACTGTGGGTAACATCACACAGCCAAAATTATAGGTCAAATGTGAAATATCTTAGAAACTAAGATAACACACAGCATTAATAAATTCTGTGCATCCAGGGCCATTTTTTAGGCAACTAGGCTGTCGCCTAGGGTGCCATCAGTGGAGGGTGGGGGTGGGGATGGGGATGGCATATCTGGCACAACATTTTTGTGTGTGAAGGGTGTTATTGCCACCCCCACTAGTTCGCACACACTATTGTATTAGAGAACTTTTAAACTGACGATATATGCTTCCTATATATGCTATTGGATCAGAGTACTGTCAATTACTGTCAAAAAAGTTTGCTTATACCGTTTGCGTTCGCTCAACACCAGCATTTCATGATGAAGTGAGTGTGTTATATTTTGACTCTATAAAGCTTTCTTCTCTTGCTCCAAAAGCTTTTTGCGGCAATATATTGTTTTGTAATTGTCTGTAGTTGTTTTGTAATTGTTTTGTTGAAAAATAATAATACTGTTTTGTAATTGTTTAATTGAAAATGGTACAATAAAATGTGCTAATTCACAACATTAATACATCCTTTATTAAATCACTTTGTCAAATAACGCATCTTTACGGATGGTGTTTAATGCTGAGTCAGCGCTTAATGAAAATCGCTTTATTCAAATAGGAAGTTCAAGCATCAGTGAGTAACTGCACTGAATCAATATTTATTCTTATTACTTTCATATGTAGTAATACACGTAATAATTATGTAGTTGTCTGAGAAAAAATTCTTAGCAACTAGGGATTGTCACAAATCAGGCCTCTGTGGCGCACTCTGATAGCCGCCAGCCATCATTGTTTACACCTGTGTACCATAAGCCTCATCACCTCAGTCTATATAAACCATGTTCACTCTGCCATTCACAGCGAAGTCTAGTAAGGTGTAAAACTACAATTGTGAGCGGGCTCCCATGTTTAGTGTCTCTTGGTTTTGGATCACCTGCCTGTCTCTGGACTACTGAACTGCCTGCGTTCCCTGCCTTGTGGTGTTCGTTGTTTGTGTGGGCTGCCTGCATGAATTGTGACCTTGCCTGTACTCTGGACTTCGATTGTGGATCATTGCCTTAATAAAATTGCATTTGGATCCCCATTCTGTTGACTCATTGTTACAGATTGCATATATACAGCTCTGGGAAAAATTAAGAGACCACTTAACATTGGTTTCTCAATTGGTTTCTTTCTAACTTTTTCCAGAGCTGGGGCTATACAGGCATCTGGCTACACAATGGTTTTACTGGTATACATTTTAATCCTTTTAACAAATATAGTTTGGAATGTATGTATGTATATATTAATTAAGACCAGTAATACCAATGTGGCTTTTTAAAATTTGATTGGGGGAAGCAATGAGGATTTAGCTGTTTAGAAATGGCTAGAAACGGCCCTGTGTGCATCATTTAATTATATTTAATTAGTTAACAACTTAAAAACAACTTAAAAATATAAAAACTGCATAACTAGTCTCAAGGACTATACATCTGCACCTGAACAGAGAAATAAATATCTAAAAGAGCAGTATCTAGAATACTGGTGAATAAATGGGCAGCTAACCTTTCCAAGTGGTATAAATTGTGTAGTGCAGCGACAGGCACTGGATGAATACTGGCATCATAAATGAGCCACATCAGCTCAGGGAGACAGATGGCACATAAAAATAACAGAATCCTGCACTGGAGAGACTTCAGCCCAGTTAATAGAGTCCAGTGAGCTGAGCAAAGTGAACAGCCAACATGACACTTTGGAGTTTGATTGAAGAAAGGTTTCTGAGTTTATTATCCATTTAGTCAGCCTCTGTGATAGATTTCATAGAAAGCACTGATTCCATTAGGCTTTTGTAATGCTGTTAAAAGGTTGAGAGAATTAAACAGACTGATCTGTCAAAATCAAGTCAGCTCTTTATCAGCTGACAACTAAAGCATGATGAGATCTCATTATGTTTCGCTCTACTGCACTGTACATTAAGTAGCAGGAAATGTAAAAAGCTTAAAAAAATTAATAAAACTCATCAAAACTTATTCATCACTCTGTTGAAGGTTGTTTTAAAGGGGTGATGAATTGAGAAATCAACTTTCCCTTGAGCTTTTGATATATAAAAGGTCATGGTAATATAGGAATATTCTCTAAGTTTCAGAGCTGAAAACTTCCTTGTTAGTCAGAGAAAAGCTTTTATAGACAACAAGCTCAGCAAACAGTCCTGTGCTTCATACTTTACGTCACTGCACGATGAAACACACCTCTAAAGAACTTCTAATTCAGTAGCCTCGCCCCCAGACTCATGGAGCTGTTTGGTCGAACACAAGCCAGCAGCAATAAACATGTGGAAGATAGCAATATTGTGGAAGAACACAGTCGCTGCATAAGCTTTCTTCAGATCCTAATATTAGGAATGTGTGATATTTTATTTATTTTTAATGAAGTTCCAGCTCACGTATAGGAAGACAGTGGTGTTACAGACACAGACACACACGGGCATGGGCTCGCAAAGCCCGGCAGGCTGATGAATCTCATTATATTCCGTTCTTGTTCTGTTATTCTCTATCGCGACTTGACATCTGAAGGGCGGCGTGCGCACCAAACGTGTGTGAATGTGTGTGCACGCGGTTCTCGCTTATATCATCCTATCTTGCAGGCTATGTGTAATATAAAAATAATATTCCAATCAATCGCGGGACAATGACAAATAAATCATTGTGTTTGTTTGATAAAGACTTTTACGAGCCCTGTGGTCGAGAGAATCATTCTGGTTGCCGCTTCTCCCTCAGTCTCTCCCTCATGTGAACTGGCAGGAGAGCTTAAGCATTAGTAAACAATACAGTCAATAAAATTGGACTTATTCAATTAATAAAAATTAATAAAATAAAAATGTTTAGTCACGGAACACAGAATGATACTTGTACTTGTATACACTGGTGTTGCAAGAAATGCAAAGAACACTAGCTGATCACCAAAAACATTTTAATTTGAGACAAGCTGCTTTAAGAAATGCATTATACCATTGGCATGCATGGTGGTATGTAAATCGTAAAAATACACATTCTAGTTTCACGTTTTATTTCTAATGTCTGAATGTAAATCTGTAATTTATATATACTTAATATGTAATGCATGTGTAATGTATGTGCATACACTGTAAAAAAAAAAAAAAAAAAAAAAAAAAACACATTTCCAATTGAAAATTTTCTTGTGACTGATCACAGCTACATTTTTCAGTAGGCCAAATTTATAAATTTTAGGTCTTCTGAAGACAAATTTTGTGAAACAGAAAAGTTCATGGAAGCTCTTACCTCTGCTACACCAGTCATGTCATTCTCCATTCAGCATTCAAACAACATTTCACATTCATATAAGACAGTCAGCATGGTAAAACTCTCTCCAAGGCTGGCAGCTGACTTGTTGCCTCGCTGCCCTATCAGGCAATGCCTTGCAGGCAGTGTTTGTGCATGAAGGTACCTCACAAAACTGATTTTGGACAGGGAGCATAACATTTTAATGATCTACAACAAAATAGAGAGAGCTTCAAAAACCAGTCAGATGAACGTATTTCAGTAGACAGGACCTGATACCAGCATTGGATTTGTACATGCTTTGTTGCCTTCCTACCTCTGTATTTTTCAGTTTTTGGAAGCAGCCCAAGACATTCAATGCTCCTGTTATGATGTATAATCTGAGCATAAAAGGTCTATACTTTTGTTTAAAAGAACTGTATTTTGCTGGAGTTTATTGTTGATTCTGAATGTTGTGGTACTCACTTCCGTTAGATGAGAGCACTGGAATAAGTGGACTGAATGAAATATTTGAAAATTAAAGCTGCAGTCTGTAACTTTTTGTGCTCTAGCGGTTAATAAACAGAACTGCAAACGTCTTGCGGTAGAACATTGCAGCCAGTTGTCTATGGTGAGTCACGCAGGGACTGTGCTCCTCCGCAGTGGTTCCTACCAGTCTGGCCTGAAAAAGTCCCAATATAAACACTTATTATACAGTAAGTGTACTATAATGATTAAGAGTAAGACAAAACGTTTTTGGAAAGTGGATTCATTAATTTTTGTAAATCTATGTAAATCACAAAAAATTATGACAGCAGCTTTAAATATTGAATATTTAATGTTATTTTTCTTCTGTTTTATCTATTATGTGTAAGCAAGTTGATAATGTATAGCTGATATAACTGATCAAGAGAAAAAAAGAACTGTTATTGGATTGGCATCAGCAGATAGTCAAAGATGCAGTATTGGTGCTGCGACATTTTTTACTGAGCTATCCCTCCTCTATAATTGTCACCAGAAATAAAACGCAGCTGTATGTAGGCCACGTCCAAGCGAAGCCAGAGCTTTCCCAATATGATCTTTTTTTTTCTTGTTTCAAGAAATATCTGCGTATATCACAATTTCACTGAAACCAACTCAAAACTATGTAGTATACATGCCAAGCCAGTGGGTGGCGCTGTAATTCTGCCACAGAAATACACTAAAAACAGAGAAGAAGATTTGTGTCTAAGAAGGGGTATAGAAGTAGTTGGAGGGGAGGCAAATCTCACGATAAAATAACAATAAATACATTTGCTACTTAACAGATGTGTTTTATTAATGCCTACACCTACCCCTAGTGTTGTAGTCAAGACCACCTAAACCGAGACCAAGACTTTGAGGGGTCGAGACGAAGTCAAAACCAAGACCAAGACAGGCCGAGACCAAGTCAAGACCAAGACCAGTGGAAGTCCCCACACTTATGATAAAATGTGGAATATGCATATGATTGGCACTTCTCTCGTATGTGTGTGTGTAAGTGTACCATGAGAGAAGTTTTGATAAAATAATCAAAAGGCATTGCAGATATGTGGGAATTAATCTTTTTCTTCTAGAAGCAAATAACACTCAACTTTTCATCAGTGGGAGGTATTGAAGATGAAGTGTCCATATTGTTTACGGTCTATGGTGGACAGAAACGCCAAACTGACACTGACAGAGGGCATGTTTGTTTTTTGAAAAGTGCCTTAGCACATTTTAAAACTCAAAGTTCTGTAAAAATGTTAATCTCAATGAGGTATCTCAGACACAGTCCATTATGTCTTAAATGAATGTGAATAACAGGAGGTGGATTATGTATCATACAGATATGCATTTGTATGCTGCTTAGGCAAATTATTTTATATATGTATATTTTTCATTTACATTGTGGAAATGTTATTGTTTAGCTTTATTGTGCAACCGCAAGGAAAATAAACCCTGTACTTGCATTTTATTTTGATTAACTACAGTTTGTTTTATAAAATATCTCAAATGTGCAGGGGTTTTTCAGGGTAAAAAAATGGTCTTCGGTGGTGGCTGACAGACCTGGTCATCCACAAACACACACACCCACACAGTACCCTATCTATCTGTAATACTGACAATAAATAAATAAAAAATGCAAAGAAACAGTAATTTTTTTCTTATCTTATTTTGATATCTCAGTATGCATGATCTCTTATCTTGATGTTTCTTTTGTTCCTCATTTTTACATTATTTACAAATAATTGTTTGGTTATATAATCATATCAATATTAGAAATAGCCTTAACAATTAACAAATAGCCTAATTTTCTGCCATACAGTTTAATAAAATTATCAGCTAGATAACAATAACTTTGTTCTGTTTTCACCTTACTCCAGTCTAAACTAAATGATTTAGACTATTTATTTTACTACACATTGTCAACATAAATAAACTGAAATACTGTGGATAATTAAAACTAAACCTTACTATCCACTCTTGCTAAATAAGCACACTCGTGTACTCATTTCTGAGTAAAGGATTAAACTGATTTGTTCAGTTCAGTGTTGGACAGGTCAGTTTTTTTAACCAGTTATTAAAATGAATTGGTTTAAATTAGTCATATGGTCATGAATCGGGCATTAGCAGACCCGCTGTTTGTGAATCCCGGCTGTTAGAACATTGCGGAAAATTTGTCACACAGAAAACACTTCATAACTGAATAGAATTTGTTTCTCGTTTATTTAAAGTATGATTTATGTCAGCTGTTTAGCTGGTCAGAGAAGATCAAGTAATTCAAGGAATTCAAGTAATTCAAAATTGTCCGAATACGCAAAGTTCACCATGGATTCGATCTTCCGAACTTTAGATTTTTTTTATTAATATGTGTAATATATAAGAGAAAGAACTAAGAAGCTTATTTTGAAGACAGAGAGAGAGAGAGCGATTCAGAAAATATTGGATTCATGCTTCCAAAATGCCTGATCCGTGTGGACGAAACGCTGATACGGTACAAAATGTATACGTACACCGCTAAACGCATCTCTGTGTGGACGGGGCCTAAATTACAGGAGTGATTGTCTTTCATCCAAATAAAGTTGATACACTACAAAACAATACTAGAGCATAAATACTAGAGACAAACAAATTAAAACTCAGTAAACACCAGGTGACCGTAATAAATCAAATGAGGGCGGGTAGGGGCTTTGGCGGATGCAGAGCTGGCAAAAGGGACCCAGAAAAAAGAGGAGATGATGGTGGTAGGACCAGGGAGGAGTCAGCAGTGAGAGGAGCCAGGGAGTTACCCAACACAGAGCTATCAGGAAGAAGGTCCACAGGGAAGCCAATGGCAGGAAGAGCCATGGTGGAGTCTTGATGTAGATGCCAGGTGGAACCCTGGGAATGACAGACCTGTTATGGTGGAGGTGGAGAACCAGACAGAGCTGAATACCCAAAGAGACGGGTGAAATCCAAGGTCCGCAGGACTAGAGGCAGAGGTGAAAACAGCGTGCCGGATTACTGAGGCAAAGTAGGTGTCACATAGGACTTAGCTGGAGCCGGAGGGAAGGAGGAGACTGATGGAGCCAAAGGGTTGGAGGAACGAGTCGCAGATTAAGTTTAGGTTTGCAACTAGGGTTAGGTACCCTTACATAAGTGTTATTCACCTATAATTTACCTCTGATTTTAGGGATAATTCATTGGTAGGGTTCAGGTTAAGTTTAGGTTTAGGGGTAGGGGTAGGGTTAGGAAAACATTTTCCTAGAGGAATGTTGTTCCAGGAGCAGGATCAGTGGCAACAAGAGACTTTGGGAGCCCTACTTTGGAGTAACACCCTACTCTAGTTCCACCCTCAGTGGCGGGAGTATGGATGGGGTTCCACATCATGCGCATGAACTCCACTTAAACTGTCAGTGACAAACATGGATGCTGGCTCATGCACCTGGTGATACCATCATACATTTTGATGAGCTCGGACATAAGCTTAACGTGGGCTTCGGCTTGCAGTTCATTCAGGCCATGGCTGATGCGTTATTGGGGTTTGATGCTCATCACTTCCACAGATGGTAAACTCGAGGTAATAATAATAATTATAATAAAAATTATAAAAAATGTTGATGTTTCTGCTGCTGCTGCTGTTGCTGCTGCTGCTGCAAAAATGAAAAAAAATAAAATAAAATAAAAACATGAGTGCACTATTTACAAATATATCGTCCCTGGTTACGACTGTAACCTTAGTTCCCTGAGAACAGGGAACGAGACGCTGCGTCAGCTGACGCTATGGGGAACGCCTCCAGCGTGACCGGTGTCTGAAACGTTTATCCAATCACATCAGTCCTACTGACCGGCGACAGCCTCTGACGTCATAGACGTGCGACCAGGAAGTATAAAAGGGCGCCTTGCAAACACAACCGCATTCAATTCGTCTGAAGGGACTGTTTACAGGCAGGCAGGCCCCGAGGTATGGCAAAAGTGACGCAGCGTCTCGTTCCCTGTTCTCAGGGAACTAAGGTTACAGTCGTAACCAGGGACGTTCCCTTTCGAAAGGGAACTCGAGCTGCGTCAGCTGACGCTATGGGGAACGATATACCCACGCCGCCATGCCGAGGGGAGTGCATGCCTACTGGCAGTGACCACTGTCAGGACAAGCAAATTCAACTGAAATGCCTGAACCACTCCCCCTCTGGTCACATTAGGCTGTCCGTGACAGCATTCCCTACGGTCATAGCCCGAGCTGTGGCCTTGGGGCACCTTTATGTACCCTACCCTGGCCGCTCAAAGGCCTGGAACCAACCTGTTCGACAGAAGGGGTTCCTTTAAGGGAATGTGGCTAGGGGACCCGAGGGCGCCCCAGCCAGTCACTATTCGGGAAGAACTTCACCGAATGCCACCAGGGAGGCTTGACCTGGCGTCACTATGCGGGACGCTTCCGTCTGCCAGCCCAGTCTGCTAACAACAGAGCCTCTGGAAACTCGCCTCTGGAGAGGCATCAAGCTGAGGGACTGCGAACTGGCAGTGTCCGCCTCAGGCCGGAACTCAGAGACGGGCTATCCTGGAGAACAGCGCTCAGCGTAATGCTTTCCCACCCTTGCTAGCGAGGGGAGTCAGCTGCTCAATCCTAGGATCTACCGAGCACATACATTACAGGGGTGCTCAGGAGGCCTGAGAAGGCCTACAGGCTGATCTCACAGGGAGGCCCCGAGGGGCCTACGACCAACTGACCAGGCCCAAGCGGCCGTAAGCTCACAGACAACCCTCCTAAGAGGGGAGCTCTTAAGCCTGCCTGGTAGGTACCATGCTGTAGGCAACCTATGCAGGTCCCTGTCCTGTAAGGACCGCATAGCAGCAGTGTAAACTCGTCGTGCTAGAGTATGCACCTGCCATCAGGTGCTGCCGGCTAGAACCGAAGCCTGACGGCAGGAACCACTAGCTGTCAGCTTGAGTTCCAGTTCTGTGTCTCCTTCCAAGGAACTCGTTCCCCCAGGGAGGCCCCGCAGGGCCTACTACCTGCCAGGCTACTCGTAGCCGGCACTTCGGCCGGGGAATGACCTCAGGGCGGCCTGGTGAGGCCTGCTACCTGATAGCAGAACATGCTAACCGCCCCGGCTAGCAACCATGCTCCCTGCTCACCTTCCGGGGAGGCCTAGCGAGGCCTAACCCCTGTCACCCAGAGGCCGAGGCCCTGGGCCCCCCCCTCAGGGGAAACCCGATGAGGCCTGCTGCAACCCAGCAGGCCCTCCGGGAGGCCTGGTGAGGCCTGCTACCTGCCATCTGGTGACTGGAGCCCGGGAGCTGTTATCCAGCGCTGGTTCCCTGGAGTACCCCCTCAGGGGAAGCCAGATGAGGCCTGCTGCATCCCAGCAGGCCCTCAGGGAGGCCCCGCGAGGCCTACTACCTATCATCCAGTGACTGAAGCCCAGGAACGACCCCTTGGGGGAAGCCAGACGAGGCTTACTGTTACCACAGCAGGCCCTCAGGGAGGCCTGGTGAGGCCTACTACCTGCCGTCTCGCACCTGAAGCACGGGAATACCCTCTCAAGGGAGGCCCGGCAAGGCCTGCTGCACCCCAGCAGGCCCTCAGGGAGGCCTAGGGAGGCCTACTAACTGGGCTTGTAGCCATGCCAGCGATGAATACTCGCTGGCCGGTCGGATAAATGCTGGCCGCTCCATGTCGGGCTAACCATGGCTGTCTGCTTGGCTGACGAAGCCTGTTGACGAGACAATACTGTTTGTGACAACAAAAGGGAGATTTTTTTTTTTTTTTTACCATCCCGCACACGGGCCCCGATGTCGTCACTCCAACTAGAAGGCCCCTCGAGGCCTCCTGTTCAGAGACTACTGCCTGGACTGTCCGGGCTGGCTGCTCACAGCTCACAGCTGGCTTCATTCGGAGGCTCACGGGGTCCTCCCTGCGAAGCCCAGTCCTCCGGCAGAACCTACAACACAGACCTAATTGCATCGCCAGAGCGGTGTACTCAACACATTGCTCTTACAACCCCTTTAAGTAAGGGGAGTTCATTCCTTACCACACCAGCCCCGGGGAGACCGCTGCTATTTCCAGCAACCCGCAGTTTCCTCCAAGGCGTCGCCGTGGTGATACTTGGCTTCCCAGGGGAGCATCCAACGCTGGGCCCTCAAGAGGCACACAGGTTGTGCGTGTCGCTCACCCCGAGCCCTACGAAAGGTGGAGCAAAAAAACACAGGGCAAATTATTGCAATATGCGAATAATGGTTACCACAGTCCCACATCCCTTGGATGGGGTAAAAGTATTTGGCCCAGATGACCCACAAACCTTACTTACCGCCTTACAGGCTAGGTTGCAAAACTATAGTGCTCTCACCTTTTCCCATCTGTATTACCGCACCCCCGAGCACAGACCCGGGGGCGGGCCCTGGCCAGGCGACTCTCACATGAGAGGGGGCTGAATAGGGGTTTTTATCATCCTGTAAAAACACAGCCTAAGCTATCTGCCTGTATACCAGTCTCTGCTAAGGCTTTCCACCATAGCAACTTAACATCCCAAGCCCATATCTCGAGGGTTGGGTACACATATCTTCGTTCGTGTGTTAGCCTACTCACCCTCGCGCTTACTTACGTCCGCAGGGGTTAATGCTACAACACTTGCCCTCCGGTGGCCCGGAGCTTTTAGCCGAACCGCTAGGGACACCCACTCTCGCTTAGTTTCCCTCTTGAAACATATTTCCGCAAAAATGAGCGGTAACCGCTCTCAACGCACTGAGAGAACACACCAAGTAACATGTTTACTTTACTGGCTTAACGTGACGGCTACTCTCCACTAGCGAGGCTAGCTCTCACCAGCCGTCTCACGGCTTCCTTAAATAAATCGTTCCGGCCACCAAACGGGGACACCTTACAACACACCCTCGGCGGGGAGCACACAGCATTTTAAGAACATAAAACGTCCCTCATACTGAGGCTTACCCGCTGTCCACCGGCGCGTGATGACATCCGTGCACAGGCATATACTCACAGTATCCATTGCGCGGACCCCGAGGGTTGTTTCCCGATGAGGCGTCCAACGCTGAATCTTCCTCCTCATGCCCACTCAGGGAAGCGGTCGAGTTTACTCAGACGACTCCTTTCACACAAGGAAAACGCCACTTTTCCGCTTCTAGTGCTTATGATAACTTCTCTATAAGCTCATAAACGAACGCACCCCAAACCTGACGGGGGCGCCTGCTCACCAGACCAGACGGGCCGTCAGAGTCTCACGTCCGCTCATCATTGGCCCCGCCCGGCCTGATGTCAAGCGCCAAGGAAAAGGGTGGAAGGAAGGGCTCACCTACTACCTCCGCTTCGCCCTCGTAGGCGGAGTTTCCCCCCGCCTACGCTGGTTCCGGTCTTCGGCACCGGCACCCTTCCTCCAGTTCCGGGTGTCCCGCCTCTTTTGCGCCCTACTCCGCCATGGAGGGGGCGCCCGAGAGGCCACGCTCGCTCGTTGGTCTTGTCTCCGGTCCTCAGACCGTGACGTACCAGGGACACCCGCCTGCCTGGGCGCGGCCCCGGACCTCAGTGGGATGCAGGTTTTAAAAGCCGCTGAGCGCGCCTTCGCCTCTCTAAACCTTCCCACCACCGCCTCGACGGAGGTGCCGAAGAGCTCAGAGGGCGAAACCGGGGCATCGAGGAGAAAGGACCTCTCTTTCCCCCCGATGTCCGCAAGGTTCAGCCACAGATGTCTCTCCGTGGCCACCATAGCCGCCATCGACCGTCCGATGGCGACTGCTGTTTGCTTGGTGGCCCGGAGAGCTAAATCTGTGGTGCGGCGGAGCTCAGCCATCGCCTCAGGGGGTAGGCCACCCTGGCGTTCCCCCTGATCGAGGTCCCTCAGCAGGTCGGCTTGGTAAGCCTGCAACACCGCCATGGTGTGCAGCGCCGCCGCCGCCTGACCTGCTGACGTGTACGCCCTGCCGTTTAACCGTGAGGTCGTTCTCAACGGCTTAGACGGCAGGGTGGGAGTTCTCAACGTCGATGCCCGGCCGGATGCGAGATAGTTCGCAAACGTCTCATCAACCGGCGGCATCGACACGTACCCCGCCTCGGCCACTCCCTCCACATCAGCGAAATTCGCCCGCTGATGGCGGAATAAGCGAGCCGAGAACGGGGTTCTCCATGCCCCCGCGATCTGCTCGTGGAGATCGGGGAGGAATGGAAGGCTCCCAAGAGCCGGGGGGTTATGGCCGGAGAGAAACCGATCGTCCAGGCGATTTGGACGAGCGGCTTCTCCCCTAGCGCGCCGCCACGGCAACTGTAGCCGCCCGGCAGCCCGCTCCACAACCTCCAACAGCTCCCCGTACACGGGGCAGGATGGCTGGGAGGGTTCGGCCTCGGCCGCTTCACCACCCTCCACTTCCATCCCTTGCTGATGCGGGAGCTCCTCGGCCGACGATAAGGAGGAGTTATCACCCAACTCCTCCTCCGGCGGCCGCCCCTCGTGATCTGGCCCTTCGCCGAGCACAACCTCCGTCTCTAGACGGCGGGCCAGATCCAGCTGGGAGCCCCAGGACATAAGTCGCCGCTCGGCCTCGGCCGAAGCGGGACCACTCCCAGCCGCTGGACCCTCTTCCCTCGAGAAGAGGGCCAGACGAGAGCGGAGCGTCTTCAGTGACAGACGCTCACAGTTCGCACAGGAGGCACTCTCCTCCAGAACCTCCCGTGCGTGCTCCTCACCCAGGCAGAACACGCAGAGTGTGTGTGTGTCCTCAGGTGTGAGGAACCTGGGACACGGGTCTGCACACTTTCTGAAGCCGTGCTTTGACTTGTGCGTGCGCTTAGACATGATGCTTTTTTTTTTTTTTTCTCGAATCAGACAAACAGTCCCTGAAGACGAATTGGATGCGGTTGTGTTTGCAAGGCGCCCTTTTATACTTCCTGGTCGCACGTCTATGACGTCAGAGGCTGTCGCCGGTCAGTAGGACTGATGTGATTGGATAAACGTTTCAGACACCGGTCACGCTGGAGGCGTTCCCCATAGCGTCAGCTGACGCAGCTCGAGTTCCCTTTCGAAAGGGAAATATATATATATATATATATATATATATATATATATATATATATATATATATATATATATATATATATTCCAAAAGGAGATTTTTCCTCCAATGCCATAAATAGCGTAATATCATAAAGGCATAATTTCATTTTTAATTGATAATTAAATTGTTTAATTACGGTTAATACATGGTAATTTCAATGGCAGAGCTCAAGATAAATATTGTCATTACTACTAGAGCTGCCAGTTTGCTAAGTTTCAAACAGTTTATTAAACAGCAAGCAAAAACTATGCAAGTCCTGTGTACGAATTCACTCACTTGTTTTCATTCACTAACTCAGGTGGACTATAGTAGTGAAGTAATGGAGTAAAGAATAAGGGTATAGAGGGCGATTTCTAACACAGCATTGAAACGGATGTGTCCAATAAGGATGACCAAATTCACATACTATCTGTCGTAAATAGTATTTAAAATGACAATTTGTGTGTCCCAAATCATAGTATGTTGAAATGAGTATTCCAGAGATACCTGACTGGTCAAATTTTTCCGGTTAGAATCCGAGGTGCAGATCTGTGCACACTCTAACGACTAATATTCGCCAAAACGCATTGCACATTGAATGAGGACGTTGAACAGAAATATAAAGTGTTTAAAAATGGTTAATTTAAGTTTAGATAAAGGGGTTTGAGTGATTAATTATCAGTATATAACCTGACGAAAAGATTTATTCAGTGTTATTCACACTATATTTAATCTGCAACAGCATTGTGAACTTTTGTAAAGAGACATTTGGTCATTAACTTTTAAATGCATCATTATCCAAATTGTAAACACATGATAAGAGTGCTCAGCATGAAAGACTCACGACTGGAAGATCAATGTGCTACAACATTTCTCTCCGAAACAGTAGGAAATTAAATAAAATTGAATGAGGATTTTAACTATGACAAGATGACTGACGGGTCAGTTTAAACTGTAACAGGATGCACATAACTAATGCTGCCGTCACATCAGAATTATTGTAAATATGAGTTTAAGAAGACTAAATCACCTTTTAAAGGAGAATGATGAAAGCATTTTCCTTAACTCTGCTCTGCAGCAGCAAACTACATCAGAGCTTGAAAAACTTTCACACACACACACACACCCACACCCACACACACACACACACACACACACACACACACACACACACACACACACACACACACACACACACACACACACGCACACACACAAAAAACATTTTCAAGACAAATACAAAGAAAAATGTTACTGTTTGTAATCATCATGGTGGATTGTGCTCTACCTTAATTATATAGGTTTACAAATGATTTAATGTGCTAAATTCTTTGTGTTCTCAATCCCAGGTGCATTTTGTATGTTTAAAATTCGCAAAGATATTTCCTCTTTAGGAGCAAGGTATTTTTCCTTTCAGAAGAGGGAGAAGGAAGCATTTTTTTCAGCAAAGGAAGCTCATCCAAACTCTCTCTATCACAAATCTATCGTCCTGCTGCGGCACTCTGAGTGAGTTATAACATATCCTGCTCCTGCAGGAGAGCATGATGGGTTCTCTCTATACTGTGGTGATATATTCCAAGCAGTGCCGTGATTTAGATGCATCCAATAATACTTTACAGCTCTTCCATTCAGCACTCCAGCAGACAGGCTTCTGCTGATAGGAGCAGGGTCATTGAGGAGAGATGCTAGCAAATAAGGGATAAAAAAATAGGGGACCTTTAAAGAACAGGTTCAACGCTTTTATAAAAACTAGGGATGCACGATTTGGGGAAAATATATAATTGCGTTTATTCTGGGTAAAATTTAAAAATTTGCGATTTAAAATGCGATTATTATATATTTTTTAGATATGAAAAGTGTGTGTGTATATAACATTTTGTGTTTATATATTAATATGACTAATAATTATTATGATTACTGCTAAAAATAATTTTACAAATAAGAAATATTACCATTACAATAAAATTTTCCTAATTACAAATTAAAAAATAGAGTATGTCAGAATAAATATAAAAATTTAATAATACTAATACTAATTATTATTATTATTATTAATTATTATTATTATTTTTTGTAATATTTTACATTATATACTGTAACTTATTTTACAAAAAAACAACAAAACAAAAAAAACAGCTGGGTTACCTATTAATATGCAGACAGCCTATGACTAAAAAACATTAGAAAGGTCGAAGCCTAAGGAGTTATTGTAAGAAAAATATTATAAAATAAAAATATTGTTATAAAAATCTGTGTTTGTTTATCTGTGATATAATTTCTTATAATCTATGTCTTTAATATAAAATATGAACATCTTGTGCATCCACTGTGGGGGAAAAAACTCCTGTACATTGAAGAAAAACATGGATTGTCCTATAAATTTATAATTTTTTAAGTTTATTAAGTTTTAAAATGTATTAAATATTATTTTATCCCTTGAGCGGAAAAGCTACATTTGCCTCAGAGAAGTATTGACGTTAATTTTCAGGAAAACCCTTATGTAAACAGAAGATAGAAACGCTTTGATTAAACATGACGACAATAAACACGACTGCAGCAAAATATGGTGTATTTGAGTTCTTCAAGCCATCAAGGGTATTTTCATAATAATAAAGTACATTATAATTGAGTGCTGATTGACATAGACTTTATCACTGTATAGAATACTATAAAATAATGCATCGTCTGCCTCACTCTGTGATGAGAAGCCACATCAGCTCACAAACACTCGACTGACGATATGAAGTGAGGTAATGCTTGTTATTAAACGTTGTCTTTTGTTGAACAGGTTTATGAACGCTTCACTAGTTTGTGAAGATGTTTGACTCCTGTTGCTTTTTCAAACGCACGTTATAAGCGACTCAAACTCGCAGTCTTTCAGGCGGAGCAGCGTTACTCCTGATCACAGAGCCGCTCTTCGCTAACACACAGGGCATTTATTTATTTCATTAAAAATCGCAGCCTTTGAGCTTTCATAATCGCACACATGCCAAATCGTGATTGCAGTTCAATTTCGATGAATCTTGCAGCCCTAATAAAAACGTAATTATAGTATGATAAAATTACAACAACACACAAAAAAACTAAATGGCAAATATTTTACCAAAATACAACATACAATATACAACATCTAGATTGATAAAAAAAGACCAGGTCAAAAGTAAAGCTACACAAGTGTCATTTTCATTTCAAACATCAAACACATGACGTAACAATAAGAAACAACCCTACAATAAATGAACACAGATATGTAGATATGTACAACATCAATTTTTTCTGCCTGTGTATTGTTGTTTTTCTAAAGCTTGGACTGCAAAAGTATGAAGGGTTTGCATATTTCCCAAACCCTCTGAAATGTCTGTTCGCAACAAACAATGTTTGCGGAAAATGTTTGATACTCGTGGTACTTAAGGCTGCAACATACTCCGCAAGAACAGAGAAAAAAGTTCTCACTCCCAGAGCAGCCCTCGTTTGAGAGTTCTCGCAGCTTGTTCTCGACACATCGCCTGAGCAGAACTTTATTCTTGCGGGTGTCCGAGAACTATTGTGTAATTGGTCAGAGATTTAAAGTGGGCGTGGTTAATGTGGAGAAACGCAGATGATCGCACCTGCTTTTCTCGTGAAGTATGAATGGACTGGCCAAAACGAACTTTGTTCTTGTTCTTTCCACCTCAAGAAAACGAACAAATTTCTTTGTTCTTGCAGAGTATGTTCCAAGCTTTAAACCTCAAAACGTTTTAGATGTCACAGACACGCCACGCTCCCACGTCACAAACTCACAGTGCACACCCTCACCAGAGTACTGATCACGAACACCTGCAGCTCATCACCACCCCAATCACCAGCAGCACAAAAGACACACGCACACAGTCACTGTCCGGTCTCGTCTTGAGAAAGGTACTAACCTCTTCTGTTTACCTTAAGGACTCCCTCAATGTTAACTGCCTGTCTCCAGCGTCTCTTGTCAAGTCTCCTAGAAAACCCTGTGTCCAGCGTGTGTGTTCCTCGTACTCCAGCGTTCATCTCCAGCGATCCCCCTCGACACCCGAAGCCTACCCAGACCACACCATCACAGAGTCACCTGCACTTCACCCAGTTATCACTCACTGGTGCTCAATAAACTTTGCAAACTTACCATCCTTTATATTAGTAAAGCCATGCATGTTTTTATTACATTGTTTTAACCACTGTTTTCACGCTTGGTCATTTTTTTCACTAATAAATCATTTCTGAGCTTTAGTTCTTGCAAGCCAGGATTTTGACAACTGCCATAAAATACAACAAAGTGAAGGCTCATTTAAATTATGTAGCAGAGGACTGTGCAGCAGACAACTCCTAAGTAATTAGAAACTGTGCATTGTAGTTGGTCACCCTTATTAGTAAAAAGCAGAGACATAATGCTGAAAACATTGCTGAAAATACAGTTGTTCTTATAGAGTAATGCTTAATTACATTACATTAATGCTTAATTACTCTATTGTTCTTATAGAGTAATGCAAACTGGACATTTGTGATTTTTGCTAAACCCTTTCTTGGACTTACACGTGTTGCACATGTCAGGGGGCCCATGACATTTTGCCATGCCATATTATGTTTGATGCAGTTAGGTGGAAAAATCAACAAACAACATAGTCATAAGCCCTATTCAGACAGTAATTGTTTCTGGTGGTGTCGTAAGGTATTTTCATCATTTAGAGTGGCTAATCTGTGATTTTATTGCCATCCGAATCCATAATGTCAGTGTTTTTCTCCCACCACCTGTGTAAAAATCCCTGACCAGATTACCTACTCTTTTTATACAAACACCCAGGTTGTGTGGTGATTTAATTGCCATCCGAATCCACATCTCTGAGTTTTCAAGAAAAGATTGCTTCAAAATTAACTGTTGACATCCTTTTTGTCCCCTGCAGAGCACCGTATCGTATAATTTGGATGCATTTTAAAGATCTAAAGCCTACACTTTTATTACTAAATGCTGTAAAGTATTTACAAGAATAATCTTTCATCACTGCTCAAAAGAGAAAGAGAAGAAAAACATGTAAACATTTGAAATGAGGCGTTATTACAGCAGTAATTAACGTTATATAGGTTAAATTTGCACATTGTATTAACTTGTTTCTGCTCATTTTCACATTTTTAAAATTACATATTTTTTTAAACAGGAGATTTAAATAATTATTAGTTTTGTATTATAAAATTAAATATGATTTTATTCTTATTATTCCAAGCATATGACATTTTTACAGCAGACAATCATTCGACTGACCACGTGAGCAGCGTTCCCAGGTGGGGATGATCACACAACTCGCTCCTACACCGGGAATAAATCACCATCCGAATGCACAAGTTTTATCACTGAGTTGGCATGCAAATGTATTTTTACGGACATCCACATGAGAAACAATTAACAATTAGACCACTCACTGCCACATACCAAATATAATGTCAATTTACACAAATTTGCATGATTGATCGTCGTTTAAATGAACAATCGATTAATCAATTAATCGTTAACCTTAATACTGCAATATGCGTCTACAGCAGTGGCTTATAGCCGACAGCATGACAGGGTGTGTAAATGCTCCACAAAACGGCATGTTTTGTTGTTTGGTAGGCATGTTTTGGTAGGCTTTTGTGCCACTCACAACATCTGGGGAAAACGCCCAGCAGCCTTTTTCCACCAGAGAAGTGGGTCTTTGTCTCCTTGAGACGAGTAACTGGCTCTGAACAGTATGCTGTTAATTCAGCTCTGACTCGGTCCTCAACGGTGCCGATGCCGGGACCTGCCATTGCATTCCTACCTTGAAGCCCCATTCACACCACAGGCAACACACAGCAACATGATCCAAATCATTTTCAATGGAGAGGTGGCAACTTCCGGTGATACAAAAAAAGTTGTCATGACAAAAGTTCAGAAATGTATGCAAATTAGGGCTGTCAATCGATTAAAATATTTAACCGCGATTAATCGCATGATTGTCATGAGTTAACTCGCGATAAATCACAATTTAATCACACATTTTTAGCAATTGTAAATGTATCTTAAATTAAGTTGAAATTAAGTTTTCAATACTCTAATCAACGTGGGTATGGACAAATATGCATGCTTTATGCAAATGTACATTTATTATTAGTGAAACCATACTTATTCAATAATAATCAATACAGCATGAAGACTAGACGTATCAAAGGTCATAGATGTTTATCTAAGAAATTGATCATGTCTCTTAAGCCTAAACTTAAAAATTTAGAGTAAGTAGTGATTTCTCTTTTATTTTAAGAATATAGAGTTTTAACACTGGCAGTTTAATTCAGAGCAGGGCGCAGTTCGTATGAAAATTGGTAATGTGTACCAGTGAGCGCACCAGAACCACACTATACCTGGAGGAGGTCCATTTTCCACGAGTAGGAATATAGTGCGGCCCCTTTAAGAGATCAGCATTCCCTATTGAACTGCCAGTATTTTGCATTGTGCGCGCCGAACTGGGCCGCGATTCACGTGGACAGCGTGAAGAACACGGACTCGGGAGCGCGCTTGTTCAGGAAAGTAACCTGTGCATTCGTTTTAGCCTATGGTTTTAGCCAAATGTAATGTATTTAGTTCAATAAAACATGTGTACTGTAAGCGGTGATGGTGTTAATGATTTACCTCAGACATGAGCGAGAGTGAGGTGCAGTGCATCGCGCTCAGACTGCAGAGAATGTGCTCAGTGAAAAAACGCACTTTTCTTTCTGGATTCTAATAAAAGTTCAACAAAAAATATGGTAGCTTATGTAGGCAATAATTGCACTTTTGGTTTAGAATATTAATGTTAATGTCAACCCTTTTCTTTCCCTATTAATGTTTGCTGCTGCATCCTTTGCGTCTGAATGCTCTCACCTTTTCCAACTACGGGCTATGCCACGGATCAAACAGAAAATGCGCGCTGCGTTAACGTGCGTCAATAAATTTAGTGCCGTTAAAATGAATTTGCGTTTACTTTGAAGGCCCTAATGCAAATGAACAGGGAATTTCGCAAGCAACAACCAATAGGGTTGAAGACTGGAGCTCTGCTGCATCATTTTACAGTTTCCTCTGCATTGTGTTGATTATTAGAGAAAAGAAATTGGATTATTTGTCCAAATCGAATGAAGTTTTAGTAATTTTAAACAGTATGATAGAGTTTAAATTGGTTAAGAATGAATGAATGAATGAATGAATGATGCATTTATATAGAGCTTTCATGTGTTCTACTGTACACATTTACATTTACATTTAATCATTTACTAGACGCTTTTATCCAAAGCGACTTACAAAAAAGGGGAGAGCAATAGAAGCACCGGAAAAAAAAACAAGGCCAACAACCTGTAAGAGCTGTAAGAATTCTCAGTTAATTAAGCACACTACACAAACAATTGTTTTTTGTTTGTTTTTTTGACTAACAAACAAAATTTAAATGGATAGTTAAGTGCTATTCTTTATTGGTCAGGTGCAATTGGAAAAGATGTGTCTTAAGATGTTTTTTTAAAAATGGCTACAGACTCAGCTGCACAACTTGAGATCGGCAGTTCATTCCACCAGATGGGAAAGGTCCAGGAAAATGTCCGTGAGAGTGATTTCATGCCTCTTTGGGATGGAACCACGATGCTCACTCGCAGAACGCAAGCTTCTGGAGGGTGTGTAAGTCTGAGCAAGCGAGGTTAGGTATATTGGTGCAGAGCCAGTGGTTGCTTTGTAGGCGAGAACCAGTGCCTTGAATATGATGCAAGCAGCCATTTGCAACCAGTGCAGTCTGATGAAGAGAGGCGTTACATGCACTCTCTTCGGCTCGTTAAAGACCACTCTCGCCGCTGCATTCTGGATCAGCTGCAAGGGTTTGATAGTGCATGCTGGAAGGCCAGCTAGAAGAGCATTACAATAGTCCAGTCTGGAGAGAACAAGAGCTTGAACCAGGAGTTGTGCAGCCTGTTCTGATAGGAAGGGTCTAATCTTTCTAATGTTGTATAAAGCAAATCTGCAGGACCGGGCTGTTGCATTAATATGGTCAGTGAAGTTTAAATGGTCATCAATCACAACTCCAAGGTTCCTGGCTGTCCTAGATGGAGTTATGGTTGATGAACCAAGCTGAATGTGGAAATTTCGATAAAGTGCTGGGTTGGTTGAGACAAAAAGTAATTCTGTCTTTGCAACATTGAGTTGAAGGTGATGCTTCTTCATCCAGTCAGAAATGTCTGTCAGACAGGCAGCAATACGAACACTGACTGTAGGATCATCTGGTTAAAATGAGAAGTAGAGTTGAGTGTCATCAGCATAGCAGTGATAGGAGAAGCCGTTTTTCTGAATGACAGAGCCTAATGATGACATATAGATGGAGAAGAGAAGTGGTACATCCTAAGTGCTTTACACCAGTGTGCAGCATCCACTTTAGAGCCCTGCATGGGCCTTAAATCTAGGCCCTAGCCCGGCCCTGACCCGATACAATGAGGCCCTAGCCCGGCACATGTCCGACAGCTTATCAAAATTCTCAGCCCGAGTCCGATTGGAGGCCGTGTTTTTGTTTTGTTTTTCACATTGTTGCAGCCATTAAAATAGTTCAGTTTTGTTTTTAATGTCAAAGTAGTTATATTTTGTTTCGTTTCTTTATTAAGTTAATTTAGAAAAATGTTTAGAGCAAATTTTTGTTAAATTAAAGTTTACATTTTTTAAAGTGACAACGAAGCGGCCTGCGGCCAACAGTGAGTTACCACATGTTTAATCAATTTAGCCTCTCAAATGAACTCTTGACTTGTCTTGCATATTATAAAATCCATAGATAGAAAACACTTCAAGCATCACAATGTTAGTTATTTTGGCCTACTACAGTCCCTTGCGAAAGTATTCACCCCCCTTGAACTTTGCGACCTTTTGCCACATTTCACGCTTCAAACATAAAGATATAAAACTGTAATTTTTTGTGAAGAATCAACAACAAGTGGAACACAATCATTAAGTGGAATAAAAATGTATTGGATGTTTCTAACTTTTTTAACAAATGAAAAACTGAAAAATTGGACGTGCACAATTATTCAGCCCCTTTACTTTCAGTGCAGCAAACTCTCTCCAAAAGTTCAGTGAGGATCTCTGAATGATCCAATGTTGACCTAAATGACTAATGGTGATAAATAGAATCCAACTGTGTGTAATCAAGTCTCTGTATAAATGCACCTGCACTGTGATAGTCTCAGAGGTCCGTTTAAAGCGCAGAGAGCATCATGAAGAACAAGGAACACACCAGGCAGGTCCGAGATACTGTTGTGGAGAAGTTTAAAGCCGGATTTGGATACAAAAAGATTTTCCAAGCTTTAAACATCCCAAGGAGCACTGTGCAAGTGATAATATTGAAATGGAAGAAGTATCAGACCACTGCAAATCTACCAAGACCTGGCCGTCCCTCTAAAATTTCAGCTCATACAAGGAGAAGACTGATCAGAGATGCAGCCAAGAGGCCCATGATCACTCTGGATGAACTGAAGAGATCTACAGCTGCGGTGAGAGACTCTGTCCATAGGACAACAATCAGTTGCATACTACACAAATCTGGCCTTTATGGCAGAGTGGCAAGAAGAAAGCCATTTCTTAAAGATATTCATAAAAAGTGTTGTTTAAAGTTTGCCACAAGCCACCTGGGAGACACACCAAACATGTGGAAGAAGGTGCTCTGGTCAGATGAAACCAAAATTGAACTTTTTGGCAACAATGCAAAACGTTATGTTTGGCGTAAAAGCAACACAGCTCATCACCCTGAACACACCATCCCCACTGTCAAACATGGTGGTGGCAGCATCATGGTTTGGGCCTGATTTTCTTCAGCCGGTACAGGGAAGATGGTTAAAATTGATGGGAAGATGGATGGAGCCAAATACAGGACCATTCTGGACGAAAACCTGATGGAGTCTGCAAAAGACCTGAGACTGGGACGGAGATTTGTCTTCCAACAAGACAAAACATGAAGCAAAATGTACAATGGAATGGTTGAAAAATAAACATATCCAGGTGTTAGAATGGCCAAGTCAAAGTCCAGAGCTGAATCCAATCGAGAATCTGTGGAAAGAACTGAAAACTGCTGTTCACAAATGCTCTCCATCCAACCTCACTGAGCTCGAGCTGTTCTGCAAGGAGGAATGGGCAAAAATTTCAGTCTCTCGATGTATATATACATTTGACACAGGAAATTGCATTAAAAAAAATCTATGAAATTTCAATGACATCCGGTGACTATTTGTGGTACCAGTTGTAAAAAGGCCATAACTCTAGCAGCTGCACTGAAGAAACGCATGCTGCTGCTGGCGCGGACTCTAACCCTGTGCGAGCCATGTCTTGACAGTCACGTAAGCTATTATGGTCTTGTGTTGTTTCCACTAGTGCAGAACATCTCATTATTCCTTTTAATTAATAAAATAAATATAAAACGAAGGAGAAGCCTAAAAAATACAGCGTTTAAGGTATGATGTGAAAATTGTCCCGAGGCCCGGCCCTAGGGGCGTAAAAAAGTCGGGGCCCGTCGGGCTCAGGCATAAATGCAGGGTTCTCACTTGGATCAAATCAATCAAATCAAAATTTATTTATAGAGCACTTTTTAAAAACAACTAGTGCTTAGCAAAGTGCTGTACACACATAAAGACTAAAATACAAAGAAAACAAAACAATCAATAATAGGGGAAAAGAACGAAAACAGAACAAAAACACAAGTAAACAATAAGAGAGCAGTACTCAAATAGTGTCAAAAGCTAAATCATAAAAATACGTTTTTAAACAAGATTTAAAAAATGGCAAGTGTATAAGCCTGCTTAATATAAAGAGGCAAACTATTCCAGAGCTTCGGGGCCACCACAGCAAAGGCTCAGTCCCCCCTGCTCTTCAACTTGCCTGTGGAGCAACGAAGTAAATGTTGAGTAAATGGTCGGTGGACCTTAAAGCCCTTTGTGGAATATAAGGTTTAATCAGGTCAGAAAGATATTTCGGTGCTAAACCATTAAGGGATTTAAAAACAAACATCAAAATCTTAAAATTAATTCTGAATTGTACAGGTAACCAATGAAGAGAAGCAATAGGGCAAATATGATCCCGTTTTCGTGTACCCGTCAACAAACGTGCTGCCGCATTTTGAACCATCTACAGTCTGGAGAGAGAGGCCTGGCTAATACCAATATAGAGGCTATTACAATAGTCCAGGCGAGATTAAATAAAAATATGCACCAGTCTTTGAAAGTCATTAACAGACAAACAAGATTTCACCTTTTTAAGTTGTCTCATTTAAAAAAAACTAGATTAAACTACCAATCTGTTAATCTGTTTGTCCAGTTTAAAATCATGATGATGGTGTGTGACAATGATGTGACGGCAGCCACAGTACAACGGCGCCAGTGCACTAACCACACACCTGCGATAGGTGGAGAGGAGAGAGGGTGATAGAGCCAATTCAGTGAATAAACTGAAAAATGTTGGAATGTGCAATGTATATTATGAGAAAATTAAACATGCATGTACACCTGTTGTAGGAGATATCCAAAACTAAATTAGGCCTTTAAAATAGCATGAATATTGGCACTTAAAAATACCTCCCTGGGTATCAAGGGACAAAATGTTTGTCTTTCGACAGGAGAAAACTTCAACCAGAAATCGCAGGTTGACTCACTAATTCTTGTAACATTCAACTTTACAACTTTATTCTATAATGATCTTGACACCACAGTAAACAAGACCTGTTTTACTAAATAAATAAACAAGAACTCCTAGAGAGTGCTTTGATTGCACTAAAAAGTACACATCTTGCCAGCAGAGGGCGCACTTTGTTTAGTTTGCTGCTTCTACACTTTAGACCCAGTACTCTGTAAGGGTGCTTTCACATCTCTTGTTCGTTTCATTTGGTCCGAACCAAGGGCAAACAATTATACATTGTTGCATTTTTCAGATTTTTTGGTTCCTTTTCACACCACACTGATTGCTTTGGTCCGAACCAGTTGAAACGAACCAAAACGCAGGCACGTGATAACATCCACATCACTCATTGGCCATGGCGTATTTCCTAAACTGCTTTTCGATTGGTCAGAATTTACGTGTGGGAAAATTCCAACAGGAGAGGCAAAGCCAGCAAACTATAACCCTATGGAAAGACGACTGCGCGGGCCAGTTTTGTCCCTGGCCATAATCTACTACACTGTGTGTATTTACCACAGTATGCAAATAGCTTTCTATAATGAATTGCGGATGCGACGTGAAAACAACGTTCTAATGCACTGCAGACGGCGAGCGCGCATCGCTCGTCACTTCAAGAGGAGGCGTGCATTAATTATTAACTCTTGACATGCTTCTATCTTCCGAAAATATTGCCAACGATCTATCAGGTAATAATATCATGCACACAATGTCAGCGCAGCCGACTACGGCAGCTGGTTCAGTCCAAAAATGATCAGTACTTTTGCAGTTGGTTCTGTTCGAGGTCGGATCACGTTCTCACCACAAACAAACCGCTCCAGAGTTCGTTTGTAATCGTACCGAGACCACCTCTTCAAGGAGGTCTCGGTACGCTTGTTTGGTCCGCTTTTGGTGCGCACCCGAGTGCGATTGCTGCTTTCAGACCTGACCAAACGAACCGCACCAAAGAGGGAAACGAACTCTAGTACGATTCAACCGAACTAAATGAGGCAGGTGTGAAAGCACCCTAAGATATCAAGTATAGCAGTGTACCAGATCCTGACAATATATATATATATATATATATATATATATATATATATATATATATATATATATATATATATATATATATAAAATAATTATTCTTTAGTAAACTTTTTACTCTTCTTTTTAGACAACCATTAAAACAAAGACAAGAAAAAAGAAAAATACATTCCGGTGCATGTTGATAAATTTGGTTCTTCAAAAATTGAAGCCATCTCCTTCACAGTAGAGTAAGACACAGACATTAAAATGCACAACACCCCCAGTGCCTTAGCTTTGCTTTTCTTGTTCGTTTCCAGTGGGTGAAAACATTTAAAATGAGTATACAGAATTGCTAATAAAAAATAAATAAAAAAGATACTTCAGTGAATTCTGGCTGATGTTTTCTCCAATCAGTTGCATCTTCATGAGCAATGAACTAAATATATTTTTATGTGGGTCATGATATTGGCAATTCGCTGCTGTGATGTCACAAGACCTTAAAACTTTATAAGACAAAGCCCCAGAGGTGTTTGCAGAAAATAACGGAACAACAAAATAAGGAAAACTCTGCACCGAAATATTAAGACAATAACTCAAACTCTGATGGCGAGGATAATTAGGGTAGGAATATCTTGGGGTTATAAGCAGCCTGGCACTTGATTCAAACTGAGCAGCACATCTTTGAATACTTTTTGGACTAAATGAGGCAAGTGCAAATGACTGGAAGGAAGAAGAATGGAAAAGTAGATGTTGAGGAGACCAGAGAAACCCTGTATAGTGGAGCTACAGATTTGTTCAATTGACAGAATCCTATATGGATGTTTTAAGGATGTTGTAGTGCAGTGAACCTTTTTTCAGTCTGTATTTCCACATTCAAAAACTACTTCACTTCAATTTTTACTATGTATTTCACATGTTTTTTAGAACTCTTGTTGATGTTAACAGATACTAAAGTTGACTTGAGATTTATAACTGCTGGCTTTAGGATAATTTTACAGCACTATTGTGATTTGCCATGCAATGCTATGCATACCGCTGGATGGGCTTATCAAGGGCAGGTAACGTTATAGGGACAGACAAGTGTCTCTTCAATATGAAGGCATCTTTAGGTATCACTAAATATGCTGAACAAAAAGGTGCCAAATGTCCACCTGAGGGTAGTGCCGTTCAACATTCAGTCTTCCACTGAATTGAAATAACATTTAAAACTCCCATTTATCTTCACCTCCGTCATTTCACGTTGCTTCTAACCTCAACATTAAAGAACATTTATCCTCCATGGGGAGCTTTCTGTCTGAGTGGGACATACTGCTTAGCTTTTGGCAGTCCTGAGGTGGTTTTGACTTTCACTTCATAAATCCCATCAATTTCCCTGTCCCCTGAACTCGTGTTAAAATAAGTGCACTTATACAGAACAAAATAACGAAACCTGGGGGAAACCTAACACCTGACTTTGTGATGAAAATCCCTTTATCTCAATCTCTCGTTTGGTTTGGGTCTTTCTCCTCATTACCATTTTTTTACATCCAGAAAGGACATATTTAATACAAATATTGAAGCTTCTTCAAAGGATCAATTATATGTAAATTATTTCACACATATAAAAGACACAGTGAGTGTTGCCACAGAGAGTAAGAGTGATACGGAGGAAACTGGTCTTAAGTATCTGTTAATTTGTTGTATTATGCCTTGAATCATGAAATCAACAGTAAGCTTACCTTATCACCACTGGTTGAACCCCTCCGATAATTCCCTACTCCAGCAGACGAGTTCATCCCTCAACAGTGTGTCTGAGACAGAAAAAGTAGAAGTTAATCCATTGAATTTTGTTTTGTTTTTTTAAGCGGGGGAATAAAAAAAAAAAAAAAACAATTTTCATACCAGAAGTTCAATTAAATGTTTATCAGGTCGTGTTGGTACGAGTGAGTAGTTCCCGCGTTGTTTTCTGAGGTAAAATTGCTCAGTCTGCTGTCAACATCTGATGCAGGTGCTGAGACAGTTTCCCGCCGGCGGGAGTGACCCTCTCTCACAACTGCACGCGCGATGAGTGTGACGTAGCCTACCTGCGGGAGTTGTGACAGCAACGACAGCGCGCGCAGAGACCACGATTTCCTATTGAAACACTGGAATAGCAAAAGCACTCGGCACGGCAGCTAGTGCACCGCCTACCGCCTTCCTCAGCGTGGAAAGTGCTCTTTCAAGATTCTTTCCTTGCTGGAATGCTCTCTCAGCTGAAAATATTCACCAGCATCATCTTTTAGAGCATGTTTTCATATAGATTAATAACTCTACGCACTACACACTTGACTGAATTTATCAAGATATGAAAAGCATTTTGATAAGCTTATTTACTTGAAATTAGTAGCCTTGCCTAACGGATTTCTACGATTAGTTAACACAAAATAAATAAAAATGGTAAGATATTTTGATTTAGCATATTGAAGATTATGATCACTACACAATATCTATAATATCTCAAATATATCTAATATCTAAAATATACCCATCTAACTGTTTTATGACTTTATTAGCCTATTATTTTAAAATGTGAAAAATGTGTATAGCCTACACTGCAAAAAAAATTTGCTGTAAATTTACAATAAATCATTGGATACATTTTGCATGACTTTCACTGTAAGGATTACAGCAATATACTGTGAAATATGCTCACAGTAATTTCCTACTGTAATTTTATATCTGTGATATTACAATGCATTGTTGTAAAATCACAACTGTATACTGTAACTTCACAGCTTCAATGCAATTCACAAAGCAATACTGTGATATTACAGTACAATACTGGGGAATTACAATCTTTTGCTGTGCATCATTACAACATGGCCCTGTACTTTTACAGTAAAAAAAAAAAAGGCAAATTTTGAACTTTTGCATGCAGTACAATCGACTTGGATGTTTAAGTTATTTCATCTTAAATTATGTTAAACAGACTTTAAAAAATGAGTTACATCTTGTATAACTAATAAAAAAGTTTAAAATGTCTTAACTTATTTTGATAAGTTAAAACAATGTAAAAACATATGTTGTCATAACTTATTGAACATATTTTTTACAGTGTACTGTGAAAGTAATGTACAAGTGGACAATAATTTACTGTGGACTTACATTGTATACTGTGAAAGTCATACGAAAATTATTCAAAAACACAAAAGTAATGGAGATGAAGCTTCCATATACTCTGAATTTACATTAATATATCTTCATTAAGACTAGTAAATCATTAATGAGTTAGACCATTATTAAATAGTCAACATAATACTCTATAACAAATGTATTGTAAACACACCATTACAGCAGTTAGACAAAAAATTATGTTATTGTGTCAAGGTTCAAGAGCCCAACTAAAGCAAACACTGATCACCATAATGTAGCTAACGTCAGAAGAAACAATAAAACATCATATAGGATATGGGGAAAAAAATGTTTCATGGACCGTTTAAATCACTAAGTTATTAAAGTTAAACAGCTAACGGTTAGCCCTGCTAACCTTGACTAATTACAGAAATGTGCACGCATAAATAGTAATGTTTGTCCCATTATTGGTTTTATAAACTTTACAAACATAGATTTGTCTAAATAGTGATAGTTCCATGAAAAATTTGAATGTTAGCGAAACTCTCATCATTACTAACATTACTATTAGCAGATGCTTTGAGAGAACTTTCATCAATTCTGGGCACTTGCTAACAAAATGTGAACTGTGTCTTGTGATAAACGTTTATTTCAAAAGTAAGTATTATAATTATATTTAAATAACATGGGTGTAGGCCTAATTGCTACAAACATGCATGCTGCTCTCCTTCTCCATTCACCCTGGAATAGAAGAGGCATACGATGAAGGCGCCTTCAGTTCAAAACTGGTCGGTTATGTCATGTTTCCCACTTCCCAGGGCATATTTCAATACAATATTTCACTGTAATAATACTGTTTAATGCTGTGAAATCCTTATCTTTTTTCACTGTGTTGCTGTGATATTACAGACCTTGTTGTGATACAACAGCAGGTTTTAGATTACAATATTTTACTGTATTTATTTTACAATATTTTTTACAGGTATTCATTGGGATATTTTCCTCTAGTTACTGTAAAATAATACTGTTAATTATTGTGAAATGCTGGTAATTTTTAACAGTGTAGTGATTTCTATGGGTTCTCTGATGAAATAATATATACAATTAAAATAAAACAAATAGCCTACAATACGATTATTTAGTTTTATAACAAGTTGTCAAATTAACAACTCTTAATTCCTGACCACCACCACAGATGATATTATTCTAGATTTCTTTTTCATGCAATATCCATTGACCAGACAAATGATCGACATAGCCTACTAAAGACAACATTTTTAAAACCTGAATGGGTTTCTTTGTTCTGCTGTACACAAAAGAAGTTTATTTTGAAGAATTTCGGTAATCTCGGTACTGACCATGTCACTGTTTTTTTCCTTAAATCAAAGGGGTCCATCAACTGTTTAGTTCCCAATATTGTTCAAAATATATAGTCTTCTGTGTTACGCAGAAGAAATAAATTCATCTTTCAGTTTGGAACAACTTGAGGGTGTGTAAATGATGACAGAATGTTCATTTTTGAGAGAGAATGTTTCCCTTGAAATAAATATACATTTATTAAGAAGCAAAATGACTCTCTCTCTCTCTCTCTCTCTCTCTCTCTCTCTCTCTCTCTCTCTCTCTCTCTCTCTCTCTCTCTCTCTCTCTCTCTCTCTCTCAATATATATATCAACCAAAAAAAATCAACCAATCACATAGCAGTTGCTTCAATGCATTCAGGGGTGTGGTCCTTGTCAAGACAATCTCCTGAACTCCAAACTGAATGTCATAATGGGAAAGAACTGGGATTTTCATGCACAACCCTTTCTAGGGTTTACAAAGAATGGTGTGAAAAGGGAAAAACATCCAGTATGCGGCAGTCCTGTGGGCGCAAATGCCTTGTTGATGCTAGAGGTCAGAGGAGAATGGGCCGACTAATTCAAGCTGATAGAAGAGCAACTTTGACTGAAATAACCACTCTTTACAACCGAAATATTCAGCAAAGCATTTGTGAAGCCACAACATGCACAACCTTGAGGCACAGCAGAAGACGTCACCGGGTACCACTCATCTACACTACAAATAGGAAAAAGAGGCTACAATTTGCACAGTTGAAGACTGGAAAAATGTTGCCTGGTCTGATAAGTCTCGATTTCTGTTGAGACATTCAGATGTCAGAAGTCAGAGTCAGAATTTGACAATAGAACATTAAACAGAATGAGAACATGGATTCATCATGTCTTGTTACCACTATGTAGGCTGCTGGTGGTGGTATAATGCTGTGGGGGATGTTTTCTTGGCACACTTTAGGCCCCTTAGTGCCAATTGGGCATCGTTTAAATGCCACAGCCTACCTGAGCATTGTTTCTGACCATGTCCATCCCTTTATGTCCGCCATGTACCCATCCTCTAATGGCTACTTCCAGCAGGATAATGCACCATGTCACAAAGCTCGAATCATTTCAAATTGGTTTCTTGAACATGACAATGAGTTCACTGTACTAAAATGGCCCCCACAGTCACCAGATCTCAACCAAATAGTTTTTTTTATGGGATGTGGTGGAACGAGAGCTTCGTGCCCTGGATGTGCATCCCACAAATCTCCATCATCTGCAAGATGCTACCCTATCAATATGGGCCAAAATTTCTAAAGAATGCTTTCAGCAACTTGATGAATCAATGCCACGTAGAATTAAGGCAGTTCTGAAGGCAAAAGGGGGTCAAACACTAGTATGGTGTTCCTAATAATCCTTTAGGTGAGTGGATATCCCATATTGTCCTTCTTAATATATTAAATTGCCCATTATTCTTCTAAGATGTTTTGGTCTTAATTTCACAATATGAAATATCCGCTTGAGAACAACATTTTTGCACTGAAGATTTTTTCACATATGTTTACGGATGTTTTAAAGTGGACAGTCTTCCTCATTATTCCTTCAAATTGGCAGGAAAATAGCGTAGGAATATCAAAGACATTTGGTATCATATTGAAATGTGAAGGCCCTCAACAGCCTCTGCTCTCACATTAGTAGTTTCATCAGTTTAATTAGAAGGACAAAAAGCAATTTTCCATTAAATTACTCATTATGGAAAGCAAAGAGTAAATTAGAGAGACACATGGGTGGAGGGGTTTCTGCAATGGGTTAAGCGTACACTGTAGGGCAAACTCTGGTCATTTTGTTTATTTCAAAGAAAATTGGTGATGGATAACTCAATTTTAAGGAGACGTATTGCAGCTCATGTGGTATGTTCAGTTGGAAACATGTTTATTATATTCTAATTTCCAAGTGATCTTACAATATCTTTCAAATTGCAGCTAAAGCATACAGTTTCCACAGTCACCACAGTCCATTGCGATATGATTCAGCTCATAGCTTTCTCTTCACAGGTGAAAAAAAAAAAGATTTGTCATACTGAGATAGCCTAGCACACACCTCTCATGAGCTAAGCAGACTTTAGAACAGCACCCATCAAAAACTAGTCAGAAGTGTGAAGCATACTAAATCAAAAGGCTGATGCAGCCTGTGTTGAGGCCAAGACACACTGCAGCCTTGATCATTTGTAAAGGGTTGATAGTGCTAGCTTGAAGGTCAGCTAAGTTGCAGTAGTCCACAAACTGTGCAGCATAATGAGACAGGTAGAATCTCGATCTCAAGTTCATGTGACCATTGAATTTTAAATCACTCTCAGAAAAGCTATACTTTTATATCTCCTTTAAAGCACTGCCACAACAGCCATATTCAGAAATCATTTTGCCATTCTTTTTAAGGCGTTTCAAATGTAAACATCTCTATCTTTTAAAAGTGTTTCTTAAAATTGCATCAACACTTTTTTTTTTGCCATTCAGTTGTGATCCATATTGTCAGGCAACCCAGCAACTAGTCCATTTTGAAAATATGAAGTTGCCCACATCCTCAATAAATGAAATATTGAAGGATCAGTCTGAAATGGGATTCAAAGTGGAGTGCACTACCAGTGGTGACAAGCTCTGTGGATTGATGGGAGAATCGGATTATATCGAATTTGATTACGTATACTGAGGACAAGTGATCTTGAAGTTCTTTCATGTTGAAGTAACAGAGAGCTGGAAAGATTGAAAAGTTGCAGAAGGTTGACTGAAAGGAAGATATCTACTGCTGCAGGTTTCAGTGTTGTTTTTCAATGGGGTTAAGTGAGTCTGCTTTAATGTGCTGGGACAGATGCCAGTGGTAAGATATGTGTTTTTTGACGTGTGTGAGTGCAGAAGAGTGTAGAAGAGTGGCTAGAAGAAGATGAGAGAAGAGGTGAGACAAGGGTTAGGGATGGGCTACTTCAATCCTGGAGGTGACTGTCCTGCAGAGTTAAGCTCTAACACCAATCTCACACACACCTGATCAGGCTAATCAATGTCTTCAGGATTAGGTGAGTTTTTATCAGGGTTGGACCTAAACTCTGCAGGATAGTGGCTTTTTTTTTCCAGGACTGAAGATGCCCATCCCTGTGGAAACATCTGACGATCCAGTCACAAATGGGCAGGTGGAAAAGTTTGGCATTTACACTTAAGATTAACATCCATCTCAATTTGTGACCACTTATCATTGGACTTTGAAAAGAAGGTCTCTAATTTAATTCATATCATTCCACATAAGTACTGCATGTCGAAAGTTATGAAAATCCTTCCAAATCTGAATCTCACTGCATACATGCGATTTCAAATAGAATACTCATAATTACACTATTAAAAATAAATGTTCGTTATTTTTATAGATGTAAAAGTTTTCTTCAGATTATTAAAAAGTTCTTCACACTAATGGTTCTTTTAAGAAATGTTCACTGAAAGTTTTGCAAGGGAACCAAAAATTTTTTTTTAAGAGTGTATTTTAGTTCAACTCCTGTATTAACTTCAGATAATGCTTCACATGATTTGTTTCAATGTTGATGTCAGACAAACCACAGATGTTTTTTGCATTATGTGCTTTTTTTCTCCAATTTTTCAATTAGCACACATGAATTTACTTCTTGTGGTATAATACATTTTAAGCGACAGATATGCTGGGGAGGAAAAGGAAACGAGGAATTTGGATTGGCATTGCAAGCCAACACTTAGATTGGTTACTTAGCGCTACTGGCCCCTAGGGGCGAGAATGCGGGAAGATACCGGCTCTATACAGAGGCTATAGAATCTAGCGAACGTGTTAGGTGTCACCCAGCCCGCAGCTCTACAAATGTCTGTCAGCAAGGCGCCTTGAGCCAGCGCCCATGAGGAAGCTACACTCCTTGTAGAGTGTGCTCACAACCCGAACGGGCAAGGCATGTCTTGTGACTGGTAAGCCAAGACTATATCATCCACTATCCTGTGGGCTAACCTCTGCTTGGAGACAGCCTTTTACCTTCTGCTAGCCTCCGTAACAGATGAAGAGTTGCTCTGAGGTCCGAAAGCTTTGAGTCCGGTCAATGTAAGCGCAAAGAGCGCGGACCGGACACAACAAAGCCAGGGCTGGGTCTGCCTCCTCCGAAGGCAGCGCTTGCAGGTTCACTACCTGATCTCGTAAGGGAGTGGTAGGAACCTTGGGCACGTATCCGGGCCAAGGTCTCAGGATGACGTGAGAGTTATGTTGACCGAAAGTGCATGCAGGTCCCCTACCCTCTTAATGGAAGCTAATGCGGTCAGGAGCACCGTCTTCATTGACAAAATTTTAAGCTCAATTGACTCCAAAGGCTCGAAGGGAGGGCTCTGAAGTGCTCTGATCACTAAAGCTAAGTCCCAAGAGGGTATCAAGTTTGGGGAACTCTGAGGAACCTGACGACTAGGTCGTGCTTTCCTAGGTACTTACCTTCGACTGCGTTGTGGTATGCCGCTATTGCATCGACGTATACTTTGAGGGTGGAGGGAGACAGCCTTCGCTCCAACCCATCTTGCAGGAAGGAAAGCACAACACTAATCGAACACCTTCGGGGGTCTTCCCGGCGGGAAGAACACCACTCAACAAACAGGTTCCACTTCAGTGCATAGAGGCGCCTCGTAAAGGGGGCTCTAGCTGAAGAGATGGTATCTACGACTGCTTGTGGTAGTCCATCTAGAACCTCCGCGTCCCGTCCAGGGACCAGACATGTAGATTCCAGAGGTCTGGACGTGGGTGCCATAGAGTGCCCCGTCCCTGAGAAAGAAGGTCCTTCCTCAGGGGAATGGGCCAAGGAGGGGTTGTTGCGAGGAGAGTTAGTTCTGGGAACCAGGTCTGGTTGGGCCAGTAAGGCACAAGTAGCAAGACCTGCTCCTCGTCCTCCCTGACTTTGCAGAAAGTCTGTGCAAGAAGGCTCACTGGGAGAAACGCATACTTGCATAGGCCCTGGGGCCAGCTGTGCGCCAGTGTATCTGTGCCGAGGGTACCCCCGGTCAGGGAATAGTACCATTGGCAATGGGTCGAGTCCGGAGTGGCAAACAGGTCTACCTGTGCGGCCCCGAACTTGTCCCATATCAGTTGGACCGCCTGAGGGTGGAGTTGCCACTCTTCCGGAGGTGCTGGCTCCCAAGAGAGCTCGTCGGCTGTCCGGTTGAGCGCACCTGGGACATGAATGGCCCAAAGCGACCTCAGCTGCTTCTGATTCCACAGGAGCAGGTGGCGGGCGAGTTGGAACATGCGACGGGAGCGTAGACCACCTTGACGGTTGATGTACGCAACGGCTTTCCGTACGGGCCAGTACATGTTTGCCATGCAGCAGCCCCTTGAGGCGGCGCAGTGCCAAAACACTGCCAGCAACTCGAGGCAATTGATATGCCAATGCAATTGGGGTTCCGTCCACAGACCCGCAACTGCATGTCCGTTGTACGTAGTCCCCAGCCCGTGGTTGAGGCATCCATGAACAGCACAGCATGCCTGGACACTTGTTCTAAGGGCACCCCGGCCCGCTTTGGCCTGGTAGACCTGCAGGAGTGTTATGGCATGCAATGCTGATGCGGCTTCTCCACAGGCTGTGTAAGCCTTTCCCGTTATACCGGACGAGAACTTACACGCCCGGCAGGGGAGACGCGGGGCACCCCGCCAGTCCGCAGCGGTCTTCGGACACAGATGCATCGCGACCGACCGCTCGATTGGGGGGATTCCCACATAACCCTTTGCCGCACCACCATCGAGGGTAGTGAGGACGGAGGAGTCCGTCGATCGCACGTGAGCGCTATACGGCGCTGCCCACGACTTCGAGATCTCCTGATGCACTTCTGGGAAGAAAGGCACCGGGGCGAGGCGCTGAGAACAAGCACGGGCTGTCCAGAAAAAACAATTGTCCAACCGCGAAGGTTCGGGACATGGTGGAGGGTTCCACTCAAGCCCTACGCTTGCGGCGACCCGGGAAAGCATAGCACAGAAAGTAAGCTCTGGGTCCGATTTGGGCAACGCTGTCACACCCGAAGGGGGCAACACAGCCGAATCCTCATCCTCAGAGCCCATTAGCTCGTCCCCCGATGCTGCGACCAACATTCTGTCTTCCTCCGGAGCCCCAAAAGTGATGGCTGGCGCCTGGACCTAAGCACTGCGATGGTCATATTCCCGCAATGGGAACATGACTCATTCACAAACGCTGCCTCCGCGAAAGCCCAAACACGTGAGACAACGAATGTGACCGACAAGAAGCGACCGCACCCAGAAACACACGGTTTGAATGACATCTTCAAAAAGATGCAGGGTTAAACCGTATTGCTCTTTTAGAATGGAAAAACTGCTCTTTTAGACGTGCTGAAGCACTCAGGGAGATGACCACGGCTAGCACACAGTCCAAAGTGCAAGCCTGTGTGTAGCACTCTAAGGGAATATGCCCAGCGAACCAACAAAAGCTATTTTTGTGAAATGCAAAATGCAAATGGTCGATCACTCGCTGAAGCCCCGTTTCACCCGCACTGGCAGTTTTTCTTCTCTCACGAGACTCAGTTTAAACACACTCTTCGTAGAAACAGAAGTACTGTTCGGCTCCGAAGTAGAAAGCATTGATCTGCCATTCTACTTCCTATTTATACCTGCGCTGCGGGGCGGAGCGTGGAAAGCGCAGATCACATGCCAATCTCCGATTGGCTCGTTTTTACATACTCAAAGTAGATAGGTCTCTGAGATCAGATCCCAATTCATCGGCCTAAGTCCGACGTACGTCGAACATGACCGACTGAAAGGGAACCAAAATGAGTTGTACACAAACACAATAAGTGTAGCCAGTGCAATATTGCTCTTTACTCCAAGCTTCTTCTGATGTTTTCAAACTAGGCACATCTTACGTGTCAGACGTGAGCAATTGTGAGTAAGGATTGTGACCAATTTCTTCAGATCATTATACTGTAAAGCGTAATAGCACATTCAATAGATAAATGTGCCAGATTTCAGTGTTCAATATCTGAAAGCTATAAAACAATGCTGTACATTGATGAACCAAATGCTTTAGAAAAATGCTGACCTCTGAAATTCAATCATATGACTTCAGAGGACTTGGAATATAAAGCAAAATTATACAGACTTTTATTAAGTTTTGTACTGCCTTAATATTTATTTGGAGGAAGTAAATATAAATAATGTTTCTCATATTTAACAAAATACATTATCACAAAATACTATTCTACAATATTTTTCCTTTTTTAGCAGGAGTTTAAAGTATCAAGTAGATTGTAAAGCAACTGCGTAGTGACATTTTTCTGCTCTAGACCCATATCACGTTTAAATCTCAATTATCTGTCCCAGTCTCTCTGTAACCACAGATTTGTTATCGTTCGTTTCCTCTCATGCTTCACACACGTTGGCACTAGAATGTCTCAAGTAAATTAAAACTAAACTAAAACTATAGTTCTTTTTTTCTCCAAGAGAAGTATCAGATCACTCTGCAGTTGAGTTCAAGTTCTGGTCCATCAACCAGATAATGATCACAAAGCAATGGATAGCTGTAGCAATCGCACTGAACACAAGTGTGACTCTTTCAGAGCTTCAAGCTGACACTAGGTGTGTTTACATGGAGCACTTTAATCGGTTTAAAAGTCCAATCCGAACTAAAATGCTCCATATAAACACCTCAATCCGAAACAAAAATGCCCAAACCGAATGAAATTGTAATCGGTTTGAAAGGGGTGGGATAAACCTTCATGAACCAATCAAACGAAAAATTTAACCATGTAAACGACCTGACCAGATTACTTTTCAGTGTGCGTCCTTACAGTATGTGACGTGATACAGCGCGCGCCTTCACCACTGACCGCGCGCCACTCTCACATGCAGGCTATAATGTTGAGACAAGTTACAGGTCCCTTTCTTTGTGGGTTTTTGAAGCTTTGATTATGTTTACAGCGTGCAATATAACATGAGTTCATGTTTCGCGTGGAAAAAAACACAGTATTTTTCACACAATTTACTTATCTGTACAACGCTGTTTTCTCTGTCCTAAAAACGGCCTGATGATTTCCTTGTTCTATGAAGTCCCTTCTTCAGAAATACGTAACGAGTTCTGATTGGGCCAGTGCTTCCCGTGATTGGACAGCAGCTTAGCGCACTTTGCCCGGAAAGGTCCCGCCTCTTACCATAACGGGGAGATGTAAGCGCTGAATGCATGCTCTTCTCCACGTGGGAGAGCAACAAGACCATGCCCCCTATTTTGCGTGCTCTTTTTGGGCGGAGGGTTCATCAACAAATGGTTCTAGTGACGTCATTCATGCCAGGAAGTGCAGGGGTGTAGTCCAAACCGGCCGTTTGCTGTAGGCTTTGAAAGGGAACTTCTGTTAAATAAAATATCTCGCTTGGCATTGAACTTTGAGCTTTATATTTTTACAGGTATTATTTATGCTCTAACAGCAACATTACACACTAAATAAAGTTTGAAAGATGGAATAGCGAAGAACGGGACCTTTATTTTTTTCTGAGGGGTAAACTGTTTATTTCGTTAATAATGTTAATGAGATAATGTTGGCATAATGACACATCCTCTCATCTTGACAGGGTTTGTCCCAGGCACTTTTTACTTCAACTGTGCCTGACAGAAGAATTCATTTTTTTCTGAGAAGATTACACTTTACAATAAATAAATAGCTTTTATAAAACAGTATAAGTCCTGGTGGCCGTTGAGAGTTGCTATGGCATCCGTGCGTGAACACACTCCAGCTGCTGGAGAGGACAGAGTCGACATTTCTGATGCGGCAGAACTGCTCGGTGATGATTGCGATTGAAAGTCAGCACATGTAAACCCCAGATCGGTTTAGATAACATCTCATGTAAACAGTCCACTAAATTTTTCAATCGGAATTATTTTAATCGGAATGACAAAAAAGTGTGCATGTAAACCTGGCTATTGTTGGCCTAATCATCATGTTAAACTGTTTAAAATGGTTTGATTTTGTTATCTAATTCAATTATATATACTTTTAAGTGTGACTTAAATGTCTATGGTAAAATGGGCCTACTGTATGAACATTTTAGATGGGCTTCTCTCGAATCTTCAGAATAAAACAATTACATCATCGGCACAGGGGTTCGTTTTTATTTGGTTTTGTGAATGAGTCTGGTGTCCTGTTCTAAACAGACAAACAGTCCGCAGCTCAACCCTAACTCCATCTCCAAGGCCAGATCTCTTTACATGACTTGTTTCCATTAGACGAAGTGAGACAATTATAGTGATGCTCCCAGAGAGGACGAACGACATACGATCTGTGCGCGAGTCTCAAACACCAGAGACTGCTTGAGCCCTGTGTGTCCCATTGTCTGATGAAAAAAACACTGGAACAATGAGCGTCTCTAATATTCTGACATTTAACTTGTAATTGACTGATATTTAGGAAATTTGCTTTTCCTTTGTGCATGAGGAGTGAGGAGTGACATTTCACACCAGCCAATTCAAGAGCAAGAACTCTTTTAATTCATTATGTTTTCGTTGCTTTTGGTGTGAGGTCAGGTGATCGAGTACTCAGGGCAAAGTGTACAAAGACATTACAAGTTATTTAATGATTTTATATGCTTGCACTTTTTACTTTAGTGAATATTTGTGAGTAGATTGAATTGATTGACTAAATTTAAAACTATTTTTTTATAAATAATTATTATAGTCTATTCAAAAATTAGATTGAAGTTTTAGGTTTGAAAGACAAAAATCATGTATTTTTTACCAATTCCGAAGATTATGGGCCCTGTTTTAACTATCTAAGTGCATGGCGCAGGTGCACTTAGGGCATGTCCGAATCCACTTTTGCTGGTTTAATGACGAAAAAAGCAGTTGGCGCGCCAGGTTAATTAGTAATCTTAATGAGTCATGGGTGTGTTTTGGGCTTAACATGCAATAAACCAATCAGAGACGCATCTCCCACTCCCTTTAAAAGCCAGTTGCGCTTACATGGCGGAAAGACTGAACGCCCCTCTAGAGAGGAATCCTTTTATTTTTAATATTTAAAAATGTTTGTGCTGCTGTGCGTTGTGCATCCGCCTACATGCGCATATTGCTATTACGCTCTTTAAATAGCATAAAAAAAATACTCCTTTTGATTTGCCTCAAAATAGAAACTCACCAACAATGTGCCTGAACGAACCAGCACGCTCATGGGTGAAAAAAACCAAAGTGGTGCTGGACGTGAAAATGATAACTGTGTCAGGCTGAAACTAGCAAAAAACTCCGGTTGTATGATAGGGCTCATGGACTTTCTCAGTATTTTGGCCAGATAAATATCCCATCCTGCAACATAATCCAAAATTATAATAGTTTTTTTAATTTTCATTGGATTTTATTGGACTGTCCAGGCATAACAAAATCAAGTGCTTCAGAAATGATCTCGACAACACTATTTTGATGGTCCCTTTTGAACATTCGGTTGACTATAAGTAAAGTTGAACTTATGTCATTTAACTCTCATTAGAGTATTAGTAGACTCTCTTAAAATTTGCTAACTCATTATTATGATGCTCCTCCAACAGACATTCTAGTACTGACTTTAAGTAACTTTGCACTAATTATTCTAAACTGCAGTCTACTAATACTTGACTTGCACTCTAACAGGAGTTAGTAAACATGTAGGTGTAACTTAACTTATAGTCAACAAAATGTGTTAAAGGGACCATTAAAATAAAGTGAGGCCATTATCTGTCGCGGTGGGGAGTTCAGGAAAGCTAATGCTGATGGTGATGGTTTGATGCATAATTCTACCGCACAGCTTTCACGCCATACAGCTTGTTTATGTCTGCTTTAGCCAGATAGTTGAAACTTTTAAACTATCCTTTGATTAAAATTCATATGATTTTTGTTACCTTAGATAACCATAAGATAATATATATTAAAATATTATTTAATACATAAGATGTTACATGCAAAATAGCTGCATAGATATTCATTCCTGCAATGTTAGAATTAGTACAAATCATTTTTAGAATTACTACAAATGTGCAAAAACGTATCAGCAATATAACAGTTATGGTGTAGCCTTAAATACCACTAAAGAAACTGTTACACATCACATGTCCCAAAGGTATTAGTATGTGCTCTAAAAACCTGCTGTGTTAATGAATTAACCTCAATATTTCATCATTTGATTTCAGGTCCAATATTTTAATTCAGGTTAATATATGCAAAAAATATTCTGCATTGTACTTACACTTAAAAAAAAGGTTTAGTTCACTTTAAAATGAAAATTAGCCCATGATTTACTCACCCTTTAGACATCCTAGGTGTATGTGACTTTCTTATTTGTGATGAACACAGTCAGAGTTATATTAATAAATATCCTGATGTTAGCTTTATAACGGCCGTGAATGGGGCTCACGAGTTTGAAGCTCAAAAGAGTGCATCCATCCATCATAAATGTACTCCACACAGCTCCATGGGGTTAATAAAGGCCTTCTGAAGGGAAGCAATGCATTTGTGTAAGAAAAATATCCATATTTAATACGTTATAAAGGATAAAGAATACGGAAGGCAGTCTGGCGGTAGCTTGATATTTTACGTTATAAAGTTTTAAATATAGATATTTTTCTTACAAAAACTCATCACTTCGCATCAGAATGCCTTTATTTCCCCCTGGAGCTATGTGGAGCACGTAACTGAGTAGTAACTGAGACAAAAATGTAATTTCACAGACATTTGACACACACATCTAGTTCACTATCTTTGTGGGGAATCTCCATTGATGTAATGTTTTTTATACAGTACTGTACAAACTGTATTTTCTCTCCCCCTACACTAACCTAACCTCTAAACCTACCCATTACACAAAACTTTCCACATTTTAACATTTTCATAAAAACTCATTCTGTATGATTTATAAGATTGTTTCCCCATGAGAACCTCAAATTAGGTCCCCACAATGTCACAAGTCGCAGTCAGTGTGCATTCAGGTTGAAGTCCGGGATAGAAAAAAATCGGATTGAATGTCCCATTTCTATCACTGGGATAGAAAAACATGTACACAGACACACACACACACACACATATGAGATGTGGTTTGTATTGATTGTAAGGGTTCAGAGACTGCAGCATGTTCTGGCGTCAACAAAACACTATAATGTTAGAAAATAAGAGCCTAGGTGATAGAGTGACACAAACCACTTCCTGTGATAGGAGATAGCGGAAGAAAGTCTTACTTTTGCCAGATAATGTTTCTCACACACAGATCCCCAGCAGGACGTCAGCTATCAGATCAAGTCTGTCTGTAATTAACATTCTGACTAACACCATGAGAAAACTCCGGAAACTCTGAGAAATGTAACTGTCATATTCAAATGGCTTACATCGATCAGTCACTGTAACTCAAATCCAGGTGTTGACACTTCTTGACCTCTAAACTTTTTGATTCAAGTTCAACAAAATATTTATATTTGGTTACACTTTATTTTGATAGTCCACTTTAGACATTCTACTAACTATAAATAACTTTGCAACATGTTAGCTAACTCTTATTAGAGTATTAGTAGACTGTCAGTAGACTGGTAGGTTATTGTTAGGTGTTAGGGTTCGGGTTAGTAGAATAAGTTGAATTGTAGTTGCTAATTTACTTATAGTCAGTAGAATGTCTGTTGGGGGACCAACAAAATAAAGTTTTAGTAAATGTTAACCAGACAGTTTACAAATACTCTAATGACAGTTAGCTGACATGTAGTTGCAAAGTTACTTTTAGTTAGTAGTCTAAAGTGGACTATCAAAATAAAGTGTTACCTTATATTTTTTCAAAACATAATATTTCAAGAGAACTGAACTGTTTCATTGTTTTGAGTTGTATGAACTCATTTAATTAATTTAGACTAATTTAAGTTTAAAGGAACTGTATGTAAGAAATGTATTTCAAATAATCATTAAATGGCCCTGATATGTCACTAGACACTAAGAAATCATGTTAATTTCAAATACTTATATCACTGACAACAGTAGTCCGCCAGGATATTGTCATTTAAAAGTTGTTGTTGCAGCCCTCATCTGATGTTTATGTTTATGTTGTTGATATTTTGTGTTTTGGCCTGAAGCTCCACCCTCCACCTATCTACCAATCACGAAGTCAGTAGTGTTTGGGCATCCGGGTTGCCAGATCTGCTCTAGTTACAACAGCTGCAGCTACAAACGTTCCTGCTGGATCCTGCAGCCGATCTGGCAACCTCGAGTCAGGGAGGAGGGCTAGAGGGGATAGTGATTGCATTTTTTATTTCCCAGCATGCTTTGCCCATGGCGCTCGAAAGAGAGAATAAATGCAAGCTTATTGGTCAGGGAAATTTAGTAGTGACTAAACTTTTTTTTTTTGTTATAGCTAGCAAAATATGTATGTTGAATGTATAAGTTTAAGTTAAATGTATAAATTAGTGTACTCAAATATTTCAAGTTAAGAACAATAAAAATGTGTGAGTACAAATAAAAATATCTTACTTTGGGTTTCTTAAATTAAAATTAAAATCTCATTCAACTTCTTTGAGTTCTGACAACTTATTAGGGTTAATAAGTAAATATCATTGGTAACACTTTACAATATGGGTGCATAATATGCATTAATTCATGCTTAATTAATGCACAGATAATCATGAGATAATGTATTACTAATGGTGAACTAACTCATTTATTAATGATTACTGCATCAGCAACTATTGAAGATTCTCCATGATTAATAGATTAAGTAATCATTAAATTGTTATTAGTTAAATGTGTCTTAATGTATTAATTCCTTAATAACATATTATATTAACTAATAATGTAAATTAATGTGATAATTACCACAAGGGGTCAAAGCCATGCATTTCAACTTCCAGTTGTCTGCTTTAATTAATTTAGCTAATGATTTATAAAGGTATCATTATGACTTTACTTGTTGGGGCACATGCTATTAACTAATTTTAACACCCATAACCAATTACATATTATTTAATCAATTATTTAATAGTCATGTGCCCCAACAAGTACAGTCATAACATAATGATACCTTTATAAATCATTTGCTAATGATTAATTAAAGCAGACAACTGGAAATTGAAATGCATGGCTTTGACCGGTTGTTGTAATTAACTTAATGTTATTAAGGAATTGATACATTATGTCACATTTAACTATTAACAATTTAATGATTACTTAATCTATTAATCATGTAAATCTTTATGAGTTGCTGATGCAGTAATCATCAAACAATTTGATGCAAATAACTACCTCAAATTGAGTGAGTCCCATTTACAGTTTAGTCCAATGTTTTTCCAACCCTACCTGTGAAAGTGCACTGGAACGGCAGGTAAACCCGTGACTTCCCACCCGTGAATTCAAACTAGATCGATGCACTCCCTCCCAGTTATGAGTTCTGACATCACATAGCCCGCGAAACAACAATGGCAGCCCCTGCGGATGCGGTGTTTATGAAAGTCATACACGGTGACGTAAAATAAAAGGTATAACAGCTTCTCTTGTCTTATGTGCTGTTGTTTCTCCTCCGTTTGCCTCAGATAAGCACCTTAGGTGATAGAAATGATTGTAACGAATCATAAGCCCTGTACGGTTCCCCATGCTTTGTTTACATCTAGCTCACAATTCCTTGCGCTCAGGCAGTTTGGCATGACTTTGCTTGGAACACTAAAAAGTCATGAGTCGTGGTTTGAAGTTGTAACTTACAGGCTCAAAAACCAGCCTGGAATGCACTATTAGCCCACTGTTCTGATAAAAAGCCATTCATTTACGCCATCGATTTGTCAGTAGTCAAAAGTCTATCTTCACAGGATCTGAGCAATCTTTTTAAGCTACCGAATCATTTTCACTTTGTATTTTATATGTATGATGACAATCTAAAAACTATTTAACACTGAATGTGGATTTATTTAACTGAATTTGGCGATTTATTGCCTTTAATTGTAAGTACGGTACATTTTACATGCTATTCTCAGTGGAACTCTGTTACGCAAGAGTGAAAACAGAAGAAGATCAGCCTTGAGCAGCCACAACATAGAGAGCATGAGTCAAGGGAGCAAAAGCTCAGGAGGTCCATTTGTGCCTGTCTACTTGAATCTTCATGTGCAACCCTTGTTGTTTATTTAAGACACATTCATAAAAGTACCATAGCACTATTTTTTAGTATTTTATGGTGCCACTACCATAACCGCTTCAAAATATATATGTTTTATTTAGGCTATGTCCTTGAGCCATTGTATTTCAGATGCTGAGTCAAGTCCGATCCTGCCTCCCCGCTGTAATCGGAGTACAGTTATCTGGACAATATATGGCAGTCAAAGAGAGCTACAATTGACATCTTCTATTGTGGTCATGTATCGGAAGTCATACTGTATGGAAATGGGTTTCACATTAAAACGATTCATTACAGACAAGTAGTGATTTTTTTTTATTTTTTTCTGTATGAAGTTGTTGACTCTTCAGGTTTTGCTTGTGTTACTGGGGTCAATTTCAAGATGCTATTTTTGTCTGGATCCAATAATTTATTTAAAAATACATTCATTTATTAAAAAAAAATTCAAACAATGAATTACATATACTACTTCTTTTATGAGCATGGTTTAATTTCTTCATTTAAAAATAATAGTTTTGATATTTTGGAGGTAAAGTAAAAAAAAAAAAGAGATGATGATATGATTAGCAGCTGTGATGATGATTAGTGTATGGTGACTGATGAGTGGCGGGAAAATAGAACAAAGGCAACGTGACTTGAAGACAAACAAACTAAATGTCCACGTGACTGTATGTTTTAAAAAATCATATAAAACCAACATGAATACAAACAGTCACAAGACACTCTTATTTGCCAACCTTACAAAATTCATGTTCTGAATATCTTGTCTAGTTGTTGTCAATGAATAAATGATTTAACTATCACTGTTTTTGCCTCTCGGCTTGTTTTGCAACTGGACGTCTATTTTGCATTGCACCACAAGCGGTGACGTAAGATAGTGCTTGCTTATTGTACAAAACTACTCAATGTCCTTAGTGGAATTTTGGGGAGAGGGGGGTGACCTAATTCAAATGCTAATTCAGTCTGGCAGAAATATGCCAACATGTATTTACATTTAAATATTTATTTTGTGAATATATATTCATAAAATAACATGCAGCCTGCCTTCTCCAAAATTGATTCTGTAGTAAATTTCTGATACCAAGAAAGCAGCTGCTATAGCATAAACACTCACAAGCTTCTTCTTTTTTTCTCTGAGCTTTCAGCCAGGACCAAATTGGTCTCTTGGGTTTCCTGGAGGTAGTGAGTTTCTCAAGGCTTCTGCAGCTTCAAAGAAATGAAGCTCACAATTTCTCACAAGAGACTTCAAATACTGGTTGATGAGTCCCTCTCCTCACTATACTTTACTTCACCACTTTACTGTAACACAAACTCTGCAATGGTTCTGACATGCTACAAAACATATTTCACAGCATATCTCTTTGATTTAATGAACAGCTCATCATGGTCATCATTAACCCTGAATGAAGACCTGCTGTAACATTTCATTGTCAGAAAAAAAACCCATCCCAGAATTACTGGGCAATACTCATATTCAGAGTTTGAATAAGTTATTTAGCAAATTATTCATTAATGAATCTGGATTTACATAACTAGTTTTTATCTGGATCTCTGTAGCTAAAACATATAAAAACAAAACGTATATCTTGTACTACACAACTAACTTTTCTTATTTGTTTGTCATATCTGTATATTCTTGCTTCTAACAATAATTGATCCTGGAATTATTTCCAGGTATCTCACTTCATTGCACATACAGTAGCACCAAACTTTTAATTAGCTTTTTGTCTTAAAAAAAAAAAAAACTGCATGAGTTGTGCTGTTCCTGGGTAGATTCATAGAGTGGAAAAACCCAGTCGAATTGAGTGCGACCATCTGTTCTTAGAACAAAAAACTGTGATTTCAACTGAATAAGAGTTTACAGCACCACAATGATCATTACCATGTAATGCGTGCAGTATGACAACACATGGAATTCCCTTAGTCATCACAAGTTTCTGAAGTAAAAGCCTTTTGGCATGGTGAGATGTTGATGTTGAGCTATACCAGTTCATATATTTTATATATAGTTATATATTTAATAGAGATAATGTCAAATGAGCAGCATGTGTCACACTATACATACAGCATTAGATCTTGTTGTCAGGGCAACACTTTTGAAATATTCTGTAACATCCTGCAATAATTATCTCTTGCCTGTTGGCCTGTTTCGTGTATATATTTATTCTGTCATGAAACAACTCTAGATGGCACATAGGCCCTTGATGCGATCTGTTAGTAGTCACATCATTCACTACACAACACAAGCTGATTGGTCTCTGTTGCATCTGTAGCCAATAAGTTTGAAAAACAACATTAAAATAATTGGGTTCACTGATGCTGTCTTGCAGTGCACTGTCAAATATCCTCCACCACCCCAGCTCCACCTGTCTAGATCTGCTGGGTAATTTCATGTATGCAATTTGTCTTCTACAGCGGCGTGTGTAGCAGATTTAGTCTGTCAAGATCAAATAGCATTGTCATATGTCATATGCTAAAATATTAATATATAAGAGTTGAAATACTTCAATTTAGATTCTACTTTAAAGCCGCAGTCTGTAACTTTTTTGTGCTCTAGCAGTTAATAAAAAGAACTGCATGTGTCTTGCGGAAGAACATTGCAGCCGGAGCTACTTCTCTCTGTTTATGTCTATGGCGAGTCACGCAGGGACTGTGCTCCTTCGCTCGTTCCTACCAGACCAGTTTGAAATAGTCCCAATATAAACACTCATTTTAAGTGTACCATAATGATTCAGGGTAAGACAAAAACACGGTCCGGAAAATGGATTCATGTTGTACATTCTCATTATATAATTTTTGTATATGTTGAACACAAAAAAAGTTACGGACAGCAGCTTTAAATAATTTTCACACAAATGAAAACGTGAACAATGCATGCAAAGTGCTGTAGCAGTTATATGTTGTGCTTTTCAATTGAACACTAAAACCATGCACATGACTGTTTGCAGAAGTGTCAGTGCTTTATGAATTTTGGAAAAGCTCTTAAAATGTGTAAAGTTGGAAGTGTTTGAATATATAAACAGTACATTGAAAAACTGTAAACGTCATAAAGAATTATATTGATTTCATGTGTATGTTATGTTTTGGTTAATTCTAGTTCTTGTTTCCTTTGTTCTCATTTTCCCACAACTAGTTTGATTCTGTGGTTGTTAATTATTTCCTCACACCTGTTCTGTTTCTACCTTGAGAACCCAGTTTGTTGCAACCCGATCACACATAAATGCGTATAAATACGAGTGTGCAATGTCGTGGAATGTACGCAAAAACTCATTTTGGCGTGCATATGATACGCTGTTTTTCGCGTGCATATGATACGCACTTTATGGCGTATATATGACACGCGCTTGGGTAGGTTTAGGGTGGTGGGGCGTATATATGACACGCGCTTGGGTAGGTTTAGGGTGGTGGGGTGGGGGGTTCGTATGTATAATACGCCATAAAATAAGTATCATATGCACGCGAAAAACAGTGTGCCATAGACACGCCAAAATGAGTTTTGGCGTATACATTCCACGACATTGCACACTTGTACTATTTATACGCATTTTTGTGAGAATACCCTGGTTTGTATATAAACCCTGAGTTCTTCTTAGTTCTTTGCCCTGTATCGTCAGTGTTTTACATGGGGGTTTCCTCCAACGTTGTTTGCCATGTGGATTATATTAAAGACAGTTTGTTTACACCATGCACTCTGTACAAACACTGCATGACAATTTGATTTAACAAGACAATTATGTGTAATTTTACTGTAAAATACTGGAAGTAAAAATTGTGAATTGCTTTTATTTCGGCTTTGGAGATATGACAAAAATTCTCAAAATTGTAATTTATATTTTAGTTTATTTACAAAGACCAATTAAACACAACAACAGTTGAATAAAAATGTCCTGATATTTTACTGCATTGATTGGACCTTCAATCGTTGGTTGCCATTAAAGTCCATTATGTGGTGAAAAATCCTGTAATGTTTTCCTTAAAAAACGTAATTCCTTTCGACTGAAGAAAGAAAGATATGAACAATCTTGGATAAGATGAGGGTGAGTAAACTATCAGGAAATTTTAATTTTGAAGTGAACTAATCCTTTAACGTACAATGATGAAAATAATTTATATAAGAAATATAAAGTTAAAAAATACACAGCACGCCTCATTTATCAGCTTTTGTTAAATTAAAACCCAGACATAACAAATGCGTTTTTAACCAAGTTTTATAAATAGATAAAGTTGGAGGTTCTCTAATATGCAGAGGTAGATGGAGCCATACGCATACTAAGATCCATAAGGCCACTTTGGCATTAAAAAGACGTGGATATATGTATATATTAGCTTATTGACTTGTGCTGAGTGTACCTCATATGCTGAGTCCTTCCACACTGCAGCTTGAATATGTTTACCCCTCTGTGGACTCCGCTGTGGGTTCTGCTTTGACCCACAGAGAATGTTCTCCATTTCCACACTGTATAGTTTGCATTTCAAAAGCTCAGAGTCTGCACAGCCTCACCTTATTCCTTCAATATCTGCAGTGCACATCCCAAGTTTTTTTTTTCTTTTTCTTGTCACAAACTTTTTTGTCTTGCTTGTGATCATGCATAAATGCTTGCCTTCTTACATTAATATTACATTTTTGTCTTAACTTTTAAAGGTTACCTTTCACTGTCAAAATAATCAACCTGTTCCTTTAGCAAGATTAGAGGCTGAATTCATTTAACTTACTGAAACTTTATGAGCTCAAGCGACATAAATTGGATTGCTGTAAGTTGCATAATGAACGTGTGACTGAACAAATGCCTCATATAAAGTAAATTTAAATGTAGACCTTGCATCCTCAGCATGCTTGCTTTATTACACGGCTCTCTGAAATATAGTTTGATCAGTCAATTTTGACTTTATTTTTCAATATAAGATAATTTAAAATATTAAAATATAACAAAATTAAAGACTTTTACAGGTTTCTGTTATCTATCTATCTATCTATCTATCTATCTATCTATCTATCTATCTATCTATCTATCTATCTATCTATCTATCTATCTATCTATCTATCTATCTATCTATCTATCTATCTATCTATCTATCTATCTATCTATCTATCTGTCTAGTAACATAGCTATGTGAATGCTCACAATAATTAATTGGTTTAGGAAGAGCCAACTAAAATTAAATGAATCAATTCAAACATATTAACTTTTATGAATATTTACAATTCATTTGATCTTTATCTATATTTTTTATTTTGTTTTACTACAATTAACTCAACAGATTATGATTTTAACAGTTAAATACAGTAAGGAATGTCAAGACCTCTGATGTGATTAACAAATCTACAATTAAGGTGGGTTTAAAACTATTACTTTATTTTGGATAAAAGTTTGTAACAGTTTTTCTTAAAAGAAAAACATGGAGTTTTTGTCTCTAATGCTTTAAGTAATAGAAATAATGGAACACCACAGTGTACCGTTTTAATAGAAAGCAGCATAGCTGTGAAATAAACAGAATAATGCATCCAGCTAGTCATTATCACAAAATATACCCCTTCAGGCCACTACAAGACCTGATCCTGATCTTTGTTCACATTTAGTTTGCGATAATGACCAGCTGATCGCGTGATCTCTGACATAAATGCACATAAAATGACACTAAAAATAATGAACAGGCAGAGTAAAAAGCTATGCGAGTGAATATTTCTAGAAAAATTACGTGAACCTCCTGACCTGCAGCGCCATATCAAAAAATAATCCAATTTTGGATCCCTGCACTTCAATATTCTGTTTTAGAGCGATGAGATCTGATCAAAAGAAATGTTCAAGGATTTCAAAAGAAAGTTATAGAAGCTCATAAGACAGAGAAGATTAAAACACAAAACAAAAAAGGTAAGGCTTTTGTAAGGCTTGGTAAATGACATCCTGTTCAGTGTGACAGTCCTGTTCTGTGTGATTATATTGCACCAAACCTTAAATTACACCAAATACTGAAATGAAAATCAAGCTTAATTCCGCATGTGTAATAAAATGTAAGAAATAGTAATGTCATGGGGATGCCTTACCGCCTCAGGGTTTGACTTACAATTTTGTCCGATGAAGACACCAGTGAATTTAAACACCGGTTGTGGAAAAGTCTCAGGAAATTCAGAGGATCAAGATGTATTTCTATGATCTAAAATTAATAAAGAATCCAGGTCTTGCAACATTACGTTGATGAAATCAATAATTCAGAACTTCAAACTCAAGAAACAGACTGACTTTAGTACCATTGAAATGTAGTGCTTTGAACGCCACAAAAATATACACAGACTAAACAGGTCTAAAAAGAAAAATTAGACAAAAACATCTCTTGACTGCTGTGCTGGTCTGATCAGCATCTGGTTGAAGTTCCTCTTTTGAATTCCTGTGGGATTTCAGTTATTTTTGCCTAAATCCATAATTTAGTGCCATTCAGTTTGTACTTACAGTATATGCATTATTTTCTAGAATATTATTCTGCTGCACCTTAACAGAGCTATTACATGCGCTTCACTAGTGAAAATGCTGCTTGTGATTTCCAGAGAATTCAGCTCATCTGGAAAGGAAAAAGTGTGTGAACCCTTTGGATTTATCCACTTTGCCGGTAACTTGTAGTAAGGCAATGGATTTTTTTTAGTTGTGACTGCTTTAGTGAACAAATTCCACCGAATGCCACTGAGGTTATGTGTAGAATTTAGTGCATATATATTTTATGCCTTTTAAATGCAAAGAACTGTCTCCATGGGTGCCAAGTGTATTCAATATTAATGTGACCACTGCAAAGGTAAAGGCTGTGTTTGAGAGGAGTTACTGCACCCTGTCTTCATCTAAGCATGGCACTATAAACATACAATAATATGGAATAATATAAAACACTCTTTGACATCACTTCCTAAATCAGGTTGAGATTGTTTTATTTATGGCATCACAGTTAATCAATCAACAAAATAAATGAAACTTTCTATCCTTTCCTTGACAAAAAGAAGAAGAAAATATGCACTTATCCATTAACCTGATTTTAACGTGTGACTTTGATGTAGAGACTCCATCTTCTTTAGTGGACTGCAGTCACTTTAGTCATGCAAAAAGAAGAGCAAACAGCTATTTACTTACAGTGTATCTTAAACTGTACCAAGCTGAAAGAGTCCATCAGGAAATGAGTAAAAAATGAATTCTTTTTATCATTTTTTCAGGCTGCATATAAAAGATTTCCTAGATCTAAGCGGATTGTTGTTGAGATATCGTCTGCCCATTTTTGCTGACACAAATAAAGAACAAAGCATCCAATTTCCTATTCATTTCCTTCAGTGTGTGAGATCAGTCATCCACATTCAATTTTTTCCGTAAATAACTTCAGCAAATGGGATGATTTAGATTTAAACAGTATTGAATATCCTTTTGAAAAGACCAGCAGTTGCAGTTGCACTGGAATAAAGTTATAGCACACATAACTGTCACATATAGTCTGTTTCTGTTGTGTTTGCACTTGTCACATGTTCCTTTGTTAGTTTCCCGCCACTTATCTGTCTCCTTGGTTACCCTCATTAGTTAATTCTGTTCCAGGTGTGTCTTGTTTATTAATTCGGTTTTGGTTCCCTATTTAAGTTCCTCTTGTGTAGTCACTCCTTGTTCTAGTCTAAAGTCTGATTTGTGGTGTTTGGTGTTCTGTTCAGTTTATCTTAAATAATAAAAGCCCATCTGTTTGGAAGTTCTGGATCTCCCCATCTCTGCTGCATTACACACCGTGATTGATTTGTTTGTTTGTCCAGCTTTAATCCAGCCTTACAAGTGGTGCTTTATTATAAGTTCTCTGTAGGCAAGAATTTCATTGGCTTACATTTATCTAATTAGTTGCATAATTGCAATTGATTTGGATTTGGGATGTTTTTGCCTAGCCTGGATGCCAGCCGAATTTAGCCCCGCCCACAACATTTTTAGGTCGGGCAATTCGGTCTGGCCTTGCTCCATAGAGGAGTAATTATCCCCGAACAGAAACTGTTCGGACCAATGAAATCATCAAGGGCGGGCTTTAGACTATGACGGACAGATGATCAACAGTAACGTAATCATGCACGTCATCAAAGGGGCTTGGATTATATTTGTTTGAATCCTAAACGGAGATCTTGTTTGTATGTGCATTCACCATCACAATTTCTCTCAGAAATGATGATCATGTTGGGTAAGTACTCTGTGTATCATTAAATTATTTTACAACTCTGGCAAAGATCGTGTATTCCAGACAGGGTTGGCAAGTTTTTACAACAAAACGCGGCAACTACTAGGGGGGTTCTCTGGTGAAAAAATGGCGTTTGGGGGGTAAAATGTGTGTTATTGTGGCAAGGTTGCCTGCTAAAATTCGCACTCCAGGGTCTATATATCACATAATAGTCGCTTCAACCCGCAGACATAGAAAAGAACCCGCGGAAAAAACGCGGACTTGGCATCACAGTGCAGTTGAGCTCTGTTGACATTTGACAAGTAACGTAATGCGTCCCTTCGTTCCTCTGATTGGTTGTAGGTCTGTCCAATTGATGTCTTTCCTAGTTCGGTTGAAACACGCCCTATAATCACAGCCCAATGGAGCAGTTTCAGACTCATATTCTGACTAGAATTGAGTATGACCACGTCAGGCTAGTTTTTTCCCATTATTTTACTAAATCTGTTTAACCTTTAATTAATCCATACACTAGGCCTATTTGGTTTGTTGCTCTATAGGTTTTACTTGGGGTGCATTCACACTTGTAGTTCGGTTAGTTTGGTTCATTTGGTCTGGACCAGAAACAAAACATATACTCCTGGTCCGCTTAGCGTTCACACTGGCATTTTAAGAGCGAACCTAAAGTTACCGAACCAAAGGAAGATAGTCACAACGTAAGTGGTCAGCTTTTATGACATAGGGCATGCTTACCGAACATTCAAAACAATGCTGTATGCTGGATTAAACGCGAAAATTTTATGCGTGTACATATGGCATTATTTTTACCAGCTGATAACTCACGAAGAGCTCATCAAATGTTCAAAACATTCAAAACAGCACCGGTATTTCCTCCGTTGTATGCAGAAACAAAGATCTGCTGCAAAAGAGAGACAACAGTTCCGTCATCTGTACCGACTAATGGGTAACACAGGTCCTTTGATGAGACGAACTAGGTATGCTTTTTGTTCATTTTTTCTAGCATTTTCGAAACATGCTCGGACCATATATTGATGAGGCACTTACCTCCTCGTTGCTCCATGTTTGCCCTCTAACCTTAACATTACTCATTTTGGATACACCGATCTTTCTGCATCGTCAAATCAGCTGATTTGTAGCCTCGCATCTTGTGATATTACATCCTGTTTTTTGTTCGTTTACATGTCTTTGGTCCGTGTTGCGTTCATATATCAATCGAACCACACCAGAGTTTGTTTGTAAGCGGACAGAGACCCATCTTTTTAGCGGTCTCGGTCCGCTTGTTTGGTGACCACCAGGGTTCGGATGGCAGCGTTCACATACGTTCAAATCAACCGCACTAACCAAGCAATTGCACCAGGGTTCGTTTTAATCGAACCAAACATGACAAGTGTGAACGCACCCTTATTGTCCCTTTTATACAGTCTACTATTGATGTAATTTATGTTTTTTTTATCAATTAAAAAAAATTCACAGTTGAAAATTGAAGGCAATATATCTTAAATAACTGTTGTAATGGCATCTTTTACAGATGCATTTTTGTAATACTTTTTGAGAAGTTATTGTACACCAGATGGACTCGGTCTCGCCAAATCTGATTGGTTGATTAAATCTGATTTATTATCTAATTGGTTAAAGCAACATTTTTATTGCCATTTATTTTAAGCTAAAGGCGCCCATGTTGATTCTGAAGCCTTCTACTCACCCTTCTACTCCCTTCAGTTCTTGGAGAATGAGGAGGGCTATACCAGTAATTCTCCCAGCAGTCCGGACTATCCTCTGTAGTCTTCTACAGTCTGATTTGGTAGCTGAGATAAACTAGAGAGTTATAGAAGTACAGAGGATCGATTTAGTGGATCCTGTTTTAACTCTTTCCCCACCTCTTTTCCCCATTTTTCGTTATTTGTGAGAAAACGCTTCCAGGCCAAAAAACTGAATTCTCTGTGTTTTCACTGTCAGACGCTAGGGGGTGATATTACTCATCTTCTGAATGAGAACTGAATCTCCTGATCAAAACACATGCGAATAAGATGGAGTAAAACAAGTGATCATATGTAATCGTATGCATAGTAAATACTATCTAATGTTAGTGAATAAAATGTGGACCCAGGACGAGCTACAGGACTGTGAAGCATTAGAGGTGTTAATGGACTCGATCTACCCTATCTGTGTTTGATCATCGCTCTGAATCTGATCTAGGAACAGTCTTTCACAAAAACTGCATTTTTTCAGGTTTTTGTTCAAAATGTTGCTTTTTTTTATGAAACTACCCAGATTCAAGTGTTGAGGAAAAAAGGATTGCATGAAGCTAGAATAAAAGTTTTTTTTTTTTTTTTTTTTTTTAAGAAGAGGGTCAGTTCTTTCTTTTAATATCTTGCATGCTCAGATATTCATAAAACAAAATATTCTATGGGCTATTACATTTTGGTAAAAATGGTCAAAAACCCTGGAGGTGGCTGGCAACTTTTAAAAAAGAAACACTGGTGGGGAAAGAGTTAACGAGCTGAGCACATGGTCTAAAGTGCACAGCGCAAGTGCAATAAGGACATGTCGGAATTCACTTTTACTAGTTTAAAGGGGGGGGGGGGGGGGTGAAATGCTGTTTCATGCATACTGATCTTTTTACACTGTTAAAGACTTGGAATCCCATACTAAACATAGACAAAGTTTCAAAAGTTAAGGTGGACGTTTGATGGAAGTATTTCTTTGTCAAAAATACTACTTCCGGTTAGTCATACGTTTCGGCAATTTTTTTGCGATCATGGGTCCACTTGACGTTAAAAGGTCGGAATTTCCTTGTATGGGCCGTACGGACAATTCTACTGGAAGAGCGTGAGAGAGAGAGAGGGAGAGAGCGAAAGTAACAGGCTACGCCCATCAAAGCGTTGGCTCGTAGGCTGCGCTGCACAGGTGATGTGACTTCAAGAAATTAACAATGTCACCAAAAAAGTGCGTTTTTGGTTGCCAGACCAAGACAGTCCTGTACAGATTGCCAAAAAACCCCGCGTTAAGGCAACAGTGGATGTAATTTGCTTTTCCGGATCAGCAACTGAGTTGCGCAAAGGTTTATGTCTGTTCACTGCATTTCGGTGCCGACTGTTTCATAAACAAGGCCCAGCTCGACGCCGGATTTTCTGATCGCCTAATGCTGAAGGATGGAGCAGTCCCAACGATATAGGTCCCAACGTTAGAACCGCAGGCGGTGAGTAAGACTGCTTCAAATGTCTGTGTTTTTGCCTATGGCCATCAAGTAGCCCAAACATGATCACGTATAGTTAGTTGATCAATGGAGCATGCGATGTGTAGTGCGTGTACATTTGTTTAGCTGGCCACTATATGTGTAACTTTATGTTTGTGTATTGTAAAAGCACTCCAAACAACAATACACAAAGAGTGGGGAAATATGTTGAACTAAATAAGCGCGCTTCTTCATTCAAATGCGCTACTATTCCATGTCTTTCTATGTAAACACTAACTTAGCCTGCCGTGCAAAACCAGTCCGCTTAACAACGTTACAATTGTCTACACAAACCACGCGTAAACACACACACACACACGTGCGCAACTGCACTTCCCACATGTACACCTTCAAAGACAAAAATACGACGATATAATTCAAGTATAAATATGTAAATAACACAAGTTGCTAAGCATATTATATAGTTAGTGTATAACTTGTACCACATAGAGACGTCCTGCTCTAGTCGTTTTTGCTGCTAATCCTGTTCAACTGCAGCCTCTGGGTCTGATTCCGGATCATAGATGTATGGCTGTATCTAATTAAAAGCCATATTTTTATTTTGAATAAAGTTTTTTCCCGCTGTTAGGGATGACACAGCTTTACGACGCACTCAACACAATAGCAGCAGCGAGCACACGTCATTATTTAGCTCCGCTCACACGACACGCCCCCACCCGCTCAGCTTTTTTCGGAAAGACTCGGAACAGCGCATCTTTCTTATATAATTATAAAAAAATAAAGACTTTTCGGAGATATGCAGGATGCAATGCTACTCTATAGGTACTCAAGATTGACATGACACTGACTGAAACTGAGTGTTTCACCCCCCCTTTAACGACGGGAGAAATGGTCGGATCATCGTCTAAAAGGATTGTACCAGAGGGTATGCACCGCGGTCAGTTTCTCACCCGAACACGCCCCTTAGCTCTGGCTGAGTGGCAGAAGAGCTGCTGCGTGAATGGGCTAATGTGAGTAAAACAAACGGTTATTAGTTTGAACTAAAGGTGGGACTCGATATTGTGTTTCTTACAACTTGGCATCAATCCAGTGATCTATGGATATTGACAAGCATGCAGGAATTGTGTTTCCACACATTTATATGAGCCTGATTTCGATAAATAAATATTATCACTGTCAGCCATTACAATTTCGAGAGTGAAGCGTGTATGTAGCTGCTTGTCAACAAAAGTTTTATTCAAATTCTGAATATACAGTATTATAGGCCTATTAATTATTTTTTTATATTGCCTAGACAGAAAAAGAGTGCTCCCTTTATAAACACTAACAGCTGTCACTTAATGAACGCGATCTCACTAAGTTCTGTTGTATTAATTAGTATAGGTGACCACACAACGAATCTCTTATTTGCATATGCCTGCACATAGAGGATTAGAGCGCATGCAGAACTCAGAACTGGACAAAAACTCGAGCGGTGAGTGGATTCTTGCATAAACACCTGTGATGGCCATTGCATTGTAGAAATCAATAGTGTTGTGTATTGCAGATGCCAAGTGGGGGCATTAACTGTTCATGAGATGGATTGCCTGAGGAAAGAAACTGTTCCTATGCCTGGCTGCAGTGGTGGACCATGCATTTCACACCTAGGCCTTCAGTGGTGTCCTACCTGAATTAATCCACTTCATAATACCATCATTATTGTGCCAGAAATGCAGAATAACAGGCCATTGCATCACAGACAGTTATCTAATGCAGCAAGAATGAATGACATTACTAAAGCAAGAAACCCAATTAACACAATTCAGCAAGACTCTTCACTGCAGTCATATCCGAGCCACATACATCATCTCTAGCAGAAGCATCAATATTAACCTAATAAAATGACAAAAATACAGTCCAGCCCAGACGCGGTAGGCCTATTAATAATTTTTTTTATATCGCCTACAACGAGCAAAGAATGCTCCCTTTATAACTAAAAGCTGTCATTCATTCAATAAACAATAAATTCAATCTCTCGAAGTTCTGTTGTCTACACAACAAATCTTTTATTTGCATATGTCTGCACATAGAGAGGATTAGAGTACATGCAGAACTCAGAACTGGACGAAAACTTGAGCGGTAAGTGTATTCTAGCATAAACACCTGTGATTGGCCATTATTGTGCCATTGACTGAACCAGGTTTCAGTTGCCTCAAAATAGAAATGTGCCAACAATGTGTCAACAAACCTAATTTTCGAAACCAGCACGCCAAGCATGCGCAGAAATGGGTGGAAATGCATTTTCTAGCCAATCAGAAAATGGGCATTATTGATGGAGGCTATGATGGACAGAGAGCAATGGGCAAATTTGGTCAGGATGCCAGGGTTACACCCCTACTCTTTTTAGGACATCCTGGGATTTTTTTATGACCACAAAGACTAAGGATCTTGATTTAATGTCTCATCCGAACGATATACTAGTTATAAGTACTGTTTTACTTTCAACCCCACAAAGCCTTGGTCTCAACACACTCTAGTCTTGGTCTCGTCTTGATCTTGGTCTCGAATGGTTTTGGTGTAAGTCGTCTTGACTATAACAACAATCTCCACTGTTTTAGCGTGTTAAGCTCCAGGTTGTTGTAACACCAGACAGCCAGCTTTTCAACCTCCTGTCTGTAAGCAGACTCTTCACTGTCCTGGATGAGGCCAACGAGTGTGGTGTCGACTGGGAACTTCAGAAGTTTGACAGAGGTGTCCTCTGCGGTGGTAGAGGGAGAAACGCAGTGGGGATTGGGGCGCCAGTGCTGATTGCTGGTGCTTGATGAGAATGTTCCAATCCTCACTACCTGTTGCTTGACTGTCAGGAAGCTGGTGATCCAACAAAAGATGGAAGTGGGCACAGAGAGCTGGGTTCAGGTGGACAGGAGGTGGTTTGGAATGATGATGTTAAAAGCCGAGCTGAAGTCCATAAAGAGGATCCTCACATATGTCCATGGTTTGTCCAGATGTTGTAGGGTTTAAGGCAGTCCCATGTTGACGGCATCATCCACAGACCTGTTTGCTCTATAAGTGACCTGCAGGGGGTCCAGCAAGAGTCCAGTGATTTCTTTTAGCTAGGCCAGCACCAATCTTTTAAATTACTTCAGGACCACAGATATTAACTCTTTCCCCGTCAAACACAGAATTTTCCGTTATTTGTGAGAAAGCGCTTCCTGGCCAAAAACGGAATTTTCAGGGTTTTCACTGTCAGACGCTAGGGGGTGCTATTAAGCATCTTCTGAATGAGTACTGAATCTCCTGATCAAAACACACGCGAGTAAGACGGAGTAAAACAAGCAATTGTATGTAAACAGATATGAAAAATATGAAAAATAAAGTGATCATCATCATTAAACATCATATGACTCAAAACGATCTAATGTTACTGACTGAGATGTGTTCCAAAATCTAATTTACAGCCAGTGTCATCTAGCAACTCTCCATTGACCTGCAAGCTGGAAAAACCAAACTCTGGTCAGGCCAATCACATCATTTATAGAGTCGGTGGGCGGGCTTAAGATAATGACGGCAGAGTTGCGGAGGTTGCGCATGCTACTTGTAAACAAAGAAGCTGGCGAAAGGCAGTCTTTCGAATTGACTTTGGCCGCGACTCTGGAAAACTTGAAATTAAGCTTTTATTTGAGAAAAGAACAAAAACGCCACTGAAATCATTCTTAAGAGGGGAAGATGTGTTCGGTTTTTGTCGACCAGATAAGGCGAAAGTTTAATTATCAACTAGCTCCGTGTCACGTTGCTCTGGTTGCTTGTAGCGCTATCCTATTGCATGCAGAGGGAGTTTGAAAGACAACCGTTTATCCCGCCCCTCGGATTGAGCCCTGTCACTGGTGAGTTCCCAGACCAAACATCTTGATGTGGGTCTGGCTTGTCAGGCTATATAGACATACAGTGCCTTGCGAAAGTATTCGGCCCCCTTGAACTTCGCGACCTTTTGCCACATTTCAGGCTTCAAACATAAAGATAGAAAACTGTAATTTTTTATATAAAATAAAAAAAAAATGATATAAATTTGAAAAAAATTTGTACTTTGTGAAGAATCAACAACAAGTGGGACGCAATCATGAAGTGGAATTAAATTTATTGGATATTTCAAACGTTTTTAACAAATCAAAAACTGAAAAATTGGGTGTGCAAAATTATTCAGCCCCTTTACTTTCAGTGCAGCAAACTCCCTCCAGAAGTTCAGTGAGGATCTCTGAATGATCCAATGTTGACCTAAATGACTAATGATGATAAATAAAATCCACCTGTGTGTAAACAAGTCTCTGTATAAATGCACCTGCACTGTAATGATCACTCTGGATGAACTGCAGAGATCTACAGCTGAGGTGGGAGAATCTGTCCATAGGACAACAATCCGTCGTATACTGCACAAATCTGGCCTTTATGGAAGAGTAGCAAGAAGAAAGCCATTTCTTAAAGATATCCATAAAAAGTGTCGTTCCACCTGGGAGACACACCAAACATGTGGAAGAAGGTGCTCTGGTCAGATGAAACCAAAATTGAAATTTTTGGCAACAATGCAAAACGTTATGTTTGGCGTAAAAGCAACACAGCTCATCACCCTGAACACACCATCCCCACTGTCAAACATGGTGGTGGCAGCATCATGGTTTGGGCCTGCTTTTCTTCAGCAGAGACAGGGAAGATGGTTAAAATTGATGGGAACCCATACGGAAATGTAATATATGTACATATATGTCCCTATATCCGAGTAGTGATGTCATATATGTTTCATATAAAGCAATACATTATCAGCACATATATACATTCTCACGATATATGAAGATATAGGTTTATACCATGTATGAAATACCCATAGAAGAATTATTATATATACATATATTAAAATTATTTATATGATTACTTTTTATATGGTGTTGTATGTTAATGCCATATATGTAAACAATATATGTCGAATTTATATATGTAAGTTTATTTAAACATAATATATGCAAACATTCAGTATGCTTGTATGGGATTTTACATGGATTTATATAGTGGTGTTTGAATCCTGGAATTTCATTCTAATTTAGTTTTGGTTGAGGCTTCGGACATTAAAAGCTCCATGGTTTCTCCCCGCTTGGTCTCGTGTGAGCATCTAGTTTTGCTTGGGCAGTATACACTCTTTTGTCCATTTGTTTAGGGTTGTTTGTTAAGCATGTGGTTTGTGCTCATCTTTAGCCATGGTGTGTACTTTCATGTTTTTTTTTTTGTGTAGCATGTAACGGTTACCCTGGTACATTGGTGACATTTTTCATCCTGTCCTCTAGAGGGCAACAAATGGAGGAAGTGGTTCTAAGGTTACGAGTAGCACAGAGGAGAGGCATGGCAGTGGAGCATGGGTGAAAATGCCTGGAATCACATTGTGTTTGAGAGTTAAGTGAATTGAATCTAATGCTTTACAATCTTATTCAAATGTACATTTTTATCTACCCATAAAAATGTTAATTCATAGTGTTTGGAAGTTTGCAGAGAAGCTCGCAGAGGACACTGTTATGGGGCTTGAGTGCACTGATACCTACTTCTGACCTGTGTTGTGCCAGTGCCTAATCTAGGATTTAGGATTGTATATCTTCATTGCCTGCCGGGACTGGGACTTCTACAACACTCATATAAGAGACTTGCATTGCAGACTGTATATCCTTTTCCCTCTATGGCATTTCGAATAGTTTGGTACTGTTTTTTGTTTGTGTATCACTAGTATTTTGGGTTTGGAATTGATTTACTGTTTATTTGTTTACTTATAGTTTTGAGCTTTGATATTCACAATGCTGTCTTGGATTTCCATCCATGTACTAATTGTTACTATATCTCATTCAGTGGTTAAATAGATACAATTTATTTTCACTCCCTCATTGAGATTCTTACAGTTAGTTTGAACACAAACTATTGGAAAAAGTGAATCCCGTTTTTTTGAGGATTTCTTATTGTATAAAAAACTAAGGCGAGCCAGTTACCACCATGAAGGGGTTTGATTGTTTTGATTGTTTATTTTTGAAGCCTAATAAAAAGCCCATTAACCTCTGCACCCTTGAGTCCTTCATCTCTTGCCTCACCTGACAATAAGTAACATTATAAATATTTTATATTTTAAATGTCATTTGTTTTATACATAGTATAGATTTTAAGACTCTACAACATTTGACAGTGATAATGATTTGTCACCTATATAATTTAAACATATATAATATGTGGACTAAAGATATATGTCAATATATGGAATTTCTGATGCTGTGCATATATGTGCATTTATGTTTTTACTCTATATGAGCATATTAGGATATTTCATATATGAGACCTATATGTCAATATATGTATTATACTTACATTAACATATATAATATATGGGATACATTTATATGTCAATATATGGAATTGTTCCAATTTCTAATATGTTTCATATATGTTTTTACTTTATATATCACATATATCGCATATATTGATATTTCATATATAGACATATATTACATTTCCGTATGGGAAGATGGATGGAGCCAAATACAGGACCATTCTGGAAGAAAACCTGATGGAGTCTGCAAAAGACCTGAGACTGGGACGGAGATTTGTCTTCCAACAAGACAATGATCCAAAACATGAAGCAAAATCTACAATGGAATGATTAAAAAATAAACATATCAAGGTGTTAGAATGGCCAAGTTAAAGTCCAGACCTGACTCCAATCGAGAATCTGTGGAAAGAACTGAAAACTGCTGTTCACAAACGCTCTCCATCCAACCTCACTGAGCTCGAGCTGTTCTGCAAGGAGGAATGGGCAAAAATTTCAGTCTCTCGATGTGCAAAACTAATAGAGACATACCCCAAGTGACTTACAGCTGTAATCGCAGCAAAAGGTGGCGCTACAAAGGATTAACTTAAGGGGGCCGAATAATTTTGAACGCCCAATTTTTTAGTTTTTAATTTGTTAAAAAAGTTGAAATATCCAATAAATTTCGTTTCACTTCATGATTGTGTCCCACTTGTTGTTGATTCTTCACAAAAAAATTACAGTTTTATATCTTTATGTTTGAAGCCTGAAATTGTTACGTGTAGATGTATCACAGATGAAGATTCCAAGACTTCCAAAACTCAAAGGATCTTTATTTGAAATAAACTTGACTTTACAAGAAACATCTAACACTTGCTTGGAACATAACATACATCGAAGGACATCTAGGGTGCTAACATCATCAAGACCGGACCAAGACATGCCCTGCGTCTCAATCAGCTCCCTAGTTCACTAGTCAGGGCACTGATCAGGACATAAGTCAATGGGCTGACTCCCTGATCAGTGCCCTGACAACTGAACTAGGGAGCTAATTGAGACGAACCCATGGTGAAAACTAGGAACTTAAATACAAACACTAGCTGTGTCTCATTTCAGAAGGCTGCGTCCTCCGGAGGTTGCATTTGAAGGGTGCATACGTCATAAGGCCATCTCATTTCAAAAAAGTGAGTAGGACTCTTCAAATGCAACCTTCAAATGCGTCCTTCTTTCACAGGATTTCGGAGTGTGCATGAGGCGTAGCCTTTGCGGCTGGAGATAACCCATAATTCTTTGCGTCGCCGTTAACAACCATATAAAAAACTGCACCACTGCCAGATATTTATGCGAGCGTAGGTGTGGTGTTTAAAATGTAAGTTCAAGCTTGTTTTTATTTTTAAGCTCTATATTACCTCAAACAGATAGTTGTGGTTAACAGGATTACAACGCTTTAGTGCTTTTTAAATGTTTAGAACAAGAAACATTTCATAGTAATTTTCAAGTTATAAATAATTTTCATTCATATAAACTGGCATGAGAGCGCAACAAGGCTGAATGTGTTGGCATGGCAACGTGATACTTCCTGCCTGTGCGTCCTACAAAGGACGTCTCGTTTAATTCTGATTGAGGACACTTCGTATACTGCATCCTACACAGGACGTGTCCTCCGGAGGACGCCGCCTTCGAAATTTAACGAAATGAGACACAGCTACTGATGACAGACTAACGAGAGGAAACAGGTGACACCAAAGACAAGACACAGCTGACAATACTTGATACACGCAGGGACAGACTGTGGAGGGAACAAAGGAACATGTGACCAAACAGAAACCAGGAAGAACGAGGAAAACACAGGAGACGAAGACTGGATTAGTGACAGAAATGTGGCAAAAGGTCGCAAAGTTCAAAGGGGCCGAATACTTTCGCAAGGCACTGTACTTGTCTGTGATGCAACGGCCTGTTATTCTGCATATCTGGCACCATAATGATGGTATTATGAGGTTAATTCAGGCCTAGGTGTGAAATGCACGGTCCAGCATTGCAGCCAGGCATAAGAACAGTTTCTTCCCTCAGGCAATCCAGCTCATGAACAGTTAATGCCCCCACTTGGCATTAATGTGCAATACACCACACACATTTATTTATTTAACACACCATACTTCTTATTTACATTTCCTTGCATTTGTATGTAACAAACCTGCCCATTTGTGTATAGTGTGTCATTTTTTGTTTAAATTTTGTATATTGTTATTACCTATTTACTTATTCTTCATTTATTATTTTTATGATCAATGTATGTGTAAACAGACCTGGTAATAAAGCTCTTTCTAATCCCGATTCCTAATGATCAGAGTAGCCAAGTAGCCACAGAGACTTGTGGCCTCATAAATGAGCTAAATGATTAGTGTGTTCTGGTTATTTTGTTGTTATTGTATGTGGTGATAGAAAAACATGATATATGAGATGGGAGGAAAAACTATTGCATTCCCATAGGGAAACTTCATGTTTGTTTGCAAAACCTTCATGTTCTTTCACAAAACTATTGCAATCCTACTTGAAACTTTTCATTTTAATTGTACCTACCTGATTCCTGCGAAAGATTACTTTTCTCCACCGTACCTTCGTTTCCTCCGTCTCGGACCATCGTCTCCTTTTCCAAACCGGTCTTTCTTTTCTTCACCAAGGTGTGTGCACCCGCTTTCATCATCACCGCCATCTATCTCCTCATCCATCTACAACCACAGAGACTGTCCGTATTCCCATTCTCCAGACAAACTCACCTCCTCGTATATTATTCCCTCTGCTTAATGAACTCCATGTCTGGTTTTGAGTCTCTGTTGCGTAACAGTATTATTGTTTTATCGACAGTATTACACTTGATCATGATCAACTACACTATAATGCCAATGCTTACTCCATCATGCTTTAATTGATATACTGCTAACTTTGAAAGTTTTCTATTACTTAAAATAATTCTCCCTGAATAATCTCAAATTTTGCAGTCATCAGTTGATAATAAGGGTTTTCTCATGGTTCATTTAGTCTGTGTGCGAATTCCCCTGCAAATAGAAGTGATTTTTTCTTCTTCTTTGCATTGAGGAAATGTATTTTACACAGTTCTCAAGCTAAGTGTGACTATACCAACTCCCTGTATAGTTCTCAAGCTAAGTGTGACTATACAGGGAGTTGATTTTGGTCACTTGGGTCCTCACTAAATTCAGTTAGGCCCGGTTACACCAGTCGTTCCTGTTAGCTCTCCAGATGAATTAAGGGCCTTCATTCTTATAGTCCCAGACTGGATGATAAAATCAGTGTTAAACTCTCTATACCCTCTAATCAGACAGGTAATCATTTGTATTTATAATATAAAATGATTATTTTAGGAAAAGACTAATTTTGAGATTTGAGAAGCAGAGAATATAATTGGATTTCATGCAATATTAATCTTTGTTCTGGAATTGCGATGAAGGTCAGCTGCAGGGTAAGTTCACCTCTCTATCCACATACACATTCACAGTTTATTCATTACACAGTGGATTCATAATAGTACAATTTTGTGCAATATATTTACCTTTACAACATAGCCTGTAACTAAGTGTGAAATGTATAAAAACAACGCTTTAGATTACAGTCCAGAAAGTGCAATTTAATCAAAGCAAATTTACAGCATAACTTTCAGTAACTTCTTGTTTCATGTATTTACAGGGTAAGTATGAATCTACGGGCTGTAAAAATAGACTGTAAAAAAAAATATGGACATAGTGTCCATGACGTCACCCATAGGATTCTGAAGAGCAGTTTTGAAGCGTAAGTAGAGACGAACTGGTCGTTGCCATCTTGCCAGCATGTCATCGCATGTCATGCCCGGATAACAGAAAATAGGCAAAGAGGCGGGACGTGGGTGGAGCTGAAGTGACGCAATGACTAACAGACAGCAGATAAATGGCTATCCATCCGTCAATCAAAGTGGCCACGCCCTTAATTATGCATAATTTTAAGACTTTATTTAATGTAAACGAATGACTTATAAAAAAAAATCACCCCCCTCACAAATTCACCTCTCGCAAAGTTAGCCATATAGACCAAAACCACAATTTGTACCAGGCTGTTACCATGTTTTATTCTGCGGTAAAGCTGGGAATGTTCTCATAAAATCAAAATCTTATCGATCTTATTTACTTTGTTTGCACATATTACAGCTCTTAGGGTGAACAATTAATCCGTGCAAGTTAATACACAGACGAAAAATTGTTTGCCGTGGTAATCTTTAATGAAAATCTGAAAAGTTACTTCCGGTCTGCAAACGGAGTCCCTTCTCAGGTGATGTCAGTTTGACGGCTTGCGTTTTAAAATGTGTAACCACTCCCCTCCAACAGTTTGTCTGCTATGAGCGAGAGATGGAGAGAAGGAGCGCTGAGGTAAAACCCTGCCCTCTAGTCAATATTCTTTTTCATTTGGAAACATGTCAAAGTTACATGTTAGAGTTAACATGTAGAGGTCATGTTGTCAGTCCTTGCCATCTGATAGTTTCTGTCTGGGTGCTGGATTGGGAGTTAGGCTGGGCAGTTCCATGTAACTGCATGGGACTGATCTGAAGACCCTGGAACCTCCAGTTCCCCCTATACACTCAGAGATTTAGAAGGTTACTTCAGCGATTTAGCATTAAGCTTTGTATCAGTAGAAACGTATATTCGAATTATCATACTTTCCCCCCTCATATCCCCCTGTGACAAGAGAATTATGCCTTTTATTTCTGGAAAACATCCTTAGATGCCAGAAGCAGATAAAGCCTAGCCTAGACAATCTAGCAACTCTCAATACCCTTTTGAGCTGTAATCGCCAAACTCTTGCCGGGCCAATCACATCGTATAGAGTCGGTGGGCGGGGCCATAATGACGTCGGCCGAGTTGCGTTTGCGTGCTTCTAGTAAACACAGAAACTGGCGAACGGCGGTCTTTCAAATCAGCTTTGACTGCGACTCTAGAAGACTTGGAGTTAAGCTTTTCTCTGAGAAAAGAACAAAGAACGGCACTGAAGTCATTCTTAAAAAGGGAAGATGTGTTCGGAGTTTTGCCGACCGGATACGGTGAATGTTTAATCTATCAACAAGCTCTGTTTCACCGCGTTGCTCTGGTTGGTTGTAGCACTATCCTATCGCGTGCAGAGGGAGTTTGAAAGACAACCGTTTATCCCGGCCCTCGGATTGAGCCCTGTCAATGGTGAGTTTCCAGACCAAACATCTTGATGTGGGTCTGGCTTGTCAGATAAAGCCAGTAGAAGGCACTAGTTCCGCATGTTATAGGGGGTGGGATCTCACTCACAGACATGCGCACAGACGCTCGGCTCGGGCATTCATAACGGAGCTGTGCGGAGCAAAGTAAGTGTTTCAACTTTTCAAATTAATTCTATTAAAGTTAAGCTTCCATAGGCATGATCTATGAGTGCACCAGACTGAACACACGCCATGTATGGCGCACACATGCAGCTATGTGTATCTGCAGTCTGCAGCGTTAGTTTCCCTTTTGAATGCTGAATATAGAACGGCTGAATATAGACAGTTTACTATAATATTCTATATACTATAGTATTTTTTCATGTGGATTGTTAATATGAGCAATAGCAATACCTTATCAAAAGAAATGGAGGGCTACTGTCCGCTCCAACCCTGGTTTAAACACACCTGAACCAGCTATTCAAGGTCTTTAGGATAACTAGACACTTCGAGTCAGGTGTTTTAGAGCATGTTGGAGCTAAACTTTGAAGACAGTGGCCCTCCAAACAGAGTTTGAACCGTCCAATAGTGTATTAAAAGGTTTACATTTACAACATATGTTCTGGGACTCAAACCTATATGATCTTAGCATTGCTAGCACTATGTTCTTGATCTACAGGAACATTAATATCCAAAAGTGTGAAAATATTTGAATGTTACATCTGTTTTAACGGCACTGAAGATTCCTCATGTTACAAAAAAATGAATAAACTGGTATTACTTGACCCCAGTACTACACTGGAGAGATGATGAATGTTCTGCTACTAATATATAGATAGAATGTAATTAATGCCTGCACATCACTTCAAGAGACCTTTAAAACAACAATACCTGAGAAGAACAAACCAACAAAATCCATTAGAAGCTCCATTCACACAGAGGAGTTGAGTGATTAAGACGTCTGCTTAATGACAGATGCATTAGATGGTCAAGCCAGTCTGTGTCTCCAGTGAATTCTGATACAGATGAATTAAACATGCAATGCTTCTCTCTCAAATGGATCTCATTGCAGTTAATAGTAGTTCTGCTCAAAATCCGTTTAAGCTTAATTTTGTGTTCAATGTTGTGAAAGGTCAAGCTTGCTTTAAAAAAAAAAAAATTTACTATATATATATTAACTATATATATATACAATTATACATTTTTTGGTCTTGTTTTATATCTAAACACCCTTAAAAGAAAGTTCACTAAAAAAGTTTAATTCTGTTAGATTTAATCGTCGTTTCAAAACTGTATGGTGTTTTTACCCTCTGTTGAAAAGAAAAAGAGAATATGTTTCACACAACAAGGATAACAGTAAATCATATGACATGAGGGCTAATTGCCTCATGGAGCCTTTTTCTCTGATAACCTTGCCCTCTAGTGAGCTGTTAACTCAAGAACCAGATCATTGAATTAGTGAGCTGAATCTAGCAAAGAAAAAATCAGGCGGAATCATGAACAAGCCATATATATATATATATATATATATATATATATATATATATATATATATATATATATATATATATATATATATATATATATATATATATATATATATATTCAGAAAACATTTTTTTTAATTAATTATAATTAAGTAATGTTCTACTGAAGTACATTTATTTATTTTAAGAATTATATTTAGGCTGATTTTTTTCTTTTTTGTGCAATGGCAAAGAAGAGAAAAAACATGAAAACCACTAGAGTGCTGTCATCTTACTAAAGTGCTGTCATCTTTCTGATCTTACATCTTACCTTTTTATCCCGTTTCTTTCTCTTCCCTTTTCTTGCACTTACTGACGTATTGTTGCAGTTTGGGTTTCCATTTGTAGGGCTCTCTGAAAGGTTTTCTCTATTCTACTATTCGCAAAAGAAGCATAAAAGATATGTCAATGGGATTTCAATATGCATGAAAGCCATATACTAAGTGGAGAAAACTTGGAGAAAAAAAGCTAAGGTTTGAATTAGCCTTAAGAGAAGGAGAAACAGATGGAATTTGACTATCAAAGACAAATCCAAGTAACATACTAAAACTCCTTAAAAGCCATATACAGACTTTAAAGAGCAACAATATATTTTGTCCGGAACTGCTGTGACTTATGTGTTGTTATCATTTTGGACCATCATTGGGGTTACGGTGATACGCATGTGTGACAGCCAACCTGTGAGTGTGTGTTAAATATGTATGGCCAGACACATGGGATCAGGGTAGTGTGACTGGGTGAGTGTATCTATAATGGATGAATGTTGTTCTAATGTTGTGCTACACACTGCTGGACATTAATCAATGCTCATGTTTTTCTGTACCTGGTGTCACTATGACAGCCATGAAATCAACTTTCTAAAGGTCAGAGTGGATAATTTTTAGAAACTATTAGAAATGTTTTCTAAGGCAAGTATTAATATTACTAATTGCTCATTGAACAAACAACTAACCTCAAAAAATCTTATGCCAGGTACACACACTGCACCATTTTATTCCTGATTTTAACTTACCGACAGTTATGTGGAAATTGCAGACAAATGCCCAAAATTTGAGGCACTTTGGTCACATGAGTAACACTACAGTACACTCATGTAGTGCATATGACCAAAGATGCAATCTGACTGAAGCGCTAATGCGTCGCTGATGCCTGTGAAATATTTAGCATATGAGGAGCCAGAAATCCAATCAATATCAATTCTCGCGTTTGGTTGTTAAACATAGTTTTTAGACCAGATAGAGTTGAGATGAAATGTTGTGTAATGTGTGACCCCCTGTTGCCGATACGTCATGTTATGTGCTTACAACAGCAACTAAATGGTTGTGTTGTGTGAGAAGAACAGCGATCCAAAGATTGAAAATCGTGCAGTGTGTATGAGAACTTATGCGGCTAATTAAGCCGACATATGTCGGAGTCACACAGGAAACATAGCAAGATGAGATTGTTATGTTTCAATGAGGAGTAGGCTGCGGCCATTGCATCTACTATCTGGATAATATCTGCTTCTTGACCGGATGCCATTTGGCCCTGCCTCCCAAGCACACAAAAATGCCTAAATGTGACAGGAGCGCTCAATGTAAGCTCTCAAGGCCCTTAAGAAGCAGAGCAAATGTAGATCTCATTTGTCCACTGAGGGAGGAAGCTCAAAGAGAGTGGGACTGGCCAGCCTACAGAGCATGAAATGCTGCTATGGCCACCATGTAAACTATGAGCTTGGAAGCTCTTGGACAATATCAGCAATATGTCACAAGAATAGGGGTCCTCACTCCAAGCTGTAAAGGCATAGAGGCATCTCATGGATGGAGCTCTAGCCTCAGAAATAGTATTTAACACTCTCTAAGAGAGGGTCAAAGACTGTCATCGAGAAGCTAGAGATGCAGTGCCCACAACTCGGGTAGGGGATGTCAAATCGTTCTGTTTGTCTGCAAGAGAAGGTTCTGTCGCAGGGGAATGGGCCATGGGGCTGCTGTGATCCCTGATTCAACCACAAGACCACAGGGATCTGTGCGATTGGGGGAAAGCGTAAAGGAGGAGGATGGGCCAGTCATGGGCCAGCACATCCTTGTCTTTTGAGAAATAAGTTTGGCAGTGAGAATTGTGAGACAAAGAGGTCTACCTCTGCCTTCCCGAAGATTTCTCTGAACTGTCTGAGGATGGAGAATCCACTTCTCTGAGGCGACTTTGTTCCAAAGGAGAGTGTATCTGCTTGCCCCACACATGTGCAAGTTGATATGTGCCCGTTCCAGGATGCATTTCACCAGCCTGAATTGGAACTTTGAGGTGAGACCGCCCTGTTGATTTATGTTTGACACTACCATCATGTTGTCCAAGTTGACCAAGACTTATGTCCCCTTAGGTCTGGCAGCAATATCTGCAGGGCATTAAGAACCAATGAGGTTTCCTCCAAGGGGCCAGGACTGTAACACAGGTCTGGTTTAACTTGATACAAAAGCGTCCATGACACCAGGCTTGGGCTGGAACTAGAGTTTTTAGCAAGTACTGAAGGGGTATGCATGTGCATTAGAACCAGTTCGAGTACTGGTGAGGTGCAATCTCGTCATAAATTACTATATTTGTGTAATTATGTCTTATAGAATTTGTGGTGATGACAGTCATAGAGGAATATAGTAGGCATGAACAAGACTGTTGACAGGTTGAGACTGTTGAGGTTTTTTTTTTTTTTTAGCAGTGGTGCTCTTTACTCATTTCACTCACACTCCCACACAAAAAAAACTTAATATGGGCTCAGTGGTTCATGTAGGTTGTCTACAAACCAAAAGGTTGGTGGTTCAATCCCTGGTTCCACCTGACCAAGTGTCGAAGTGTCCATGAGCAAGACACCTAACCCCAGCTGCTCCCGACGATCTGGATGGCGCCTTACATGGCTGACATCGCTATCGGTGTATGAATGGGTGAATGTGAGGCAAAAATGTAAAGCGCTTTGGATAAAAGCGCTATATAAATGCAGTCCATTTAATATCAAAAACACAGAAAATGCAATAATTCAACATTAATCAGTCATAACTACCCTGTGAAACCTGCAATTTGTTCTATTGCATCATATTTTTCTCTGCACTGATAACTGTCATTACTTTTGTTAATGAAATTCTTAGTGTACCTCAGGAGACACAACGCTGTAAATGTATCAGTGACAGACCTTGGTGCATGGTGGAATGCTAATTTAAGCAAGTTTAAATCTGATACACTTAATGCACTCATTATGAACCACAGATCAGATCAGTGAAGATGTTGACAAGGGTTTTATATTTGTCTTAAACATTTAAGACTGAAATGTTGGATGGTTACCACATCCACATACCATAATTGCTTTACATGAAACCTGATTCTCTTGAAGTTGTTGGGAAACAATTATTTGTTAGCGTCTGTATCCTTCAATGTAGTCACCTTTTGAATAATCTCCAGTGTGTTATTCAGCCCTGTTTACCACTGCCAGAAAGTGTCTGAACCTTCTGTAACCCTCATCACAACTAATTCCATGCCATTGGGTCTGGGAACTCTAGATGAACTGATTTAAATCAATGACAGATTCAGGACAGGTGCAAAAGAGTAGACATATGTCTCCAACATCTCTTCTCAGCTAACCCAAATGAGTTGGGTGTAGTCTGAGCCACAGGGATCACAACACACAGTGTCATACACAGGACAGGGCCACGGGGTAACCTAGCATGTTCTCCTGCCTGTCATCTTCAAATTTAAACCTCAAAAAAGCATACAATGAAACAACAACAGGCTGGCAGTACTTTACTGTAAATTGGGCATGCGATTCAAAGTTGGCAGCCTAATCAGCCAACAAATAACATGCACCGGCTTGCTATCATTACAGGCTAGCAAACACCTAATTTAACTAAAAAATAAATCACAAAGAACTTGATATTTAAATATAACTTTGCCAGCCTTGTCTCATTGTTACCTATAGGTATTTGTATGGAACATTTATAGAAACAAAAACATACTATTTTGTATGTTTGGGTAGATGCTTCAAAGTATAATATAGATGTACTGACATCATCTAAAGTATAAGCTGTTTTACATATTTACAACTTTTGAAATGTAAAATATGTAAGTGACGTATGTAATGAATGTTTCTTCATAAATACAGGTCCTTCTCAAAAAATTTGCATTGTCATGACCCTGGGCTGATCTGTCTGTTCTCTTCCTGTCTCTGTCATGTGTTTGTGTTTTGGAGCACTTGGGCTTGCTTTGATAAGTCACCTTGTGCTTTGCTGTCACTGTGGTATCTTGTCCCACCCCCTTGTTATCCCACTAATTACCTCGTTATTGTTTCACTCTTTCCACCTGTGCTGTACCTATTTAGATCTCCTATTTAAGTCCCTCTTGTGTGCTGTCTTGTGCCAGTTCGTTGTTTGGTGTGGCTGTGCAAGCACTCCGCTAGTCTTGTTGTCTAGTATTCTCTGATTTTGGATTTCTGCCCTGTCTTTGTTAGGCCAAGCTTTAAGGACTGATTGCCTTTGGGTCTTCATCTTTTAGTTTTGTTTTCTCTGCTACGCTTCTGTTTTCTTTAGCTCTGCAACTGGCCCTGGTCTCGCTCTCTAACACTGACTACGGATCTCCTTTGCTGCCCTGCTTCACGTGACATCTGAGCGCCGCCAGCCCTGCCTACTCAGTTGCTCGTGCTGCGCTTCTCCAGCTGGTTCAGGCTTTATAGTCCTAGTATTCATCGGCAGAAGGCTCTGCTATTGACTCTTGTGTTGCCTTTTTGGGACTTTTCCCTGGTCCTGTCCAGATTATTGCTAAGACTTTTGTGACTCCTTTGTTCTTCTGTTTCTATCTGAATACGGCACCTGTGGCCCATTTCCTGCACATGCCTGTGCACGGTGGCTCTGGATGTTTCTACTCCAGACTCAGTCCACTGCTTCCGCAGGTCCCCCAAGGTCTGGAATCGGTCCTTCTCCACAATCTTCCTCAGGGTCCGGTCACCTCTTTTCGTTGTGCAGCGTTTTTTACCACACTTTTTTCTTCCCACAGACTTCCCACTGAGGTGCCTTGATACAGCACTCTGGGAACAGCCTATTGGTTCAGAAATTTCTTTCTGTGTTTTACCCTCTCGCTTGGGGGTGTCAATAATGGCTTTCTGGACAGGGTCGGGTTGGCAGTCTTACCCATGATTACGGTTTTGAGTAATCAACCAGGCTGGGAGTCTCAAGCCTCAGGAATCTTTTGCAGGTGTTTAGAGTTAATTAGTTGATTCAGATGATTAGGTTAATAGCTCATTTAGAGAACCTTTTCAGGATACGCTAATTTTTTGAGATAGAAATTTTAGGTTTTCATGAGCTGTATGCCAAAATCATCAGTATTAAAACAATAAAAGACCTGAAATATTTTAGTTGGTGCGCAATGAATCTAAAATATATGAAAATTAATTTTTTATCATAACATTATGGAAAACAATGAACTTTTATCGCATATGCAATTTTTTTGAGAAGGACCTGTATACATAGTTAAATTTCTACAGTTTTATATATGTATGCTACATCTTTTAATCTCTTAATCATATAACTTTTCAGCACAAAAAAAACCCCACAAAAAAATCACAATCATTTATTCCCAAAATGTCTTGGTTATTATTGTAACGTCCATCCCTTCTTTTGTTGCATTCTCTTAAAAAATGCCTTGTATCATGTGGTGGAGTAAAACAAGAGAAAAATAAATATTAAAACCATCTAATGTGTACATTTTCACTGAACCAAACTGGACTATTAAATTTACACCTAATTGTAAGTGTGGTTTCTGAATTCATATACATTTACTTGAAGTAGCAGTAGTTGCAAAGAAAATCATAAACAAAACTACAGCTATGGGTCTCCTGCTTGTACAAGGAGAAGAAAGTTAAGAATACAGAATCAGAGACCAGAAGGAAAAGACCTTTGAAAAGTATATGATGCCTCTGGCTATACTGAGCCTCGTCACGGTATAGGCCTACTAAAACTGTCTGAAACACCAAGCTGACAGGTGGAACAACATCCTATTTGTTTGTCAAAAACACTTTTATATTGGATTTAAACAAATAAACAATTTAGTTCCCAAGGCGAAACCTCAAACCCTTTATTCTGTTTCTCTCAAACTTTTATATAATTATCCCATATTTATCTGATACAAATTAAAGCTGTTTACAATGCCTAAACTTTGTAAATAAATGTTAAGTGCAAAGAGTCTTATCAAAACTTATATTTCTATTTGTGTGTGTGTGTGTGTGTGTGTGTGTGTGCGTGTGTGTATGTGTGTGTTGAGTAAATATTACATGTCAACGTTTTTAAATATATTTCTTTTTTTATCGTTTATTCACACATCGTTCTAAACTGGTTGGTCATTATGGTTGGTTTTAATGCTCAAGGTTGTAAAAAAAAAGAAGGGAAAAAAAGAAATCTGATGCACTGAAAAAAAATTACTGCTGGAAATGAGCTGCAAAAAATTAGCTGTCTGAGATATTTAGGATGGATGCACATTAAGATGCAGGCTCAATGTTGTTATTTTAAATGTAAAAGTGTTGTTTTATGGATTTTTGAGCTAGATTGTGGGATTTCTGTGTCTGAAACCTGGAAAATGCTGCCTTCGGAGGACACATTTGAAGTCAGGAAGGCATTAAGCCACATTCAAATCTAATGTTTGCTTCACTTCCTGTCTCCTAAGATACCTTCATCTGATCGATTTTTGAAGGCAGCATACATGCATCCTTCGCTGCTTTTGATATCCCACAATCCTGTGCTTTCCATTCAGTGACAGTTGAGCTGGGAAGAAAAGATGGTGTCCAAAAGTTGCATTTGCTTGTCAGTTTGTGTATAAATATGTTTTTGACCAATATTTTCCACTTCTGGTGTCATTTTTAGCGAGAAATTACTAATTTAACACACGCTGTGAACGACTGCTGCAAGTGTGGATGCGTTTACCTCAGCTCTCATCAGGAGAGCTCATTCCTCACAATGAATGTAATCTGACTCCTGCAGCGTTTGTGCTGTGACACTCCCTCAGTGGCTATATCACATTATATTGAACAGACACGTTCAGTTTTTAATTGTGGTGTCTGTTCTCTAAATGAACTGATTTTGTAAAAATGAACATGGTAGGAAAGTGATCCAGTCACAGTGATCCAGTAGCTGTGGCTTTGGGAGTGGCCTCGTAGGGCAGCGAAGCATTCTGGGAATTGTTGTCTTTCATCCCCATGAGACAAAAATACATTTTCTGTCTTTTCTCAGTCTTGAAAGCACCAAATTCAAAAATAATTTCACATTTCTACTACATTAATGACCCGGTTTAAATACCCAATCATCTTATCTATTCATACTTGAATAAAGTAGTTATGACAACCTAGGCAACTATTCAGTAACGCCGCATTCACACGGGGCGTAGGCGTTAACGCTTTCCATTTACTTTGAATGGGTGACATCATCCGTTGCCGAACTCAATTGTGGGTTCCGTCGCGGCGCTTCACTCGCGTTGCAAGCGGCAGAAGTTGAAGATTTCTAAACTTTTCAAGCGCCAGCACAGGCCTCATCCAATCAGATCGCCGTATGCAAATATCCTAGAGCAGACGCTAGCCAATAGCGTTCATTTAAAACGCCGGTGAATGAAGAACGAAAAAAGATTAAAATGGAGGAAAAACGTATTATTGCGGTGGGTAATCACCCGGTCCTTTACGACCAATCTCTATTTACTTACCGGGACACAAACCGGAGAGACCAGGCTTGGAAGGTGGTGGCAGAGACGGTTGGTGAATCTGGTATTCTCCCCGCTGACGACGCTTTTTTAGGATTGAATGTACCCAACAGCTTCGAGCCTATGCAGTGCACTGACAACAACTACACGGGCAATCGCATTCGCACATATAACCAAATCGGCATCCATTTCGTCTCACTAGCTGTCAAAAAAGGCGCTTTTCTGTGTTGTGGTCCAAGTGGTAAGTAATTTGATTGGCTGTTGTCACTATGACGCTAGAGTCAGCACCAAGCTTCAGCCACGCCCTCCGTCAAGCGTTAATGCCTACGCCCCGTGTGAATGCGGCGTAAGTCAATACTGTTTATTTGATGTATATCAACAGTGACATATAAGTTGCCTTATAACTCATGATATGAATACATGAACTGTCAGCAAAAACAGTCAGTTGATATTTAAACATTTTCACCAACGTTTCTTTACACTCAACCACTTTTGTAAATTGTGCTGAACTTATTCAGAACAGTTTTCTTTAAATTGGGAGCTACACTTTATGCTACTTAGATGGAAGACAGTCCTGTTTAATTTATCACAAAGTCTTTGTGCCAAACAGGCTTACGCATCATACGTGACTTTCACAGCACTGTGTTGTGTGTTTGCTGTAATGTACCGCTGGCACAGTCAGTCAATCCAGGTGAGTATGCCAAATGAAAAGCATTCTAATTTTTTCCATCACTGAGCAGGAAAGTGTTGGATCCCACTCTCTTCTCTACTTTTACAGGAGCAGAGAATCGAGGATAACCTTTTGGGGCTGCATGAGGAAGCCTTATCCTCACTCTACCTCTCACACCAAAGAGAGGATTGCAAGCACTGTGTTTGTGATCAGCGTATTGTTTCATTTTGTCCTGTTTCTTTTTCACATTCTTATGGACAGTAGCAAGATCACATTTGCCCTCACCATGCAAAGGCAGAAAGTTAAGCTTGGTCAACCTGATCTCACAGAATTCCGTGAAATTTAAACGATCCCTTAACTCAAAATCCGTGGTAGTTTCACGCAATCGCCAAAAAGTTCTGTGATGGGTCCACGGAACTGATGCCTATGTAAGTCCTCATTGTAAGGACTTAAAATGATGCCATACAATGATGCAGTGATGCCTCATTGTAGGTCAATGACAAGCAGCATCCGTGGTCCACTCACGGATTCCCAACACACATTTAATTCTTTGCATTTGTAAAAGGAGACATGATTTTATAAATATTTATAGCCTAATTTTATATTTTGGAGTAACTAACTCTACTCCTACCCTAAACCTACCCACTCTCAACAGTATAAAACATGTAACAGGTAAATAAATGTCACATGTCACAGTTATTTATTGCAAAAACTGACCAAAAACAGTATAAAAGTATTAACTCATGTTGCATTCCAAGTCTTCTGAATTCATACAATATTTTCATGGGAAGAATAGAGTTGATCTTAATGTTTTAGTTGTTGAAATGATGATCGCGCCCCTTTGTGAACAGAACACACACGCACTCATTCATATTTCTCATTCAAATGATACGCACAACTCTTTAGCATGGCGCAATTAGTCACGAGACACACGAGAGCCAATGGCATTTTACAATCAAAGCTGATGTAATGACGCAATTGGTCACGAGACATACGTCAGCCAATGCTGTCAAAGCTGATGTGACGTTTCTTCCAGCGGCAATATTTGAAATGTATTATTAATCTTTGGCGGATGGACTCAACGTTCTGATCGCTTTTGGAGATTTTCTTCACACAAATCAATCGTTTTACCTCTGAATATTTGTACTTTCTGAATAAATTGTGCCTGCAATCTTATCTGCCTGTTACATCCTGTTTTTTATAATACACAAATGGGTAAGTTTAGGAAAGGGTTTGAGTTACGCGTTCATGTGTCTGAATAAAAAGAAAATAAATGTAAATAAAATTATGCTGACTGAATCAAATTGACGAATAAGGTGTTGAAACAGGGAATCCGTGAGTGGACCACAGATGCTGCTTGTCATTGACTTACATAGGCATCCCTTCCGTGGACTCATCACGGAATTTCATGAAACTACCACGGAATTTGAGTTAAAGGGTTAGTTCACCCAAAAATAAAAATGAGATGTTTATCTGCTTGCCCCCAGTGTATCCAACATGTAGGTGTGTTTGTTTCTTTAGTAGAACACAAATTAAGATTTTTAACTCCAACCGTTGCTTTGTGCCAGTCATATAATCATGTGAATGGGTAAGGTTCTATGAGAGCAAAACATACAAACAAAAAAAAACATGCTTAGGCATGACACATTGATTTCTTAAGACACAAACCAATCAGTTTCTGTGACAAACTGAAAGGTATTTATTTATTTTATTTTTTACCTCATATCCCGATGTGTCTCATCAAGTTTTCCCATCGGCTGTAACTTCCGTCTAGTGAGGTCAAGCTGATGCGATCATAGATATATACCATGTAGATGCCTCATTCAATCATTCATATATATATATATATATATATATATATATATATATATATATATATATATATATATATATATATATATATATATATATGATCATCATATGACTGGCACACAGAACGGTTGGAGTTAAAAATCTTAATTTGTGTTCTACTGAAGAAACAAAGATACCTACATGTTGGATGCACTGGGGGTAAGCAGAAAAACATCTAATTTTCATTTTTGGGTGAACTAACCCTTTAAGGGTCTGTGTTCAATTCACAGAATTTTGTGCAGGTTGGCTTAGTTCGCATATTTCTCCCATGCAAAGAGAAATAACAGTTCATATGGTGACAAGCCTGTAGTAGCGTGAGGGGTTGCCCGGTATACTTGAAGCCACTCTAGTTTTGTTCCATGGTTGTGATTGCTGAATTGCTGTCTGGATGCAACCGTTCAACAGCACCATTAGATGCAGGATAGTACACAGATAGTACACAACCGGCTCCTCCGGTTGAGTGCAGTCAGCAGTGAGCCCCTCCTCCCCATCATTGTGGATGGCAGCAGGCTCCGGTTCACAGCAAACACCCTCCAGAACGGCCACCACCCCACCTCGAACCCAGAGGCATTGCAGTGAGCTCTCAATCCCACCGGTCTTCATTTGCTCCAGCCCCATCGATTCAGGCAGCCACTCCCGGTCTTTAGTCATCCGCACTGCCGGAACTCCTCAGCACCACGATCCCCCTCAGCATCAAGGGCTCTTCGACAGCATGTCCCTCATTCCTCCCAGGTTTTCGGCACCAATGTAATGCAGTATATTTGTGTGGGAAGAATAAGGTAGGAACCGGCGAACATTCAATAAAAGACTTCAATCAAATAATAAACAAACTGAAAGTAAAGGCGGGCAGACCCTCATAGAGGACTGCCGCGCACACACATAACAAAACGTAAACAGAACCATAACATAAAGTGCAGGCCTGATTCTCTCTTGTCCTTCACTGGTGTCGCTCTTCCTTATATGCCTCCAGGCTCCCTCATGAGAGGACTCGAGACCGCTGTATCTCGCAGGTGACGCTCTTTCACAATCACATTCCCGGTCTCGCTCACTCCTGCCAAGCCTCCCGCTCGTCTACCTCGCCACCCCAGCATTTAGTTTATTCTGGTAAGTGTTCTTTACAGTTGCAAACACGATGGCGTTCTTCTTCCATGAGGGAGTTTGGATTCGCACCATTTGATTTCAAGCAGACCATTAAAGAAAGCAACGCACACGTCTCGCGGTTATCCTGTAGAATTCAAGCAAATCAGAGGACGACTTCAAAACTCCTGAAGTTTTTCCAGATAACTGTGCATCAGACGCATTGGTGTCACTAAGCCTAAACTTACACTATAAATTTTCCTCCCCAGCATCTCTAGAGGCAGCAAAGGGAATTACATTATAAGACACAACAAGGAGCTTTAAATGTTTAGCATTTAAGATTCTAATGTGCGCTATTGATAGCTAAAGGTTTGTCAACTAGCTAGTGCAGTATTATAATTCAGTTGTGTGACATTCATATATACGTAATTGAATGAATGAATAGGCTATATGAAATTAAAATGTCTGAATCATGTCAGGGAGCCATAAAATTCCCTTTGAGACATGACAATAGTAATGAATGTAGTTTTATTTGTCCCCTTATTTTGATTATGGGGGGCCTTTTTGTTTAGCTTGGTGATTTTGATTATTCAATTTAATCTTTATATAATTATATTAGCAATATCTTGCATCACATCAGTTAAGGCATTTCTAGCATGAAATCATGTTCAGCCAGTTAATGTGTTTTAAATGTTTGCAAAAGATCATGCAGAACATTCACTAAGTCAGGATATCATCAATGCATCTGTTGTCACCTTGAGGGATTGCAAGATCATTACACACAAGATATTATCAAAATAAAGCCATTAGTACTGTCTCGTTAGCTGTGTTGTGTATTTGATAGCTCACTGATCTCTGGTGGAAAAACAAAGGGACAATTTAATAGTTGTAGGAAGTCATTAAGGGATTTTAAACCATTCTAGCTGCAGTAATAATCTCTAAATGAGGACAGTCCAACTGGGGAAACAACCTGAGGTTAGTGAGAATGAATGAGAGGAGGGGGGGCACATAGTGATCCTCCACACACTCAAGCATTTTCATGGCTTGCAGCTTCTATTCAAGTTAACTATTATGGTCTAGGTAAGTCTTCCTGTAAATGTTTAGGCCCATCAATTGGAAAAAAATGTCTATCTTCCTAATTCTGCTGGTCCAGACTTCTGCTGGTCCACTTTCTAATGAAAGAGTAGATATGGAAATCACTGGGGATCAAATGGGTTTTGTTAAGAACAACCTGAAGCTTGAAAATCAGAAGCTGATTTAGCTCAATCAGAGACAAAAAGCACATTTTATCTTTGTATATTTCTTGTAAAGATCCATAGACTTGAAATGGAACGTAGAGGATAAATAAAGCAAGGAGGACAAAAAATGGCCAGGTGGCTATGCAACTCACACGGTTAACCCTCTTGATTTAATCAAACTGGTTATTTCTAACATTTTGAAACAAGTTTATTAGTCACATTCTGTGCCTAAGAAAGCCAACACAGACTCATTGGAAAAATGTGCCTGTGGCAATATTCCTGCAAAATGATATGTTGCTTGCACAGTTTTGACAAGAAGTACACCTTCTGTAGCTGCTCAGGCAGCTCTTTGTTAAGAACTGAAATGTGTATTTATTTATTTTTCGCTTTCATTATCTGTTTATGTATTTCTGTTATACATTATGACTGGTGGTGCTTGACTGCATGAATTTACAAAGCTCTGCATTCAGTGCAGTGAAACATGTCCGTGACGGTAGGGGCGTGGTTTAGCGAGGTTTGCACGAAAGGTCAGGTCTTACTAACGTCCACTTCACAGCGACACAGTGTGCTTTTTAATATAAATTTGTGCTCTTTTGTCCATTCCAGATTAAATGAGGTCTGACGTTTAGGCATGTAACTTTATGAAATGACATAGCAAGCACGCCGTGCTTGTTTTCGTTTTTAACCAACGATATATCAGATATTTATTTGACACCACTTTGAGCCTGTTACGTCTGCGACCGTATTTTGGTACAGCCCGGACTCCCCCCCTTATTGTTCTCAGCAGTCATTCATTCTTAGGTTCGTGATTGGTTGGTTTGCCCATCAATCATCATTTGTCCAAGAGAGATCCCTCCCAAGGAACCAATCAGAACTCATCTCACCTGTATAAAGACCTGGAAACAACTGGAGGAAGAGACAGGCGTGTTTTCTTTCGTTTGTTTTGACCATTTGTAACTACTTTCCTCGATTGATAGTTTGATTTTGAAACTTTGTTTTGAAAGACATTGTTTTGGTTACAACTTTAAGTTTAAACCTTTGACTTGTTTGTGGCTTGTTCACACTGCTCATTTCGGACCCTGAGCGATGGGATAGTTTCAGCATGTCACGTGACCTACATAATACAACACGTAGTATTTGAAATTGTTTATACACACCAGGTAAGGAGCGGTTGCCACCTTATGTATTTATGTTTGTTAGTTAGTGTAGCTTAGTTGGTTTAGGTGTTTATTTATGTCTTTACTTTTAAGATAGTTAAGTTCTTCAATTGATAAGTTAGCTGGTTTTTGTTTTGTTGATTTCTTTGCTTTAGCACCGCTCATAGTCCCACGCTTCAATCGGGTGTTTGTTGGTTTATTTATGATTTTTGAAATTACTAAAAGAGTTAAAAGTTTAAATCTGCCTCTGCCTGATTCATCTTGTCATACATTTATCAGTAACTGAACCCATTCTATTCTTTCATTTTTTTTTTTACTTTAATACATGTTACCGACCCTATTACTCCTAGACACATTTTTTTTTTTAGGGAGACGTAACCCAGCCAATCACTTATTTAACTAGAGATCTTACGGCATTAGTTGCTAGGCTGCTGCATCCCCATAAAGATTATACAGCTGGGTTTTTTTTGGCAGATTTAGCGCGACTCCAAAAAGGCGGACAAATGAATGTCCGGCTTGAAGCTGTGCCAGACGCCGGACAGGGGGCTTAATATCCGGACTGTCCGGCCAAAATGCAGAGTTGGTACGGACGTATGGTAACCCTACTTCACGACTGTTAAAAAGTGTGTTTTATATAGTATGAATGTGTGTAATATGAATGCAATCTGGACATATTACATGGGATAGTAAACTTTCCATCCTATGCACACTTTAGAATCTCGCTGGAAGTAGGTCATCCGGGTTGTCTGGCTATCACCAGACCAAATTCAATTTAAGATTGAACATTGGTCTGGGGAGTCGGCTCTGTATTTTCTACTGCACCAGAGGTGTGATCAACTGGCATTATTCAAATGACTCTGTACGCAATAGGATAGTCCTTCAACCAATCAGACCACAAGAGGCGTGATCAATAGGCAACAACCCATCCTTTCTCTATCCGTCATTATGTTAAACCCACCAATAGGATAGGTCGATAAGCCAGTTTGCGATTGGTTTCTGCAAAAGTGTAACCGAAGCAGTAAAAATTAAGGTACAGGTTTCCAGACTGAGTTGCAGGCCGAAATCAAATCGCCGGCAGATCAGGCTGTGTTTACCCATCCGAGTACTTTTTGCCTACTCTTCGCCTAGTGTTGTGAATTGTTTTGCCTATATATAGTAGGGAAGTATATGATTTTGGATGTAGCCTTAGTTTTATCCACAACGGAGGCATGTTAATCTGCTAATGTTGTATTACTTTGGTTGTTGTACATACTGCAGTAGTTCAGAAACAAAATGTCAGCTGAGTGGCGTTGACCAGTTCATTAATGACGATTGTCTCTTTGAACTTTCTGGATCACAAGCCGCCATCAAAATGGCAAATTTATTACATTCCAGCTGCTGTAAGAAGACGCCACAGACAATCCACAACCTGCAGCACCCACACATGCGAAATAGCCTAATAGCCCGGACTCCACGTGATGTGATGATGCAAAGACGAATGGTGGAAGCTTGTTTTTCCAGGGAAAAGCTACCAGTACCACTCAAATTATAAAACATTATAACAAGCTTACTGTTGTGAATCGGCCTAAGGTAAGGAGATCGTTTTGAACACTGGCTGGTTATGTACTTGCTCAAATTGCTTTTGGATCATTTTTAACGAAGAAAAGTTATGGACTGCAGCTTTAACAAAAGCAAATGTAAAAACACTTGCAACTGTGTCATTTTAGCTTATTTCTACCTCTCTTTTTTTTTACTCATGATTCAAAGGACTTGTACGAGTGGTAAAAATGGTCATAAGACAAGTCAAGTAAATTCCCAACATAGAATTGTGCAAGTAGCTGAGCAAAATTAGTGTTCCTTTTAGCTGAAAACTGCATTGAATTGTATGATATGTTTGTGGAGTTTTGGAAAATGCAGGTAGAATCACGGATTTCTAATGTCTTTTTTCCTATGTTGGAGAAAGCAACTCTTTAAATATAAAGAAAACAACAAAATGAATAATGCAACTACCTACTGATAAAGGGGAGTTTCTCGTCCCAGTTTTACACTTAATAAGAAATTATGCAGAGGGTCTCTCTGTGATGTTTTGCCCTGGGATGGAAAGACCTGGCAGATGCTTCAAGCTTTGGGCCTGGAGATAGAGCCAGATTTGCTTGGGTAAATTGTGAGTAAACTGCGATAAGAAAAATGTGCTGGATTGAGGCCAACACCTCCCTTGTACCTTTTCATGGAATCGAAAACAGACCTTTTTGGTAGGATAAAAAGCTTTTTAAATGAAGCCAGCAACTATAATTACACCATTATAATTATATTAGTTAGTATATTAGTTCCAATCTGGCCCTTGAGCTCCACTGTCCTGCAGAGTTTAGCTTAGACCCTGATCACACTTGAACAAGCTAATAGGCCTTCAGACTGTACAGGCAGTTAATTCGTTCATTTAGGAATATACAGTAAATAATCGATCTTCATTCAAATTAAGGATCAATTAATTAATGTTTATACCACACAATTCCAGTGGAGAACTCAAAATATAGTAGCAACTCCACATAATAGCAATGGCTGCAGTACATCATTATTGAACTGAACGGATTTACAGGGCTTTCTGTCACATGATGACTCAATGAATACATATCACATGCATGGTACAAAAAAAATATATAATAAAATCAAATAAAAAAACAGAGAAATCGGTGAAACAGAAATCTTTTTAGTAGACTCTGTTTTGTTATTTTCTCTGCTTCATGTGGACCATGAACGACGTGGTGTGCGTTAATACACACCGCTGCCAAACAAATAGCGCTCCTCATATGCTCATCTAAACACGACAAGATATTCTTAAAGGCACACAGAGAGCGTTCACCTCTGACACTTCAATCACAACACTTATTCAAACTGAGAAAAAGTTATTATTAAAAAAGGTTTTTGTTGTCATGTTGTACTTTAACTCACAATCATGGTATCTGAAATGCACACAATCTTTACCTGCAAGAAAACACTCCAACACTCATGATCCTGAGGCCACATCACTTTTTGTCAAGGAAGCTAAGGTGTGCGTTTGTGCAGTGGACCTCAAGGTCTCTGCCTTACACCTCTCAATAACAAAGTGCTTCAGCATAAACTCTGTTAAACTCTTAAACTCTGCAGACCCTGTACAGGAAGGAAATCATCAGGTAAAGAAACTTTACATTTCTACAGCTCTGACCTCAATTGTGAATGTCTAGTTCCTGGAGATATCACTTTGGCATTTGTTTTACACAAAGTAACTTATTTAGATAACGCTTCTGGTACCATTTCCACCTGAATTTGGCCTACCCAAATTGAAAAGATTCCCATACCCACATACAGATGTCTAAATACCAAAAATATTGGTGTCATTTTACAGTCCTCCCTTCAGATTCATTGGAATAAATCTTGCATACAACATGATACAGACAAAATCCTTTTTTTCCCAGTGTTTGCTGCCATCTAGCGGAAACAGCCAAAACTGTCTGCAGGGTGCTAGAGCGCACAGGGCCTGAGTTACACCGTTTCAAAACTGAATTTATTATATTTTATTTTATTTATTATTGGCACTGTTTATCTTTTAGTCAGTTTAGGGCCATTCATACAGGACGCATTTTTTTTTTGCCATAGACTGTAAAAAAAATATGGATGTAGTGTCCGTGATGTAACTCATAGAATTCCGAGGTATGCATTTAAGGGTTAAAGGTTTAGTTAATATAACTGACTGACAAAATTGTATACATGAGGATGCAGTGAACCGTCAATGCATCGTGAACCGAATCTATGACAGCCAGTGTAGGTTCTCACTTCTACTGACTGGGCTTGGATGAATGACACATTGTACACTCTAAAAAATTCTAAGTAAAAAACAACCCAATGTTGGGTCAAATATGGACTAACCCAGCAGTTGGGTTGTATTAACCCAGCGATTGGGTGGTCTTAAGCAAATATTTAACCCAAACACAGGATTAAAACAACCCAATCGCTGGGTTAAAACAACCCAGTTGTTGGGTTAGTTGATATTTGACCCAACATTGGGTTAAAACAACCCAGCATTTTTTAGAGTGTAGGTTCTGCACAAAAAAGTGGCAACACCAGAGAATTATTATAATAAACCTTGCTCTTGGCATGAAAGACTCCAAGGAAGGATCTGGATGAAGCAGCGAAGCTGGCAGGTGCCTCTTGCCAGAAAACCTGAGAGGCAAAGAACAAAGCTAAAGATTTAAAGAGCTTGCCAGAGTAAAGAAGGCTGGAGGACACCCTCAGTACCAAGTCCTAAAGCAAGCCAGCAGCTATAGTCCTGGAAGATCTATACAAAGCTTTTGGAAGATAGTAGGCTACCTAAAGGAGCAATCACCTCAATTCTGCAGATGATGAAACTATGTATTTTGGGAAAACTACTGATCCCCATACTGCTGCACTGGTGACCACATCAGTTTGGGAGGCCTTGTTCTTTTGCACTAAAAGAAGTGATAGGACCGTAGCTCAGATCTAGAGAGTAACGGACTGATGATGAAGGCAAGGGCGCAACCGACCCCCTGGGAGGTATTTGCAGGGACCATCCTGGTGGTGATGGGGAGGATGGAGGTGAATGTTGGGATCACTACTCGGAACTCAGATGTGTAAGTACAGATCTTTTATACTCCAACTATTAGAACATGATAGGTTAGATCTGAAGTGACATAATATTTAAGTCTTCCTGGCAGAACTTATGCTGAAGCGTTCATTTCCCAGATGAGCAAAGGCAGGATTTTGTCTCTGTTTCGCCATATGCTGCAGATAAAATGGGAACCTTAAGGGACAATTTGATAGTGAAGCAATCTCTTTATAATTAAAAATCTTCCTCATATGTAAGTATCAAGAAGGATACCAACAAACTTTTGGGTTGTAACTAAATCAAGTTAGTTTACCTTAATCCACCTAATGTCTAGCCACCTGAGGGCTAGAAATGCCAAAGTGATGTATCAGAAACTATGATGTTCCCATGGTAATGAAATGAGTTTGAGTTTGTCAGTGCCACTATAGTAGCAAAATAGCTACTTGTGTTTTAACACGTCTACGGTTTTAGTCTGGTTTGTTGAACAATCTCTCGTCTGACATTGTAGTTTTACAATATAAATATAATATTTTAAATTATGCCATATATTTTTGTTTTGTATACTGTCCATGTCCAGAAAGGGAATAAAAACATAATCAAAGTTGTCCATATGTGACATCAGTTAGTTTATTCGAATCTCTTGAGCATTGAAAATACATTTCGTTCCAGCATTTTCTTATCTTTCTGATTCATAACCATTTGAATCTTTATTTGAGGATTGAAAACAAACACGGAAGAGAAGACAATGCTGAATAAAGTCATAGTTTTTGTGATTTTTGGACTAAAATGTATTTTCGACGCTTCAAGAGATTCTAATTAACCAACTGATGTCCCATACGGACTACTTTCATGATGTTTTTATTCCCTTTCTAGACCTGGACAGTATAGTGTGCATACACTTGCATACGCTCTCAGACTAAATATAAAATATCTTAAACTGTGTTCTGAAGATGAACGGAGGTCTTACGGGCGTGGAATGTGGAACGGGTAGAGGCACAAAGGCACACAAATTGTAGTGGTCTGGGATATTTAATTTTTTAATAGCTGCTTTAAAGGTGCACTAGAATGGAGGGACGTGCTCTGGATTTTTGAAGGGGCAGTTGCTCTGACCTAACCCCCCACCCCCCAACCGAAAAAAAACCCCTCATTATCTGTCCAATAACATATTATTGTTATTGCCATTATCATTATTATTTTAATGCCCCCTAGTGGTATTTATGTTCTGCGTAGATGTGATTTCCTGCATTATGGTGCGTTTGAGGCCATTTCCCTTGCCTATACCAATAAAAGAACTCAAACCAGTCAATATCAATAGTCTAATAAAATAAAAAACAATATTAATTTAACAGCCATCAACAGTTTCACAGGTAATGATAATGAACAAGTTGCATGTTTATTATGCTCCGTGTCCAGATAGAAAAAGTGGATTTATGAAGATTTTAATTCATTTCATAAAACTTGATGATATTGATCGTCCGTTTGTTATACCTTTCCGACAACATTGTCTCACCCGACAACCGTGACAATCTCCTTCTAGTGCCGCTCATGCAGGCTCAGCCAGGGCGGTTAGAAGGAATTTGGGGGCCCCAAGCAAAATGGATATGGCTAACTTTCTACAGATAAACGGGTAATGATAAAAAAATGTTTGTAAAACTTTAAGAAACCATTTTTAAAACATCTATAAACATTACATAGATAGACAGACCAAATATTCCTAACACTTTGTTAAGGGTTACTAGTTGGTTTGTAAACTGTCTATAAACATGATATGGATAGTTATTATAAAGTTGCAACAGATGACTATACTACCTTGTTAAATAGTTAATAAACAGTACCAGTAAAACATGTGGGTTGTCCTGATACTCTACTTCAAAATGCAACCGTGTAAAAACTGCCACACAGAATAAAGTAACTGTTCAAGATCCATTGGTAACTTATAAAAATAATGTCATAAACTGTTACTACCATATATTCCGACACTAGCACATTAAGATAAGCTATGAATAAAAATCATGTTCCTCTGCCTCTTTCTGGTTAAATAAGGTTTATAATAATAGTTAATATAGCATGCTATATTAACTATTCCAGGTTATTCATGCATAGCATAAAAATAGTTAGTATAGCATGCTATGCCACTTTCATCAAAACCTATTACAAAGCTATAGCAATTTTATGTCATTAAAATACGATAAACAGTTATTCTGGAACAGATCTGCGTCTTCCTTATCCCGTTAAAAACATATTACAGTATGTAACGTTAACCATATTCCGTCCGTTCGAAAAAAAAGTTGCAAAAAAACTGTTTGTTATAAGCAGCATTTGCCGTCAGGCAGGTAACGTTAGCTAACATAAACATATTTTTGCTAGCTTACCTGCTGCAAAATTACACCATTTTTGTACAAATAGAACTATTTTATATAGTGTAATATATCACTTACCACTATCTTGTTTTTTCTCTTTTTTCTTTTCTGGCTCCCTAAAGCATAATTCCGATTCATGATCGCCGAGGAGGTTTTGTATTTTGCCGGCAGCAGAGATCGCGTGGTTGGGTGGCTGCTGTCAGCGACGACTGAGAGGGCCCTCTTGAGGGGGATTCCGATAACAGTGTCATTGCACTTTACTGCATTGACTATCAAAGGGGCGCTCAAGCAGTTTGTCGTTGCATTTTATTCTTAACCTGTCGTTGTCTTGGGGTCCCAGGCAAGCTCGGGGCCCCAAGCAATTGCTTGACTTTCCCTTTCGGACGGGCACCTGAATATGGAAGTGAATGAGGCTTTGCCATTTTTCATACTTCATATGTAAATCTTGTTTGTGAAAAACACTATGGAAAAACTGCTATTTTCAGCATATCGCCAACTGTGACGCAATCACTGAGATCCTTAATATGTACGCCCCCAACATTTGCATGTCAGCCTATTCATTGTCAGGCGGAACTACGCAGTGCACATCCGTCGGAGTTCAGCAGATAAACAAGCGTCGGCGAGGATAGCAAAAATGGCAGCTCTCATGGACAGAAAATGTCATGTTCCAGGCTGTGCAGGGGACGTGAGGACTTTTCATAGCCTTCCCACAGATAAACAATGTCAACAGTCATGGTTGATGTTTATTTTCAATTCCACAACAAAGTAATTCAAAGTTGTTGGTTTGCTCGGCTCATTTCACCACGGAGAGTTTTTCTAACCTGGGGCAATATAGTAGGATTCGCTCAGCGTCTGATACTGAAGAAAAAGGGCCGATTCCAACCATATTCCTGCATGCAGTAAGTAGTGATTTTATCCACTTATTGACTGTCGAACCCATTTTGGATTACATTGAAAATTTCTTAGTAAGACAAAATTACGATATTTTCATAAAATACAACAGTAGATATGTATGTTGATCCCTTTTGATGCATTGAAATCTAAATTAGCCTATATTTCATCATTAACACAGAAACTATACGTTTATGGAGGACCAAATTACTCAAAATGAAATAATTCAATAAAACAACAATTAAATGTACCAGTTTATTCTGAAATAATTAAATAATTAATTAAATAATTAATTTAATTAAATATTAAATAATTAAATAAATATATCTATTTGTTTTGTAAAATTACATGAAATTGTTTAATATATTTCACAATTACCTCTTCCACACACACCATTGCTATGTTTAAAAATCTATTTTTTTCATTATTTAATGTGCTTTTTCAAAAAGACGTTTTTCATAATATGCTGCATTTATGAATGACGCCTATTTGACGAATCATGCATTTCCAAAGCACCATTTTCCCAAAGATTTTTTTCATAATAATAGAGAACAGGCAGTGGGTGGAGCATAGCGCTGATTGGTTAGAAGTTGAAAAGACAGATATGACAGATCCATCTGTGTGTGGTGTGGTGATGACATCACAGAACACCAAGGGTGCTTCTCATTTCTTATTTGTGACTGAAAATGTATTTTGACTATTTTAAAACTGAGAACTGGCTGTGTTTAAGGCAGTGCGTTTTTATCTTGATCAATTCCTACCTCCATATTAATTTCCAATCAATTCCCCTATTTCCCCTTGCTACTTGCCAGACCTAGCCTGACGTGGTCATACTCAATTCTAGTCAGAAACTGCCCAACCTAAAAAATTTCTTTGCGGGACTAAGTTTGGCTGGCATCCAGGCTATGCCAGATAAGACCCAGACAGAAAAAAGTAATCAATCTGAAAGGATTGTCCAATCAGCACCAAGCTCCGCCCACTGCCTGTTGATTGGCATTTGTGAAATGTCCTCTCTTATTATGAAAAAAAATCTTTGGGAAAATGGTGCTTTGGAAATGCATGATTCGTCAAATAGGCATCATTCGTAAATGCAGCATATATTTATGAAAAACATCTTTTTGAAAAAGCACATTAAATAATGAAACAATAGATTTTTAAACATAGCAATGGTGTGTGTGGAAGAGGTAATTGTGAAATATATTAAACAATTTCATGTAATTTTACAAAATAAATAGACACATTTATTTATTTAATTAATTAATTAATTAATTAATATTTAATTAAATTACTTATTTAATTATTTATTTATTTATTGCAGAATAAACTGGTACATTTAATTGTTGTTTCATTGAATTCATTATTTATTTAATTATTTCATTTTGAGTAATTTGGTCCTCCATACTCCAGAAGGGAGCAGATTCTCATTGAGCCCCATGTTAAAAATCTCAACTTTACAGCAGAAAAAAACATGTTTACAGCCTGGTACAAATTGTGGTTTTGGCCTATATGGCTAATTTTGACCTTCATGACAACTCTGAGGGGGGTGAATTTTTTTATAACTCAATGTTTACGTTATATAAACCCCTTAATTTCTGCATAATTAAGGGCGTGGTTACAGGTAGATAGCCATTTACCTGCCGTCCATAGTCATTGCGTCACCTAAGCTCCGCCCACATCCTGCCTTTTTGCCCATTTTCTGTTATCCAGGAGTGACACGCAATGACGCACTCACAAGATGGCAACGCCCAGTTCGCCCCTGCTTTACGCTTCAGAGCGGCTAATCGGAATCCTATGGGTGACGTCACGGACACACCGTCAATATTTTTTTACAGTCTATGGTTTCTACTGATACAAAGCCATATACTTATCACTGAAGTAACCCTTTAATAACTGGTAATTTGGGGGAATAACTTCTGAATACTGCTTATTATTAGTTAGCAATGTAGGTTTTATGTTTAGGTATTGGTTTGGTTTAAAGGGATAGTTCACCCAAAAATCTTAATTCTGCCATAATTTACTCACCCTCATGTTGTTTCAAACCTGTATGAGTTTCTTTGCCCTGCTAAACACAAAAGAAGATATTATATATATAAGAAAAAATATATGAAGAATGTTTGTAACAAAACCAGAGAGAACAACCCTCCACTACCATAGAAATTCTTTCCTACTATGGTAGTGAATGGTTGTTCTATCTGCTTGGTTACAAACATTCTTCCAAATATCTTCTTTTGTGTTCAGCAAGTAGTTAATATTAATGAGAATTCAACCCTAAACTGAAGAGTTACCAAAAAACTAAAAATATTGATATCCATGTTCATGGAAGGTCTGTAGGCCTTGTATGCCATCTGAACACTGGAAAACAGTCCACCATTAAGGACTGCTGTATTCCCTATGAACATTGCGTTCATGTCTCACTTCTTTTTTTTATCGCCGTGGGCATGAGCACTGCGTTTTTGGTTTTGTTTCGCACATTTTTTTGTCACAAAAATGTGTTTGTGTAAATGGCCCTTTTTTTCTTTTTGAGACTTCAGTCCCTGTTCACTGTAATTGCACGAAGAAGAGAATGGAAAATTATTTTCCTCTGGGGAAGAAAGTGAAACACTGACATGAAGGTAAGTAAATGAATACATCGAACTATTAAGGTAGGGACTTGTTTTTTTAGTTGTGTACCATTGTCCAGAATTGGCCAGATTTATTTTTAAAATATAAATGACTCCTCATCTCCAAAATCAAAATCCTCATAGTAAATTTTTCATTTTATTTACACAGTTCCATCTCCCAAAGACACCATTCGTCAAAAACTTTTGTCATTTTCTATGAGGCCGCCTGTTTACATCCTGTCTTTTCTCTGTAGAGGAATCTGCTGAGACTTTTCTCAGCAATACAGATGTTTTTGTCTGGTGTACGGCTTTGTCATTAAACAATAACAACCTCCGACGAAAACTCAAGATTCTCAGGAAATCTGAAATATATGTAATTTTAGGTCAGCCTATTATTGTTTACTGACACTCTGTCATGACACATCTTATTCAATTTATAACTGAGATCATCTGGATTTCACAGAACAAATTAATATATAATTATTTCCAGCTTACAGGCAAAATCATAGATCATTAAAGAGAGACTAGACCCAGAGGAATTTGTCATGAACAATAATACATTAAATTGACAGCATTTTAATATGGTTTAAACATTTTCATATCTTTAAAAGACTGAAGAGAAAACAACACAAAAGTTGAGGTTTTTTTCTGCAATAATTTCTTGAAACATTTATACAAACCTGATTCCAAAAAAGTTGGAACACTGTACAAATTGTGAATAAAAACAGAATGCAATGATGTGGAAGTTTTCAATTTCAATATTTTATTCAGAATATAAAATAGATGACCTATTTTATATATATTAAATGTCTAAACATTTAATATATAAATCATTTATATTTTAACATATGAATCATTTACATATTAAATGTTTAAACTGAGAAAATCATTTTATTTAAGTTGATTTTAAATTTCATGGCATCAACACATCTCAAAAACTCCTACAGAACTGAGGAGACAAATTGATCAAGTTTAGGAATAGGAATGTTGTCCCATTTTTGTCTAATACAGGCTTCTAGTTTCTCAACTGTCTTAAGACTTCTTTGTTGCATCTTCCTCTTTATGATGCCTCTTTATGATGTTTTCTATGGGTGAAATATTTGGACTGCAGGCTGGCCATTTCAGTACCCAGATCCTTTTTCTATGCCACCATGATGTTGTAATTGATGCAGTTTGTGGTCTGGTTGGTCATGTTGGAAAATGCAAGGTCTTCCTTGAAAGAGTGGACATCTGTATGGGAGCATATGTTGTTCTAGAGCTTGGATATACCTTTCAGCATTGATGGTGCCTTTCCAGATGTGTAAGCTGCCCATGCCACACACACTCATGCAACCCCATACCATCAGAAAAAAACACCTGCACTTCTGGATCATGTTTAGATATGGCTTCTTTTTTGACCTATAGAGTTTTAGCCAACAATGGTGAATGGCACAATGGATTGTGTTTACCGACAATGTTTTCTGGAAGTAGTCCTGAGCCCATTGTTGTGTGCGCTGGTAGGAAAGAACAGAAGGATCCAATTGCGAATGAACAATAGTTTATTACTCTCAATACACATGGTCGATCAGAACAGTAATGTCTCATAAGGCAGAAAGGCAGCTCAGTCCATGAAGGGGAGATGGCATGTTCCTCCGTGAAGCAGGGAGGCAACGGGCAGACATGGTCAGCTGGAACCGGAACAGGAGCGACGCAATCCCATGACGAACACGAAACACACAGGAAACCCACAGGACACACTGCAACGATCTGACACGACTGAGTGAGACACAGGAATATATGGGCCCGGTAATGAGGTGCAGCAGGTGAGAGTTATCGGTGATGAGTAATCAGTGACCACGCCTCCAACAACATCACACAACAGACAGAAGGTGAAGAAGAAGATGAATTCATGAACTGTGACACCCATGTTGTGATTTTCTTTACAGTAGCATTCCTGTATTTGATGCAGTGCTGTCGAAAGGGCCTGAAGATCACGGGCATCCATTATGGTTTTCTGGCCTTGCGCACAGAGATTGTTCCAGATTCTCTGAATCTTTGTATGATATTATGCACTGTAGATGATGATAACTTCAAACTCTTTATCATTTTTCTTCCTTTCTGATATTGCTCCACTTTTTTTCACGGCAGCATTGGGATAAATTGGTGAGATCATCTTGACTTCTGAGAGACACTGACACTCTGAGAGGCTCTTTTTTATACCCAATCATGTTGCCAATTGACCTAATAAGTTGCAAATTGGTCCACAAGCTGTTCCTTTTATGTACATTTATCTTTTACAGCCTTTTATTGCTACCTGTCCCAACTTTTTAGGAATGTGTAGCTCATGAAATCCAAAATGAGCCAATATTTGGCACAACATTTCAAAATCTCACTTTCAATTTCACTTTTATCTATATTCTATTGTAAATAAAATATAAAAGTTTATGAGATTTGTAAATGATTGCATTCTTTTTTATTCACAATTTGTTTGGACTTTTTTGGAATCGGGTTTGTACTTCTACTCTGTATAAGGCAGAAATGAGAGCTGTAATTATTATTGGTAGAACCACTTGTGAATTGTGAATTGTAATGAGAGGTATAGAGCAGAAGAAGGATACAGTCTTTGAATCTGGCAAGGCTGCAAATTCAGTATTCAAGGCCTAGTATATGTGACAGTGCACAGCATCCCAAGGCCTAGTGTTACAACTCTCAAAGGTATTCAGCAGTGCTGCTTTGTGTGTCACTCTTACTGTGGCTGTGAATAACATTTTGGGTTGATAGCTGAAAGATAGAAGGTTTAAATGCAGCGCAGAGCAGTCCATAAGAGGGGCTTGCCCTCTGCTCCAAAAAAAAAAAAACATTCACGTTTTCCGGATATGTGGGTGGAAGCCTACGTCAGGGTTTGAAATACATGGTGCATTCAAATGATGTCTTAAAGATCGTATTTACGAGTTGAACGCGCATGAGTTAGATTTGAAGGCTTCAGACACTTTTGACCAGGAGGAGGACAAGTGTGACCCTAAAATGAAGAGGACCAGAGGGTTAAGCTAGTTTAAATATATTTCAAGAGCAAACTTAATTACCACACATGATCACAATATTAATTAATACAGACAAGTAGCTTTAAGCCAAATAAATTCGTGGTGGACACTGGTGAGGTCTTTCTGTCTCTCCCCCATGTATTCACCCAGGCATCTCAAGACCACTTCTCTCCTTTTCTCCACAGAGGCAGGTGGTTGATGACAGATTTAAAAGGTCCTACTATACATCTAATAGTAGCTTCCAGTAGTACATTGGCTATTTCTTACCTCGAATGCTTTCTTAAACATACTTTAGTGGACCTTTTATGTGTTAAGATTGATATGCCACTGATTGTCAGAAACTCTTCACGGATCTGTAAAGAGAAGAATACTATCTTAGTTACATACCAAAAGTGAATGACTAAAATGTTTGTTTTTTTGTCTGTGATTTAAACAACATACAAATACAAATTAGTGTCAAGCAGTAAAGAAACATATACACTATTTTTAAGTATAAAAAAGCAAAAATCAAATTACATTTTAGATAATTCAGGTTTGTTGCCTTATGTGCCTTGTCTTTCAAACTATGGGCCATTTACCAAAATTGAGCAATGTGAAATTCAACTGAATGTGGCAAAGCATGAAAAAGATACTGTGGACTTAGTTAATACTGCACTGTATTCTTTAACAGCGTGATGAGTTATAGCCATGTATCTATTCTTAAGGTTTTCTTAACTGGATGTGAAGCTTGAAGACACCATGTACCAAAAGCACTTGGGTATCCAAAGACCAGGAAAATGCATGTTAGAATATAGGGTTAAAAATCAGTGTTAAATGCAATTTATTTATGGGTTAGAAATAGTTGTAGGGTTTTTTCAACCAAAAATCTGTCAATTATTTAACTATGCAGCATTAAAAAAGTGGATAAAGTCTCTAACAACAACAACAGTCTACTAAGCATACATCCCTATAACGTCTTAACTCTGCATCCTAATTAGTAATGCAAAAGTATACTAACTTAATCACTGATTCCAGGGTCCTGTCAAAGACACGCAGCTACCTTGTTCATCCTGCTCCACATATTACTTTCCCTTATTTGCCTGCACAACTATTGTCTGAAGGCTTGAAATTGCGACCTTTTTGATCGCATAAGATCCTGAAATTGAATCTGTGCAATATATAAATATAACTGAGGGCATTTGTGCAATTAATTATTACCTACCTATCTGCTTTTTTAAACATGTTCATCCTAAATGTTGTTACAGTGGCACTTATTGAATTTCAGATACATCAATCTAACCGTTATCTGCCGATCGACCGCACTGTGCAGCCATCTTAGCTTGCCATGCATGCAGTATAGCTAGCTATATATAATAGCCATAGCAACTCACTCTCTGAACATAACCTGCTCCAGAGTTGAGACACCCCTCGCTGCAGCCTGTAGCACGATGACGTTGCTGGATCAGATCCAATACGTACTGGATGGTGGATCGTTTTGGCAATGTCATTCATACAGATCTCTGAGTTAATTTATCATGCGTATGTGCTAGTCTTAATGTATGATCATTATTGTATATAGATGATGTTCTAAACTGTGTAGTACTGATAAATAGTATTAAGTAATTATTGATTAATAAATCATCTTTTCATAAATGTGATGCTTAAATTTTCCTAGTTTCGCTGTACATGCATGCAAAACAGTTCATTTTTATATATTCTGATCATACTTGCTGTTGAGTGGAAGGAAAAATGAGTCAAGTAGCCTAATTGTCTCTGTAATTTTAATTCAACACGATCTGTAAAGAACTTTAAAATACCAGTACCCCACACATTCAAGGGAAAATGCAAAACGTGTGTCCTGATGGCGTGAGCATGTTATTAATCGTTATTTTTGCGCGAGCGGTTTTGAGTATTTATCTATCCAGCAAAACTCTCCTGTGCATTCAATGATGTCCCCAAAACTCTTCTGCGCATGCGTATATGACGTCATCGAATTGTGAATGAAACCACCGCGCATGCGCGTCCAGTACGCGTTGGATCTGATCCAGTACGTCATCGTGCTACAGGCTGCAGCGAGGACTTCTTGCCAGAGTTAGTTTACTTTAAGAGGTGTATTAATATAGCATCCAATAAAACAATATAATCCTTATTCTCAGTAAAGATTACTTATTAAATTGCCATTAAACAAAAGAAGAAGGACATGACATCATGGCCCTTTTTAAAGCCAAGTGGCGTGTTATCTGTACGCATTTTGAGCTATCCGCATGTATATCTACGCTGTGTGATTCCGCGTGTATGTCTACACCGTGGGATTCCACGTAAATGTCTACGCCGTGTGATTCCGCGTGAATGTCTGCGCCGTGTGATTCCACGTAAATGTCTACGCTGTGTGATTCCACGTGAATGCCTGCGCCGTGTGATTCCATGTGTATGTCTATGCCGTGTGATTCCATGTGTGTGTCTATGCCGTGTGATTCCATGTGTGTGTCTATGCCGTGTGATTCCATGTGTGTGTCTATGCCGTGTGATTCCATGGGTATGTCTACGCCATGTGATTCCATGTGTATGTCTATGCCGTGTGATTCCATGTGTATGTCTATGCCGTGTGATTCCATGTGTGTGTCTATGCCGTGTGATTCCATGTGTGTGTCTATGCCGTGTGATTCCATGTGTGTGTCTATGCCGTGTGATTCCATGGGTATGTCTACGCCATGTGATTCCATGTGTATGTCTATGCCGTGTGATTCCACGTGAATGTCTACGCCGTGTGATTCCATGTGTATGTCTACGCCGTGTGATTCCATGTGTATGTCTACGCCGTGTGATTCCATGTGTATGTCTACGCCGTGTGATTCCATGTGTATGTCTACGCCGTGTGATTCCATGTGTATGTCTATGCTGTGTGATTCCATGTGTATGTCTATGCAGTGTGATTCCATGTGTATGTCTACGCCGTGTGATTCCACGTGAATGTCTATGCAGTGTGATTCCATGTGTATGTCTATGCCGTGTGATTCCACATGAATGTCTATGCCGTGTGATTCCATGTGTATGTCTATGCCGTGTGATTCCATGTGTATGTCTATGCCGTGTGATTCCATGTGTGTGTCTATGCCGTGTGATTCCATGTGTGTGTCTATGCCGTGTGATTCCATGTGTGTGTCTATGCCGTGTGATTCCATGGGTATGTCTACGCCATGTGATTCCATGTGTATGTCTATGCCGTGTGATTCCATGTGTATGTCTATGCCGTGTGATTCCATGTGTGTGTCTATGCCGTGTGATTCCATGTGTATGTCTATGCCGTGTGATTCCATGTGTGTGTCTATGCCGTGTGATTCCATGTGTGTGTCTACGCCATGTGATTCCATGTGTGTGTCTATGCCGTGTGATTCCATGGGTATGTCTACGCCATGTGATTCCATGTGTATGTCTATGCCGTGTGATTCCACGTGAATGTCTACGCCGTGTGATTCCATGTGTATGTCTACGCCGTGTGATTCCATGTGTATGTCTACGCCGTGTGATTCCATGTGTATGTCTACGCCGTGTGATTCCATGTGTATGTCTACGCCGTGTGATTCCATGTGTATGTCTATGCTGTGTGATTCCATGTGTATGTCTATGCTGTGTGATTCCATGTGTATGTCTACGCCGTGTGATTCCACGTGAATGTCTATGCAGTGTGATTCCATGTGTATGTCTATGCCGTGTGATTCCACATGAATGTCTATGCCGTGTGATTCCATGTGTATGTCTATGCCGTGTGATTCCATGTGTATGTCTATGCCGTGTGATTCCATGTGTATGTCTATGCCGTGTGATTCCACGTGAATGTCTATGCCGTGCGATTCCATGTGTATGTCTACGCCGTGTGATTCCATGTGTATGTCTATGCCGTGTGATTCCACGTGTATGTCTATGCTGTGTGATTCCATGTGTATGTCTATGCTGCGTGATTCCATGTGTATGTCTATGCCGTGTGATTCCACGTGAATGTCTATGCCGTGCGATTCCATGTGTATGTCTACGCCGTGTGATTCCATGTGTATGTCTACGCCGTGTGATTCCACGTGTATGTCTATGCTGTGTGATTCCATGTGTATGTCTATGCTGCGTGATTCCATGTGTATGTCTATGCCGTGTGATTCCATGTGTATGTCTATGCTGTGTGCTTGTGTATGTCTATGCCGTGTGATTCCGCGTGTATGTCTACGCGGTGTGATTCCTTGTGTATGTTTCTGTTCGGAGACAATTACTCCTCTGTGGAGCGAGGCCAAACCGAACTGCCCGACCCAAAAAAAATTGTGGGCGGGGCTAAGTTCGGCTGGCATCCAGGCTACACGTACACAGGAAAAGTATCATGAAGACTTTATCAGCTTTTCCGTAAATACACGATCAGGCAAAACATTATGAGCACTGACGGGTGAAGTGAATAACACGGATTATCTCATCATCACAGCACCTGTTAGTGGGTAGGATTAGGCAGCAAGTGAACATTTTTCCCTCAAAGTTGATGTGTTAGAAGCAGGAAAAATTGCCAATTGTAAGTATTTGAGTGAGTTTGACCGGGCTGTTCCCGGTCTGCAGTGGTCAGTAGCTATCAAAAGTAGTCCAAGGAAGGAACAGTGGTGAATCGACAATGGCCAACACTCATTGATGCACGTGCAGAGCGAAGGCTGGCCTGTGTGGTACGATCAAACAGACAAGCTACTGTAGCTCAGAAATCTCAAGAAGTTAATGCTAGTTCTGAAAGGTGTCAGAACACAGTGCATCACAGTTTGTTGCATAGTGGGCTGCATAGCCGCAGTTGGCACGTGAGCATCAGAACTGTGTCCCGTCCCGTCATAATAAAAGTCCCAGTGCTCGCGAGGCGGGTATTTGTGTAACAATCGCTCCAGCAGCCATGCTCTAGCCTGACATGGTCATACTCAATTCTAGTCAGAATATGAGTCTGAAACTGCTCCATTGGGCTGTGATTATGAGGCGTGTTTCAACCGAACCAGGAAAGACATCAATTGGACAGACCGACAACCAATCAGAGCAAGGAAGCGACGCATTGTCAAATGTCAACATAGTTCAACTGCACTGTGTTGCCAAGTCCGCGTTTTATCCGCGGGTTCTTTTCTATGTCCACGGGTTGAAGTGACTATTATGTGATATATAGACCGTGTGAGTGCGAATTTTAGCAGCAACCTTGCCAAAATAAGACACCTTTTACCCCCCCAAACGCCATTTTTTCCCCGGTGAACCCCCCTAGTATTTGCCGCGTTTTGTTGTAAAAACTTGGCAACCCTGTCTGCACGCGAGCTGAAATCAGGCTCGAATACACGATCTTTGCCAGTGTTGTAAAATAATGTAATGATACACAGAGTACTTACCCAACATGATCATCATTTCTGAGAGAAATTGTGATGGTAAATGCATATACAAACAAGCTCTCCGTTTAGGATTGAACAAATATAATCCAAGCCCCTTTGATGACGTGTATGATTACGTTACTGTTGATCATCTGTCCGTCATCGTCTAAAGCCCGCCCTGATGGTCCGAACAGTTTTTGTTCGGGGATAATTACTCCTCTATGGAGCAAGCCCAGACCGAACTGCCCGACCTAAAAAATTTGTGGGTGGGTCTAAGTTCGGCTGGCATCCAGGCTAGCCATGCTCTGCTCCACAACACTCGGTCCTGCTCTGCTTTACACTACAGTAACGTAATAACCGCATCCATGAACATGATTTCTGCCCGTGTCCTATTTTCCACTGGCTATGAGGTGAAGACCACATGTCACAAGATACTGCGCTCAAACTTGGTGTCATCAAACTACACCTTTGTTTTGAATAGGCGACCTCTAGTGGATGGAAAGTTGCATAGTGCACTTTTAATGAAAATGTGTGAAATGTTTTGAATTTAAATATTGACACCTTAAATATACGACCATGTGGAATCTCAGCCCATAAAATGCACCCACTAAATATACAATGCTTTCAAATGCAAACATGGTTAATGCAATTTTTTTTATATATTATTATTAGTGCAACTGAACAAACTTTTTTGTTTCAAATACATTTGTCATTGTTTTACTTCCATAGTAAGGGCAAGCTCACGCTACAGAACTGTAAGACTAGAGCAATTGCTATAGTGCTCACACTACACAACATGGTTTCTTGCCATCTGTCGTCATCTTGTCATAGCAGCGCACATACTACACAACAAAACACTGACGTGGTGCACAAACTACAAGACATTTGGTTAAGAGGCAGTCCCGAAGTAAGAAATTCTCTCACATAAAGTCATACAAGAAATTCACAAAAAAGGTGATTACGTGGTTTGTCTTTGTCGTTGTATTGCATACACTACAAGATCACGTAGTGCTGATTTGACAACACCGCAGTGTCTGTGCTCAGACTCAGATCAAGGTCAAGGAGTCTTTATTAGTACCCGAGGGTACATTTTATGTGCAGACGGGAGATTCAGCAAACCATAATTAAAGGAACAATATGTATTTTTTTGCCACTAAAGGTCGCCTATTAAAAACAAAGCTTGATGTTGCCGAGATTGAACGCAGAATCTTGGGAGTTGTCCTCTTCACCTCACAGCCGGTGGAAAAAAATCCGGCCAGGACTCAGGCAGAAATCATGTTCATGGATGAGATTATTACCATTTCCGTAGCATGAAGCAAAACAGGGCAGAGTGCTGTGAGAGCTAAAGAGATTACTAATGAGAAAAGAGTACGCGACACATGGCTTGACAGCGAAGCGGTCAGTGCTGTTTTACCATATTAGATACATTTAATTGTGTTGAAAGTTATGTTGTAGGCTCTGCGTTTGTCCGCAGCTATGAGACACTGCAGTAAGTTAGATCTATATTAGAAAATCATATTAAGACATGCTGAATAGCTTGTTTTGCTCAATTTTAAATCTAGGGCTATCAATAATTTTTTTTAATCATGATTAATCGCACCATTGTTGTGCGATTTATCGTATCGTGCAATACACAATGCAACAAAATATATAACGGGTGTGTGCAAGCAGGAACAAATGGAGGAATCAGAAGATCCAAAGACTAAGAGGAACTTGTATAGCAGACAGAAACAAGATAATGAACTGAACACAGCTGAACATAAACTTACTAATGAGGGTAACCAAGGAAACAGTCAAGTGGTGGGAAACTAAGGTCCTGTCCCCACGGAGACACGTTTAGCTGCATACGTAAAAAATTGTTTCGTATCAGCGTTTCATCCACACAGATCTGGCGTTTTAGGAGCCTGAAACCTATATATTTTTTAAACCAGGTCCCAAAGTAAATCTGAAAATGACACCCTTTTCAGGGCACTGGGCATGGGCACTGTGCACACATCAATATTGTGTTATTTAATTACTGTATTTGCATTATTGTAAAGGTAGGTTTAGGGTTGGGGTTGGGGTAGGTGTATGCATTAATAAAACACAATCTGGTAAGTAGCAAAATTATTTATTGTTATTTTATCGTGAGATTTTGACTCACTTCCTACCACTGCTTTAACCATTTTAGCCACAACTCTTCTTCTCCGTTTTTAGTGTCTTTCTGTGGCAGTATTACAGCACCCCATACTGACCTGGCATGTATAATACTACACAGTTTGGAGTCTTCCAGTGGTTTTTTGTGTATGCAGATATTTATTGAGACGAGGGGGAAAAAAGATTGGATAGAGAAAGCTCTGGCTCCGTGTGGATGTGGCCTAAGACAAAGGAACATGTGACAGAATCAAAACACAACAGAAGACCTAACAGACATGTGACAATAACACTGTTCTATTGGTTTTTTGGATATTTTAATCCAAAAACCTTACATATTGTGCCTTTAAGACAAATTCATAAAACATCCGAACATGTATTAAAACATATCAAAAAGGTAAAAATATAAAAGTGTCATGCATAGCCATCTCATACTTTTTTCTTTAATAATGCAATCGCTGCAGGTACAAAAGTATTCATGTATCATTTTGTTCTCCACCTAAACCGAAAAATAGAATGGAGGAGCTGAAATTCATGTAAAGGATGGGAACAGTCTTCAAAAACAGAACTCGCCATACACTGCAGCTTTATGGAGTAGAGACCTGCCAGGTTGAGTTGTGGTTCACCCATAACCTTACTATCCCACTTGACAATTTGGTTTAAATAACTTTTGTTTTTCAGAGACAGATTACCAAACCACAACATGAGAGAAGGAAAAGATGAATAAAAGCCAGACAAAAAAAGTCATCACACACTATAAAAAAGGCTGACTTGTTTCAACACATGTATGGGGTCAAATGTGGCCATATTTAAGCCCAATGTTTGGGTTTGTCCATATGTGACCTAACCATTAGCCTAGAAATCTAGATGCACCCTAGTGGCAACAAATGTAAACTGCCGCGAGTGTATTCTAGCAACTCTCCATAGACTTCTGAGCTGGAAAAACCCAACTCTATCCATGCCAATAACATTGTGTATAGAGTCAGTGGGTGGGCTTAACATAATGATGGCAGAGTTGCGTGCTACTTGTAAACAAAGAAGCTGGCTAACCGTGGTCTTTCGAATCGGCTTTGGTTACGACTTGGAGTTAAGCTTTTCTTTGAGAAAAGAACAGCACTGAAGTCATTCTTAAAAGGGGACGATGTGTTCAGGGAGTTTTACTGACCGGATATGGCGAAAGTTTAATCAATTAACTAGCTCTGCTTCATGTTGCTCTGGTTGGTTGTAGCGCTATCCAATTGCGTGCAGAGGGAGTTTGAAAGCCAACCGTTTATCCCGCCCCTTGGATTGAGCCCTGTCACTGGTGAGTTCCCAGACCCAACGTCTTGATGTGAGTCTAGCTTGTCAGGCTACCCAAACATAGCTTTTTGAGGTAAAACAGATGCTGATGACCCTTTTTACATACAGTCTCTAAAGTTTACATTACATAGAGTTCTTATCAAAGGTCAATTTAGAGTCTATGACTGTCCCAAGACTGTCTGGTCTTTGGGACAGTCATCGTTGAGAAGCATGAGTTATAAAATATATAATCATGTCCTATGTTTTGGTTATGTTTTACTCCAAGAAAGATTCCTCACACCAAGTGACAAACTCCTCAAGGACAAAGCCATGACTAGACTCTTTGTCATGTATAAAATTGTTAAATTTGCTAATTTTAATATAGTTTTATTCTTATGCTTACTTTGGCACATATTTTATTTTCTCTCTCTGTGTTCTGTTTGTCAGAAAAATCCAATATTCAACCCACCAGATTGTGACTCATCTCAAAATGCTCCGTCAGTCTCATGGCTAAAATGTGAGTTTAGATAGTATTAAAGGCAGAGGAAAAGTCAATAAACAATAGTCCAGCACAGGTTTTAATCACTTGTGTTTCAACAAAAGATTGAGTAGAGTGATACTCAAACTCGCATCCTCAACTCCTTTGTGTGCCTAGGCAAATATCAAAGGGTCTAGTGCTTGCTCGACACAAGCTTTTCTAAAGTTTTCATTACAAAAGAAGTGAGGGAACTGACGTTGTTTAAAGCCTTGGAACTATTGCAACTGCTTCCACAGGTTAGGTACACATTGCAGGTATAAAGCAGTGTTGGGTTAGCCTAGAAATCTAGACGCACCCTAGCGGCAGCAAATTTAATCTGCCCGCAAGTGTCGTCTAGGAACTCTCAATACCCTTCTGAGCTGTATTACTCACAATCTGGAGGGGCCAATCACGTTGTGTATAGAGTCGGTGGGCGGGGCCATAATGATGACGGCCAAGTTGCGTTTGCGTGCTTCTAGTAAACACAGAAACTGGCGAACGGCGGCGGTCTTTCGAATCAGCTTAGACCGCGACTCTGGAAGACTTGGAGTTAAGCTTTTCTCTGAGAAAAGAATAAAAAACGGCACTGAAGTCATTCTTAAAAAGGGAAGATGTTTTCGGGGTTTAGCCGACCGGATACTGGTAATGTTTAATCTATCAACAAGCTCTGTTTCACCTTCGTTGCTCTGGTTGGTGTAGCGCCAGGGATGTAGTGGAGGCTAAACGGCTGTAAACGCCGTTTACGCACCTCCCAAAATTTGGAAATAGCGTTTATCCACCGCCAAAGTGCGTTTATCCACCTCTAAATTGAGTTTATCCACCTCTAAATAGCCTCAAGTTCCTAAGCCATTTTAAATTAAGCTTATGTCGTTTTAGTTTCATATTGTTCATTTTCATTGGTTGTTTATTGTACAGTTAGACGAAGTCTTTCATATTGTGCTGCAACTGTCAGTGAGAGTAGTGGGAAGTTCGGATCATTTTACTGACTCGGATCTTTGAGTCTCGTTCAGCAAAATGAGCCAATCTTTTCTCTTTCCGTCTCTATGGGACTGACAGGAAGAACAAAAGACTCAGATCTCACCTGTCGATTCAGAATCAGAACGATCAGAAGCCCTATGTTGCGTAATGCATGTGCGGTCAACACAAAATGAACGAATCACTCTCTGAGACAACTCAGTAGTCCCGAGTCATATTAAAGATTCGTTCAAAATGAACAAATCATTCATGAACGACACGCAACCAAGATTCAAAAAAGGATCCGGCAATTTTCAAAATGACATAATTATCCATTTGTAGTACATTTAATCAGCTTGTGACACTTTTCAATCACTTTTCAAGTGGACAAAGAGGCACTATGGACATTGTTGTGATATTAATTAATCACAGGCAGCTGGTCTATTGTAGAGAGCATGTCGAAACCCTGTAAAAAAAAAAAAAAAAGCTGTAATGATGCAGTGTATTTTGTGTTCAAATGGAAAAATTTTGGTATTATTGCTTTTTTAGTTTAGCAAAATCGTCTGTTAATGTCGGCAGCCATTAGGCTAAACACTTGTGGAAACTATAGTGCAACTTACATTGTCTATCTTCTGTTAATTACAGAAACTGAGTTTTCTTTAAATTAAAATATGTGGCACCAAATTCATCCTTCTGTCGTTAATCTGCACCTGCCTCATTAGCAATTGGCAAAAACTGTAATCGACAACTATTTTGATAATCGATTAGTCGGCTTGAGTAATTTTTTAAGACAAAAGTTACATTCTTTGATTCCAACTTGTTTAATGTGAATATGTTCTAGTCTGTTCTCTCATATGTGCTCATATTAGCCACCTCGTAAAATTAGTACGAATTGCCGTGAGATCGGGCTGCATACACCGGTAGGCAGTGACCCACCTTACCGTGACCACGATGCGGTCACCCAGAATTTATAGTTTACCCACCTCTTTTTTTACCACTACACCTCTGCGCTATCCTATCGTGTGCAGAGGGAGTTTGAAAGACAACCGTTTATCCCGTCCCTCGGATTGAGCCCTGTCTATGGTGAGTTTCCAGACCAAACATCTTGATGTGGGTCTGGCTTGTCAGGCTAGTGTTGGGTAAGTTACTCTAAAAAAGTAATTAATTACTAGTTACTAATTACATCTTCAATAGTGTAATTAGATTACTGTGCAAATTACTCTCTCCAAAAAGTATTTAATTACTTATTACTAATAACTTTCCAAACCCTATATCAACCTCGAGTTTTAAGCGATTCAAGGAAACAGCTCTTTTAATTCATTCAAATACGTAATATAAAACCCTCATCAATTATTCTTATTAACTGACCAATTTATTACAAATGAAGGATACAAAAAATATGCATTTTAAAGTTAGACTTTTAATGTCAATTCCATTATTATATCATAAATAATCGTTCTACAGTCTATACACAGTATTTAGTTCAATTACTTGTGAAGTAACTGTAATTAAATTACACAAAAAATAAGAATAATCCCTTACTTTACTTTTTCAAGGGAAAGTAATTCAATTACAGTAACTCATTACTTAGTAACTAGTTACACCCAACACTGGTATAAAGAAATTACAAAAATACCATAGAAGAACTTACTTGCCCTGCACAAGATGTCAGTAGTTTGCCACTCTAAACCTTAATGCTCAAAATAATTAATTCGTTTGAGTAGAGCTCAAATTAAACTCACCTGTTCAATTAAATTAACTTCTATGAGCTCTCATAACTTTATTTTACTACTGACCTCACAAAACCAACACATTATAAGTAATCTGAATTGTTTCATTGTTTTGAGTTTTATAAACTATTTTTTTTTCATTTAGACAAACTTACATTGAACTGAAACTGGGCAGGGACTTCTATTTCCCAGCATTCTTACTGTATTCCTATGATCCCATCTCTGGCCGTCTCTTAAAGAGCATCAGTGACCGCAATGAGCAACCGATTTGGGCACAGTCTGCAGAACTTGGAAGTCTGTCTGAGAGAGCAAAATTCGCAGAATTATTCTAATTTGTAAATGAAAGTTGCACTCATCCAAATGAAGTCATGGGTCATTGTTTGTTCGGGAATTAATGTAAACAGCAGCAACTTGATTATTCATTCTTTCACTGAACTGTGGAAGCACTCCAAATCGCTCTATAATTTTTCAATTGTTAAACTGCAACAGCTTTAAAGCACTGGGCCTGGAAGAGAGATTTTGTGACAGAGCTCATCCCATTCAATAGATGGATCTAGATCTTCTTTTGTGATTAATCTGGCTCAACACAGGCTCTTTCACAGGGTCTGAATGCATGTGAAAGTAAAGCCTTCAAATTTCACCATAACAAGCTATCAATTTGTACAGCCAAAGCACTCGTTTATGCCTCAATAAACCCATTTTCAGCTTAAGACTTGTACAACCCAAGGTAAGATGTTCAAGGTAGCACTTTATTTTACAGTCCTGTAAGTACACTATGTACTTATTATAATATGGACACTACATATCTGTGGACACTATTAGTGGCATTTAGAAACCAGAACTGTTTTTGCTCTACAAAGGATAAGGCATAAACTTTGAGTTCCACACTTATTCTACTGAGGCCTGCACTTCTTGCTTAAGTAATTAGATGATACAGTGATTAACCTTTAAACAGGTCTGTCATGTCTGCTGAACAGTTGGATGTTAAGGATGTTTTACAGCATCTTCTGCCTCCTGCTGTTTGATGATAAGCATTGGCTTCATGCTCACAGATTGGTCTCATGCTGAGGGTGCTGGAGTCCTTGTAGGCACTCTGGCACTCAATGGGTTCCTGTGGTCCTATTCACACCGGATGTGAACCTGTATTTTTACTGTGAAGAAAATATAAGCTTTTGGTCACATTTCCTGATCCTCAGTCTCTCAAAGTCCACTTTTAATGAATTAATAATAATAATAATTTGTTACATATAGTGTTTTTCTAGGTACTCAGAGCACTTTACATGGAGGGTGGGATCTCCTCAGTCACCACCAATGTGCCCATTGTGTCCACCTGGATGACAACAGCCATATTGTGCCAGAACGCCCACCGCACCAGCTTACTGGTGGAGAGGAGACAGAGTGATGAAACCAATCAGAATAGGAGGATGATTAGGAGGCAATGATGGACAGAGGCAAATTGGCCAATTTGGCCAGGATGCCAATCCTGGGATTTTTAACGACCACAAAGTCAGGACTTCGGTTTAATATCTCATCCAAGGGACGGTGCTTGTTACAATACAGTGTCTCCATCAATATACCACACACACAGACCACACGCTCTCAGAAAAATAGGTACAGTGCTGTCACTGGGGTGGTACTCTTTGTACCTTACTCACCCCTAAATGGTACATATTAGTACCTTAAAAGGTACATATCAGTACTTTAAGAATGCGTTTTGTACCTTAAAGGTACATAGTGGAACCTTAAAGGTACATATTAGTACCTTTTCGGTTTTGTACCTCAGGGTACTGCCCCAGCGACAGAAATTTACCTTTTTTCTTACAGTGCAGGGTGAGCTCCCCCTGCTGGACTCACTAACACCTCTTCTAGCAGCTCCCTTGAAGGTTTTCCCAAGAGGTCTACCATCTAGGCACTGAACAGGCCCAGCCCTGTTTAGCTTCAGTGAGAAACCAGTCTTGGGCTACAGGATGATGTGGCTGCAAATGTGCGATGTGCATTTATAGTGCAATAAGTGTGCATAGACATAAAGTTTAATTGTCTCATGCATAAGAACAAATACTTATGAAAGTACACTGTGAATGCAAACAAAAACAAAACGTCTGTCTTCTGAAATGTTTTGTAATGTGCAGATACCTTTCAATACATGCTTTTTTTAAATAATATTTTATAGTACTGTACATTATTTAATGTATAATTATATCACTCCATTGCAACTTTGGCAAATTGTTTAGAATATAAGTATGGAGACTGTGGACAGAGGTAGATGCAACAGGGTGCTTATCTCACTGACACAAGAAATACAGACTCTATATTCCTCAAAATGCATTAAAAGACCTTGTGGGTTTTTGTCCTGTGTTTCTCTCACTGGGACATTGGATAGTTTTTTCCCCCTTTTCTCCTGTCAGCAGACCAGCGGAATGTGTGTATGCAGATTAATGTTCGGAAAACATTTAGGCCAATAAAATGCTTTCTAAAATTAGAATTCCCCTCCAACATCAAATGCCTTCTGACTAGAAGGAGCAAATGTCTGTGATGTCAAATTAATCTTACTGGCCATTTAATACTGTCAAGGTTCTGTCACTTCGCTCAGTTTATTCTTGGTTTGGTGACAGCCCTGTCACTCCTTTTGTCTTGTCGTTGTGAGTGTGTGGCTCCAAGTTTGCCGTACTTCTGTTCATGTGAGTTTTGTATCCAGAGCATAGTGTTCGGATCCCAGTACTTCAGTTTAATATGTTTTCGGTTCTCTGTCTTCTGGCTGATGTGCTCTTCTTCTTTCTATGCGCCATATGCTCTTCTGTCTATCATTTTAACCCCGCCCTTCTTGTTACCAGATTATTTAATGATGTAAAAGATCTTAGGTAAACATTTCCTCTTAAAACCTATTCAAAAGACTGCTGAGACTAACTTTTACTAATGAATAGAGCCATATGCAGTGCAACAAAGCTTCTTTTTCCCCGTGAGGTTAGCATATTTTTTAATTGTTTTCAATGGGGGCACCATGTTTTTAAAAACCTTTTACCTCAACAGTTTTCTGCATCCCCTCCGCCACCCGGACTCCTCAATCTCGGCTGGTATTCCCAGGATATAGGGGCGTACTCTGGGATTGAGCTAAATTCCAAGCTTGGAGCCCTTGTTCCCCTCAGATAGCACACCACATAGAATTGTTTTACTCTTGCACTCTACCTGAAGTGTGAACTCGAGAAAACAACTGCCACAGGTAATAATATGTATTAATGATTATATATTAATGATTAATAATAAATCTGTTAGGATGTACCAGCAGACCGAGGTGTAAAATAGGTGACTGGGGACAAAAATGCACGGTCCAGTAGTTTTATTCACCAAGGTGAAAGGAGAAAAAATATTATATATATACAGTACCAATAGTGAAAAAATAATCAGGAAAAATAATCAAAAAATATAATACAAAAGAAAATAAACTTGCAATATACGAATGTAAGTTGGCTATGCCAATGTACAGGCCCAAAAATACAAACGTGTTTCAATCTCTCCACACTATCCTCCTTTTTCCCTAAAATGGCTGCCTCTTTTATAAGCTTTGGCTCCTCCTATTTCTGGAGCATACCATTTTAGGGGAAAACCTATAGGTTACATACAAATGACAAGACATAAACAAAAAAAAACCTTCACAACATTTCAACTCTACAACATATATTATTTACAACTACGAACATGTACAGAGCTCAAAACAATAAAGACAAAACATATAAGCAAACACTTACATCCCAGGTTCTCTCCCTCCCCCATGAGGTCAGAACTAGATGAAGTAACCTTTGATGAGCAAATGCTAGCTTAAAAATGGCTACTTTCCATGTGTACTGGTTTGGCAAGTGAAAGGTGCACCCGAAGGTATGTGTTGCAGTTTGAAATGTATTGAAGTTAAACTGATACTGAATGAAATTAAATAAACTTTTATGTTGTAATGTATGTTGTTCTTTTTTTTTGTGTGTGTGTAATGATATTATAATAGCATGCATCACTGAACATTAAACATTTCAACACATTTTAGCATTAAACAAACAAAACAAAGAAAGTGATAACTTGGGACGAATAAGGGATATTACAACACCAACATCAGCTTACAAACACGCAACATCAGATTGTATTTTTAGCCGGCATTTAGTTTGTGTGTATGTGTAATGGTGGAAACAGTTCAGTGTATGCACATACCCATGTTCAGTCCCTTCATTATAAAAGTCTGGGGTCACAGTCAGTCTGTGACATTTCCCCCTCCTTCTCCAGACACCTCTTGAGGTGTCCTTGAGAGGAAGTCAGCTGTGCAATTTTGAGTACCCGCTCTGTAAAGTACTTCAAAATCAAAAGGTTGAATAGCCAGAAACCACCTAGTGATTCGGGCATTGGTGTCTCTCATCTGGCCTAACCAGGCCAGAGCCCGATGATCAGTCTCTAGCCGGAACTTACGTCCAAGTAAGTAATAACGCAGAGAGTCCAAAGCCCACTTGACCGCAAGACACTCCTTCTCCACTGTTGAGTACTTTGTTTCACGGGGAAGGAGCTTCCGACTGATATAGGCCACAGGCTTAAGTTGTCCTTGTGCATCTTGCAATAGTACAGCACCAATACCCTGTTCAGAAGCATCAGTCTGTACCGTAAAAGGTTGTTCAAAGTCAGGACTCTGGAGCACTGGCTCTTTGCATAAAGAGTCCCTCAAGTCCCGGAAAGCTCTTTCGCAGTCTGTTGTCCAATCCACTTTGTTGGACCGGCTCTTTTTAGTCAAGTCAGTCAGGGAAACTGCCCGGGCTGAGAAGTTTGGTATGAAGCGTCTGTACCAGCCTATGAGCCCCAGGAAAGACCGGACTTGTTTCTTTGTCTTAGGTCTCTCTGCATTTAAAATGGCCTCGACCTTCCCGACTTGTGGCCTAACCACCCCGTGTCCCAGCACAAACCCCAGGTACTGAGTTTCCATCTTGGCCAGGGCACATTTGTCAGGGCGAATTGTCAGTCCAGCAGCCTTAATCCGATGTAACACCTCTTTAAGATGTCCCAGGTGTTCCTCCCATGGTGGCCATAAAGGAGCTCAAAAGGTGAAAACCCTGTTGAGGCCTGTGGTACCTCTCTGTAGGCAAATAAGAGGAAAGGCAGCCACTTGTCCCAGTCTTTGCCTGTTTCGGAGACAAATTTCTTGAGCATTCCCTTCAGGGTTTGGTTAAACCGTTCAACTAAACCATCAGTCTGTGGGTGGTAAGGGGTGGTTCGTACTCTCTTAATCCCTAACAGCTGATATACTTGTTGTAATGTGCGGCTCATAAAGTTGGGACCTTGGTCTGTGAGGACTTCACGAGGTATGCCTACTTGTGAGAACAATTTTATGAGTGCTGTGGATATTTGCTTAGCAGTGACTTCTCGAAGTGGGAACGCCTCAGGGTACCTCGTTGCATAATCACATATGACTAAAATGAATCTATTCCCTGCCTGGCTTCTCTCCAAAGGGCCAACAATATCCACCCCAATTCTCTCAAAGGGTGCGTCAACAACGGGTAGTGGTACCAGCGGAGCATAACCAGGGGTGCGACCAACAGCGAGTTGACATTCAGGGCATGTCTTACAATACTCTTTAACATTACTGTACATTCTTGGCCAATAAAACCTCTTAGCAATCCGCATGAATGTCTTCATAAACCCCAAATGGCCTGCCCAGGGGATGGAGTGTCCCATTGCTAACACCTCCCTTCTCTGTGTCTTGGGTACAACAAGCTGTGTTCCCTCCTCCTTACTCTCTCTGTACAGTAGTCCATTTTTTATTACATACGTCTCATCTGACAAAGTGTTAACACCTCGCTTCTCGCTAATATGCCTAAAACAAGCAGCTAAGGTGGAATCTTCTTGTTGGAGCTGTGCTACATTGTTCTGAATGACAATGTCTGTCTCACTAAGTTCAGGTGCCTCTGCCTGTATTCCAGCTGGTTCTGAGGTCTCAATTAACTTTTCTACCCAACCTCTACGTTGCTGCAGCCTAACTTCCTCAGTAGGTCTAGATTCTCCTAGCACCTCCTCTGAGGAAAAAGGCATCATCTGCAGAGCTTTACAGTTTTCTACTGGTGGGATAGATTGTACCTTATGTTTAGCCTGAGCCCTCGTCACTACACCACACCATGCTGTCTCCTGCACCAACTCTGCTAACACTGGCAAATCTGTGCCTAACAGAACAGGATATGGCAGATTCTGGGCTACTCCAACTTTCATCAGGTATGGCTGGTTTTGCACCTCAATATAGACTTCAGCTGTAGGTAATTCAGTGTTATCACCATGCACACAACAAACAGTCAGTGTTTCTTCCTGACTCCAGCTATCTCTGGGTACATATCTGGCTTGTATCAGAGTTCGAGCACATCCTGTGTCAACCAAAGCCGGTAGTGGCTTGCCATTCAATACCACTGTGATAACGGGCTCTGTGTCATATGGGGGGAATGATGACTGCACTGGCCTGGGAACATAAAGACTAGTTGTCCTAGGCTTTTTCAACGGACATTCTGGCCTAGTATGTCCTGGCTCGCCACAATTATAACATACAACTTGTTGCTGAACAGGGGGTTGTAATGTGGAAACAGGGGATGTGGGTTTAGGGTGTGTAGGCTTCAGGATCTTAACATGGCTTTGAGAGCTTGAAGTCACCCCAAACCCCTCAGACTTACCCTTAGAAGATGGTAGTATGCCTGCATAACGGAAGTTTCCAGGGCCCCTCCTTGCAGCAATGTAGGCCTCTACTAGGTTAGCAGCTTCGGCAGCAGTGGCTGGATTGTGCTCCTTGACCCAAGTCCTTACTTCTGGATACAACACCCGCAGATATTGTTCAAGCACGATAATCTCCATAAGATGCTCTTTACTATTTTGGCTAAACTGGACCCACTTGCAGAACAAGTCCTTAAGCCGTGTATAGAGTTTTTGTGGTGACTCATCTGTTAGGGTGCTCAGAGAACGGAACCTTGTTCGGTATGTCTCAGGACTGATCTCATACTTTCTCAGTATGGCTTGTTTAAGCTCATCATAGTCCTGGGTTTGAGAAGGGTTCATGGCCACAAAAGCACTCCTGGCCTTGCCTGTAAGTAATGGTATGAGCCGAACTGCCCAGTCTCTCCTTGGCCACTGGTAAACAGCTGCCAACCTTTCAAAAGTGGTCAAGAAATGTTCAATGTCATCAGTGTCCTCAAGCCTAGCCAGACGTGGCTCCTGGTCCCATACCCTTGGCAGTGAACCATCTGAAGCGGGAGTTTTAACTCGGCTACGCTCCATATCCATCTGTAGCTGGGTGACCTGGTGGCTGAGTACTTTGTAGTGCTGCTCTCGTCGTGCAATCTCTCTTTCCTGACGCTCATCACGGTCTTTCTGGAACTGCATGAAGGTCGTGAACATCTGCGCAAGAGTTGAGATTGCAGCATCCCCTCCAGCGGCATCCCCTTCAACCATTGCCACACTCTCTCCATGGGCCCCTCCTACAGCACCATGGTCCTCTTCCTGCACCGTGCCTTCCTCAGGCTGACTCCTTTTTTTAGGTGGCATGTCAGCACAAAGGGAAAAGGGAGAAGAAGAAAAAAAAATCCCCTCTTGTCACTGATCTGGTACTGGAATCCCACTTCTGACACCACTTGTTAGGCTGTACCAGCAGACCGAGGTGTAAAATAGGTGACTGGGGACAAAAATGCACGGTCCAGTAGTTTTATTCACCAAGGTGAAAGGAGAAAAAATATTATATATATACAGTACCAATAGTGAAAAAATAATCAGGAAAAATAATCAAAAAATATAATACAAAAGAAAATAAACTTGCAATATACGAATGTAAGTTGGCTATGCCAATGTACAGGCCCAAAAATACAAACGTGTTTCAATCTCTCCACACTATCCTCCTTTTTCCCTAAAATGGCTGCCTCTTTTATAAGCTTTGGCTCCTCCTATTTCTGGAGCATACCATTTTAGGGGAAAACCTATAGGTTACATACAAATGACAAGACATAAACAAAAAAAAACCTTCACAACATTTCAACTCTACAACATATATTATTTACAACTACGAACATGTACAGAGCTCAAAACAATAAAGACAAAACATATAAGCAAACACTTACATCCCAGGTTCTCTCCCTCCCCCATGAGGTCAGAACTAGATGAAGTAACCTTTGATGAGCAAATGCTAGCTTAAAAATGGCTACTTTCCATGTGTACTGGTTTGGCAAGTGAAAGGTGCACCCGAAGGTATGTGTTGCAGTTTGAAATGTATTGAAGTTAAACTGATACTGAATGAAATTAAATAAACTTTTATGTTGTAATGTATGTTGTTCTTTTTTTGTGTGTGTGTAATGATATTATAATAGCATGCATCACTGAACATTAAACATTTCAACACATTTTAGCATTAAACAAACAAAACAAAGAAAGTGATAACTTGGGACGAATAAGGGATATTACAACACCAACATCAGCTTACAAACACGCAACATCAGATTGTATTTTTAGCCGGCATTTAGTTTGTGTGTATGTGTAATGGTGGAAACAGTTCAGTGTATGCACATACCCATGTTCAGTCCCTTCATTATAAAAGTCTGGGGTCACAGTCAGTCTGTGACAAAATCATTCTTAATCATTAATAAATGATTATTATATGAATAAAGGTTTATTTTTGGTGTTTTGCCTTTTTACTGTGATAGTACAGCACTGTAAAAGATTATTTAAAAAAAAGTTAGAGAGAGATTCAACAACCTTTATTAAAATATTAAAAGATTTTGTAAGCATATTGGGTAATTGTGTGTTTTATTGTTGATGATGCAGTGAAACATGCCAAATAGTGCTATTTTCATGATTTATCAATTGTTTTGTGGTTCAGAGTTTCTATTTATTAACCTGTTAAGCTGCATCCCCATTTGGGGGCTCACAGCTGAAAATGACCTACCTGAATTAAAATAATTATAGCTCAGTGTGACAGTGTGCTACAGGCACAATTATGGTATCTTTGGAAAGAAGACACTTGGGACTCTACTAAAAAGAAATCAGAGTTGATAAATTTAAAACAGATAAAAAATTATAATAGTTGAAATGCCTCAAAAAAAATGTGCACTACAAAGAATTTTTTATTACTTCATGTAAAAATATATGAAAATAGACCTGAAGAAATCCAGTTAGGTTGTGTTACCTTCATTGTATCAACTCAAATTTTAAGGCAACCAGGTTACTTACTTTTTTAAGTTAAACCAACAAATTTTTTTTTACAGTGAGTGAGTAGACACTACACTGTAAAAAAAATAATTGGTTTACCTTTACTTAGGACGCAAGCACCCTGGCACCAGGCATAGCAGGGAGATCCAGCTTGTAGACTGATAAGCTGGTCCAATCTCCTCCACTGTGCAGACCTCTCCTGATAGATCCTCAATGCCCTAACCGGGCAGAGCAGGTGAAGACTGGCTTCCTCAGCCATCATATGAGGCGGAGGATGATGCCTCAAGAAACACTGATCTCATCCCCACAAATGGAACCTTGGGCACATAGCCCGGCCTGGGGTGTAAGATGGCCTTCAACCCGCCAGGGTCAAACTCCAAGCAAATTGGCAAAACCGCCAATGCCTGGAGGTCCCCCACTCTCCTCAGAGAAGGGATAGCGAGGAGAAAGACCCCCTTAAGAGTCAGGTTTCTCGCCTCAGCCGACTCCAATGGCTCAAAGAGGGCCTCCGCCACCCCCTCGAGAACCACTGCCAGGTCCCACGCTGGGGCCCCGGAATGAGCCGCAGGCCTCAACCTCCTAGCCCCACGTAGGAACCGTTGAGGGAGCCCTAGAGCTGAGAATGGTCTCAACGACACCGGCTGACAGGCCATCCCCTATGTACTGAGCCCCTTAGTGCTACTAAGAGAAGGCTGATGCCCTCCCGGCGGACCCGCTCTAGAACCTCCGGGAGCAGAACTGCTCCCTTGTTTTGGTCCCCTGGGACATACATCGCTCTGAGAGATGACAGTTTCCCCTGGGACCACAGGAGGATCTGGTCAGCCAAAATGCATAGTGGGCGCGACCTCAGACCCCCCTGATGATTCAGATACGATACCACGGACATATTGCCGGACTATATCGGGACATGGTGGCCGTGGAGGTCTGGGAGAAAGCTCCTCAGAGCTTTGTAAACCGGCAGCATTTCTAGGCAATTGATGTGCCAAGAATAATGCTGGGGCCCCCACAGACCTCTTGCAAACTGGCCTTCCATGGCCGCGCCCCAACCAGTGAGGGAGGCGTCTGTTAAAAGGCTCTTCCTGCAACATGACGCTCCCAACACTGGCCCCTGGGACAGGAACCAAGGATGGTTCCCAGCCACCACAGGAGGGGTCTCATGTATAGCAGGCCGAACAGAACCACGTTGGACACTGCTACCATGAAACCCAGCAGTCCCTGCTTCACAGTGCGGCTGTGGCCTAGCTTCATAGCTAAGACTTCCACCCGTATGGACTCGACACGAGAGGGAGACATTCGGGCCCGCATCGTAGTCGAGTCCCACGCGATTCCCAGGAATGTGGTCCTCTGGGAAGGCGTCAACACACTCTTCTTCGTGTTCAGTCTCAGCCCCAAGCACCTTAGATGGGAAAGAGCTAGGCCAAAAAGAAGAACCCGATACTGGTACGCTTTGCCCCCAAAAGTGAACCTAAGGAACTTGGTCAGGGAGGATGGGGATGTGGAAATATGCGTCCTTTAGATCTATCGTGACGAACCAGTCCTCGAACTGGATCTGACTCGTGTCTGGAATAGTGAGCATCTTGAACCTGAATCTCCTCAGAGACCGATACAAGTACCTCAGATCTATTATAGGACGCAACCCCCCTTCTTGGGAACAATGAAGTAATGGCTGTAAAAGCCTGACTCCCTGTCTGGTGGAGGAATACATTCTATGGCCTCCTTCGTACTTCCTGTTCCATAACCTGCCTCTGAGAGGAGACCAGGGTCAAGAGGGGACCAGGGTCCAGACCACACCGTAGAATTTTGGTGGTGGAATTCTGAACTGCAGTCTGTACCCCCTTCCCACGGTACACAGGGCCCAAGCAGAAATATTTGGGAGGCATAAACATGCGCAAGATATTCTACTAGGGGAACCAACCTCTTGGGGCTGGTCTCTGGTACCCAACGAACCCCCTGCCCGACCCCCTATAACGGCCACCAGGCAGAGCTTAGTCAGGAAGGATTTTCGGTGTGCGAACGCGATCGCTGCCCAGCTGCAAGTCTTTCTAGACGCGGCTGGAGCAGCATGCGTCCGCTGGAAATCGATGTGGCCCGAGCATCGTAGACGGCGGATGGCAGCATCGACTTCCAGAAAACTCCAAGGAGGAGGCGACCTCGATCGCTCCCTGGGAGAGGGGGCTGGCCAGCAAGCCACTGGGCTGGGCACACCCCAGTCCAGACCACACCGATTGACTTCGGTATTGGAACACTGAACTGCAGTCTGTACCCTTTGCCCACGGTACACAGGGCCAAAGTAGATATATTTGGGAGGCATAACCATACACCGAGATACTCTACTATAGGAACCAGCCTGCTGGTCTCTGGTACGCACCGAGACTCCTGCCCGACTCCCTGAAGCGGCCACCAGGCAGAGCTTAGTCGGGGAGGATTTTCAGTGTGCAAGCACGTTCGCTGCCCAGCTGCAGGTATTTCTAGAGGCGGCTGGAGCAGCATGCGTTCGCTGGAAGTCGATGTGGCCAGAGCGTCGTAGACGGCGGATGGCAGCATCTACTTCCAGAAAACTCCATGGAGGAGGTGACCTCAATCGCTCTCCGGGAGCAATAACTATATATACAAGTGAACACAATTTGGATGATAGGCTGATAATACCTAACTCCTCAAAGTCAGATAAATCCCATTTAATTGCTCAGAATTAAATGCCACCAAAATCACCCATAAAGTGAACATGGTCTGAATGATAGGCTGAATAAACATACCTAACTCCTCAAAATCAGATAATATTTCACTTTAATTCCTCAGAATTAAATGCAGCCATAATCACCAGACGATACTGTTTTAATATTTATTCCCACGGAGTCGACATCTACATGCTGCCTCAGCCAATGCGAGATGAAAGACCACAGGCGCGAGGCAGAAACACCCGGAAAGCGCACGACTGTGCGCATCGAGATATTTCTCAATGAACACAGCCAGCACCCTCAGGAGCTGACAGCACGCCTCGTGCCAAACATCATCACATGTACACCGATGGCATGTGTTCACTCTTATTGCAGACCTGTAATCTACGTGCTGCCTCGGCAACGCAAGATTAAACCTTGCATTATGAAGCGGCGAGCTTGCGTTTACTTTGTTACCTCGATACTGAGCACGTCTAATTCCTCGGAATCGGACCGCTTAAGCATCTAATTCTCCACCCCAGGGGAAAAAGCCACAGCGTGGGTTTCCACAAAAGGAATGAGAACATCGGCTAGCTACAGGCAGCCCCCTTGAGAGCTGCCAGAGTGCCGTCAATGCTGTGCGCGTCCGATTCCTCAGAATCAGATGGTTCGAGCATCGGGTACTCTAAGGAGAACATCTGAACTGTCAGATGGGGACTGAGATTATCTTTTTTTTTTTTTAGCCCCCGCTGACCAGTCCATCCGCAAACCGCCAACTTCACAAGATACTTTTGGACAAACAACACCAAGTAGACAAACAATTCATACACAGAGCACCTCGCTGATGAGCGAAAGCTATCTTTACTATGTTCCGGCGTCCTCTTATAGCCAACCCATTCTCACTACCAAGGCGTCAAAAACCGAAGCATGGTCAAGTGCCTTCTGCGTCACAATAAAGACGCTAAAGGTGCCCCAAGGCGTCATGTTTCGACGCGCTGGGTGTTCCATTCATTTCAGTGAGAAACCTTTGGCGTCATACACAGAGGCACTGGGTATTAGTAATGTTATCGTAATGGTGAAATTGTATTAGTTTATAATTTTGCCATTATGACATGTTGGAGTGTGTTTTTCAATTTAATCAGCATGCATAATTTTATTTACATTTATTTTATTTACGCTATTTAGACATGCTTAACATGTAACCCAACCCCATCCCATCCCTAAACCTACCCATTTGTCTGAACATGATATAAAACACAGGATATAACATATGACTGCATCCACGAGTTATTCAAAAAAGTAAAATAATCCAAGTTTTCCGAGGCCAAACGATTGATTTGTATGAAGAAAATCCCCAAAAGCGATCAGCATCTCCATCCGCAGAAGATCGTCAACAAACACATCAAATTTCAAATATTGGCGCCCGTTACGTGAGATTTCATAGTGAAATTGCATTGGCTCTCGTATGTCTTGTGACCAATTGCGTCATTACGTCAGCATTGATTGTAAAATGTCATTGGCTCTCGTGTGTCTTGTGACCGATTGCGTCATGCTCAGGAGTCTTTTGAATTATTTGAATGAGATATGAATGAGGTCGTTCACGGGGCAGCGGGATCATCATTTCAGCGATTAAAACATCAAGATCAACTCAGTTCTTCACATGAAGATATCGTATGACTCCAGAAGACTTGGAATGCAACATGAGTTAATACTTTTATACTGCTTTGGTCAGTTTTTGCAATAAATACTTGTGACTGTACATTTATTTGCCTGTTATGTGTTTTATATTGTTTAGATATGGGTAGGTTTAGGGTAGGAGTGGAGTTAGTTGCTCCAAAATATAAAAGTAGCCTTTAAATATTAATAAAATCATGTCTGCTTTTATAAACGCAAATAATGAAATGCGTCTGTTTATGACGCCAAAGGTTTATCATTGTAATGAATGGAGCACCCAGCGCGTCGCAAAATGACGCCCAGGGGCACCTTTAGCGTCTTAATTGTGATGCAGAAGGCACTTGACCATGCTTCGGATTTTGACGCCTTGGGAGTGAGAACGGGTTGTTATAGCTTCCGCATATGCCGTCACATACTACGTCATGACACAGCACCAATCAGATTGGTGACAGATTCCATTCATGCTTCTGATGCCTCATGCTGGGGGCGTTCCCCAGAGTGTCATCACTCGACGACGCAGTGTGAGTTCCCTCGATAAAGGTAACACACAATTACCCAATAGGCTTACCAAAAATGTCTCAAAAATTTTCATTGTATTAACTCAAATTTTTTATTTCAGTGAACTCAAAATTTTAAGGCAGCCACGTAACATATTTAAAAATATATATTTTTTTACAGTGTAGACAGGAAGCAAAGTGGGAGAGAGAAAGAGAGGACAGGATCAGGAAAAGTCCATGCAACCACCCAGTAGAGCATTAAAATAATAGCATTTAGGTCATTTGTCACTGAGAGCATAAGTTGTTGTTTAAATATATTTTTTTAAGAAGAATGCAGTTTTACAGATGCTAGAAATTTGGCTTTCAAATGAAAGATTGGCACACCTAGGTTCCTAACTTCCTAACTGATGATGAAGACAGAGCATAATTACATGCGGAGGTTTTTGGTCCAATAATTCAAATCTGTTTTTTCAAGTAGTAAATTACTAGTAAACCAATTTTTTATATCAGCTCTGCATCTTGTTAATTTTGTAAATTGGTCAATTTAGTTACGGAGAGTTATAGAGCTGAGAATCATCAGCATAACAGTGAAAACTAACGGCATTCTTCATAATGATATAAACAGGGTGAAAAGCAATGGTCCTAGCACTGAGCCTTGCAGTACTCCATACTGAACTTGTGATCAATATGACACCTCTTTATTGACTGCTGTAAACTGATCATCAAAGTCAGATGAGTATGATTTGAACCATGTCAAATAATAATGTAATACTTACAGCCATGGGTGATGATACACGTCGCCCTGTATGGACATATCCTTTTGACGCCGTACTGTGGTGACATCCATGTTTTCCAAATAGTCATCTGGTCCCAAATGCTTTGAGCAAACACATAATTTATTGTTTGAATCTAAGTTACCGGTGTTTTGATATCTGTGGTTCAGAGAAGCCTACCATTCGTTCTTTCGTTTCTTGTTTTTCGTTGGTATTCTGTGAAACATGATGGTAGAATACACCTTTGACTCACTATCACAGCCCTTTACAACACACAGAAGCATGGTTAATGGCACAGGTAAATCCACTGCCTAATTTGCCCGCTGCAACTCTAAATCATCTGCAACTACACAAACTTAGTGCCGGTCGCATTGGAAGTTACCTATCTGAGAACTTCAGGCACTGCATAATATAAATGTTCCGCTGAACCCATGGTACGGCCGCAAAGTTCCATGATTCTTATGCAGGCATGAGAAAAAAGTTCCTATCTATATTGGTCTAAAATAGTCAAGAATAGTCAAGTTTTAAATAGGAAAAATATTGTCTTTGAAAAATAAAATCATTTTTGAGCGCAATGTGTGCGCTCAAAAATGATACAGAGTCTGCTGAATGGATTAAAAAATGGTAAAACTCAACTGTTTAACTCCAAGGTACTTGGAAAATGAGCATATTTTCACACAAAAAAAGAAAAAAGTAGAGGACCATAGTTCATTCCTGCTTTGTCAAACATTTGAAATGACGCTGGATTTTTACTGTGACAGACCGACAATTGATAGTCAACACTAACAGGCTTATTAAGCACTGTACCACAATAACATTGAAAATTGACAAGAAAATCTGTTTAATTGTGCTGCATGAATGTACTTCCATGTTAGGATGCATTTTCACTATGAAAGCATTTTTATTTAAAGTATTTTTATCTTTCAAAGAGAGATACTAATTAAAAACATTAACTGTTTGTACAACTTCATTTTGAAAGATTAAGAGATCAGGATAGTGTATAAATATTATGTAGGGAACCTACTTAATGTGGACAAAATGTCCCACAAAGATGTCAATACCTAAAATCCTCATGAGGTCATTTTTTGGTCCCCATGAAAAAAAAGACTTATAAATCAAAGTGATTTTCTAAAAATGCCAAATGTGTTCTCCTCTAGCACACTGAAATAACGGTATGCAGTGCCACACTGCCCCCTGGCCAAGTAAGAGAGTAATAACGTTGCAACTTTGCAAAAAAAACTCATCAACATATTTCACAGCTCTTCAGCTTTTATAGAATATATATGTTTTTTTATGTCAACTTCAACTTTAACCTTTATAGATGCATTATAGACACCGTTTAGCTGAATTTAAATAAAAAAAAAAAAATTAAAAATACGTAAGTTGCTTGGGGTATGTTTATCAGTTTTGCACATCGAAAGACTGAAATTCTTGCAGAACAGCTCGAGCTCAGTGAGGTTGGATGGAGAGCATTTGTGAACAGCAGTTTTCAGTTCTTTCCACAGATTCTCGATTGGATTCAGGTCTGGACTTTGACTTGGCTATTCTAACACCTGGATATGTTTATTTTTGAACCATTCCATTGTAGATTTTGCTTCATGTTTTGGATCATTGTCTGGTTGGACGACAAATCTCCGTCCCAGTCTCAGGTCTTTTGCAGACTCCATCAGGTTTTCTTCCAGAATGGTCCTGTATTTTTTTTCATCTGACCAGAGCACCTTCTTCCACATGTTTAGTGTGTCTCCCAGGTGGCTTGTGGCAAACTTTAAATGACATTTTTTATGGATATCTTTAAAAAGTGGCTTTCTTCTTGCCACTCTTCCATAAAGGCCTGTCCTATGGACAAGTCTCCCACCTCAGCTTTAGATCTCTGCAGTTCATCCAGAGTTATCATGGGCCTCTTGGCTGCATCTCTGATCAGTCTTCTTGTATGAGCTGAAAGTTTAGAGGGACGGCCAGGTCTTGGTAGATTTGCAGTGTTCTGATACTCCTTCCATTTCAATATTATCGCTTGCACAGTGCTCCTTGGGATGTTTAAAGCTTGGGAAATCTTTTTGTACCTAAATCCAGCTTTAAATTTCTCCACAACAGTATCTCGGACCTGCCTGGTGTGTTCCTTGTTCTTCATGATGCTCTCTGCGCTTTAAACGTACCTCTGAGACTATCACAGTGCAGGTGCATTTATACGGAGACTTGATTACACACAGGTGGATTCTATTTATCATCATTAGTCATTTAGGTCAACATTGGATCATTCAGAGATCCTCACTGAACTACTGGAGAGAGTTTGCTGCACTGAAAGTAAAGGGGCCGAATAATTTTCCACGCCCAATATTTCAGTTTTTGATTTGTTTAAAAAGTTTGAAATATCCAATAAACTTCATTCCACTTCATGATTGTGTCCCACTGGATGTTGATTCTTCACAAAAAAATTACAGTTTTATATCTTTATGTTTGAAGCCTGAAATGTGGCAAAAGGTCGCAAAGTTCAAGGGGGCCGAATACTTTCGCAAGGCACTATATAAGCTTTTAAACCTAAGGTATTTAGACACTGTCAAGCAAAAACAAGAAGGGCTGCACTTTTATTTTAGAAAATAATTAGAATAGATAATCCAAACTGAAGTTCACAGGAGAAAACGCATGGCAGCATTAACAATACAAGACCAAGAATAAGAACTAAGGGGTGACACATCAAAAACCATGGTAACTTATGAACAGAGACAAAGGAAACTGGGACCCACTTTATATTAGGTGGCCTTAACTACTATGTAGTGACAGTTTAATTAATCATTTGATATAATGCACTTATTGTGTACATATATGTTTTGCATTTTTAAAAATACCTGCATGTAATTACGCCTGTAATTAATTTCTGTTACATTTGTAATTACACAGTTGACACTTCCCTTACACCTAACCCTACCCTTAAACTGACCCACAGCACCACACCTGTCCCTAACTCTACCCGTATCCCACCTCAATATCAGCAAAAGTGCTTTGCAATACAATTTGAACACAGTAAGTACATTGTACATTGTATTTTGACTTCACATTCGACACGGTGCCATCGAGTGTTAAAACGCGAAAGGCGAAGCTTAAATTTATGGTATGTCCCTCTTTGACTATGTACTTTCAAGATGGAGGGGCAACATGGCGACCGACATTCGAACCCCTCACCCGTAAGTATTTTCAAAGGCATATTATAAAATTACGAGAATACAAGAATTACGAAGAATATACATTAATGAGCACATATATTTTTGAAAGACTTAAGTGTTTTTAGCTAAGAATAAACTAAAAAAGTTACACAGTGAAGCTTTAAGATATTAGACTTTGCTCATTTCATGTTTCTATTCTCGCCCTAACAAATACATAAACATTTCCATTTTATAAGGAATATTAAAAAAAATAAAAAAAAATTTCAACAAATATTTTTCCAGTAACAGATACTGTACTGTACATAGAATCCGAACCAATACGGCTCTGTTTTTCTATGTTTCTTGCTCTGTCAAGTGGCAAAAGTGATTCTATGTAGACTGGGTTAACTCCATGCATTTCCAGTGAGGGGGAATGGATTGCCCCCAGCTATGACACGAAGCTGAGCAAGTCTATACGTTTTGGCTGTTCATTTACATGACAACAGTGTTTTGGGGGGCCTAAAAATGCAAACTTTGAAAACAAGTTTTTTGAAAACTATGCAGTTTTCGTCGCAAATATAACATATGACATGTTCAGTAATACATATACGCATTTTCCTTGACGTCGCCAACTATTGGCCTGGCATGAATAATACAGTTTTAGTTATCATAGATCCGTGTGAACGGAGATCATTTTGACAACAATGATGTCTGTATGTGAAAAACACAAAGAAAAAAATCTGTTTTTAGTACATCACCTCAAAGTTCTAGAAACAGAGCAAAACTAAACAAAACTCTGACAGAAACTTTATAGGAAGGAAGTTATTTAAACCACAATACACCCTACCATATACTGTGTGAAATCTTGTTTCCTCCTCAGAGTAAAAAATAAAAAGGCAATTGTGAGGTAGTCTTAAATATAATATAAATTCACAATTTCCTTTTAGGTTTCCATTTGTTCTGCAGTTGTATTGCATTTTCATTTATGTAAAATTGGACTGCATTGCTTTGTAACCGGTTGTAAAAAGTTTTACTAAACGCTGTTGTCCCTACAGGCACTCAATGGGTTCCTGTAGTCCTATTCACACCAGAAATGTAGTTTACCAAAACGTATAGACTTGGCTGGCGTGTCATAGCTGGGGCGTAGCATGGGGGAAAACAATCCATTTCCCCACACTGGAAATGCATGGAGTTAACCCATGCATTCACAAGCATTCTGAGAAATTGTCTGTTTTGTGGAAACATAAGTGTGCAGCATAATTGAGATTTCCCCACTATAGAAAAACATTGATTCTCTCTGGGGAGCATCATCCTTTACGTAACATATGTCACCATCCAGCTAAAGTCAGACATTTAATGAAGCAAAAAATGTGCATGAGAAAATAACCCAGTAATAAGAGAACATTTTGATCTGAAAAAAGTCTCCCATAGAAATGTAAGATAAATGTTGCAATGTAGGCTATTTTGTATTATCTTTTACAAAATATGTTTTTTATTACATAAGGGTGAATGTAACTCCATAAGGGTGAATGTAACTCCATATTAAAGGAACTCTATGTAAGAAATGTATTTCACTTAATCCTAAAATGGCCCTGATATGTCACTACATGAAGAAATCATGTTAATTTCTAATACTTATATCACTGGCAACAGTAGTCCAGGATATTATCATTTAAAAGTTGTTGTTGCGCCCCTCATCTGATGTTGATGTTGACATGTTGTGTTTTGGCCTCAAGCTCCACCCTCCAACGATCTACCAATCACGAACTCAGTAGTGTTTCCGGGTTGCCAGATCTGCCTATAGTTACCACAGCTGCAGCTACATATGTTCCTGCTGGATCCTGCAACCTCCCTGGCAACCTCGAGTCAGGGGGGAGGTGCAGAGGGGATAGTGATTGCAGTACCAGTTTTGGCCACAATCTTACATAAACTTCCTTTAACTGTTTTATATCAACAACTGTTCACAAATGACTTGACCAGGAATAAGAAAATATGGAAGTCAAGGTGATTAATATTCCTTCTCTTTCACACCATTATATATACATTTTAATTAAAATAAAATAAAAAATGACTTTTAGATTTTAGTGTTTCCACAAGTTAAAGATAAATAAAAATTGGTTTGAATTTGCTCTTTTCCAGCCTAAAATGCTTCTGAATTTGTTATAATAGCCATACAATGGACCACATTTTGCAGTAAAGACTTGAACCTTCAAATGTCTCTCCGTTTATGTTCTTAAAAGCCTCCTGCCTTGTAAGGACGTATAATCATGGCAGCCACACTTCCCAGGCAGAGAAAGAAGTTTAAACTAAATCTAAATGATTTTAAAAAGTAATGTTATTGGATTATTAGTACTAAGAATATGATAAAATTCTAAATTCTAACTCTAACTGTGTCTATCCTGGAAGCAACATAAACTTGGCTGTAAACATTGACATAATTAGGGCCCAAGCCCTGAAAGGGCGCAGAGCCCTATTGTTCTTCTAAGGATTATTTGTTATTAGGGCCCAAGCCCTGAAAGGGCGCAGAGCCCTATTGTTCTTCTAAGGATTATTTGTTATTATTATTATTATTTATTATTATTATTTTTTTACGCGACTATTTGGGCATTTTTGGGGCCCTTCCCATGCTCGAAAACTCTTGAAACTTTGCACACGCGTCAGAATGCGCGGCCATCAGGGCCGGGCTAAGGCTGGGACCCGGGCGTGGCAGGGGGGCTCGACAGCGCCCCCTAAAGTGGGGTCTGAAAACGGGGTCTATAAATCAAACCAACTTCCACGTATATATATGAAACTCGGTAAACATATAGAGCTCATCGGGCCGAACAACTTTCGTGCTCTAAGTTATGCGTCAGCCCAACAGGAAGTGAGCTATTATGGGTTGTTCGGAAAACGCATGCTCTGAAATTTGCGATACTCCTCCTAGACGATTTACCCGATCAGCACCAAACTCGGTCAGCATGAAGTAAAGACACTGAGGATGCTAAATTGCGAGCAACGTTTTGATATCTCAAACGGTTTGGCCGTGGCGAAGAGACGAATTTATGGCGAGAAAAAGAAAACAGGAAGTGTGTTATAACTTTTGCATACATTAATTCATTTTGATGAAACTTCAGCTGTGTGTTCGTTGTAGGAGGCCGATCACATGGATATGACTTTTGTGAGACAAAGTTATAGCGCCACCAACTGGCAGCAGGAAGTGTGTCACTTTCAAAATTGCTTTAAATCCCCATCTTATTTTCACCCGATTTACTTCAAACTTCATCGGTATAATGTCAAAACATGGCAGATATAGACATATGAATGGATTCCTGATTCTAGAAAAACTGTTGTCATGGCAACGTGTCAAAGTCTAATAATCTTTTTTGGTGTTTTTGAGACTCTTCACATGCTTGAAATTGTATGAAACTCAACACACACATCTGACATGCTGTCCAGAAGATGCAAGCAAAGATTCAGAAACGGGCGTGGTAGAGGGGCTCAGTAGCGCCATCTTTTGTCCAAAGTGGGGGGTTAGTTTTATCTACAGTCACCAAACTCGGTATATATATTGTACATTTTGAGCCGGACAACTTTCTAATTTACAGTCATTAGCTCTGACCAACAGGAAGTCAGATAATTTGGTTGGAAGATAACAAGAAGTCAAAAGCGAGCTCTGAGTTTTTACCTTCTCCTCAAAAGCGATTCATTCAATCTCCTCCAAACTCGGACAACATGAAGTAAATATACAGAAGATGCTAAAATGCGAACGGTTATTGGATATCTCAAACGGTGTTCCTGTAGCAAAAGCCTAAAAAACACAAAATAGGGACACACGTGCCTGGTTCATAAATAAGGCTATACTCCCACCTGCTGGTTATTCTATATAGCACACTGTTGTTGTTTTTTTGTTTTTTTTCAACACTTATGCTCTCACTTAAATGACCAGTAGAGGGCAATATTGTATAAGCTTTCAAGCAAAAAAACATGCCTCTGTGTGTGTGTGACAATGGTTTTCTAGGCTGGTGGGGACTTAAACCTGAATGCACACAGACTCATGGGGACTTCCCAATGGGTACAAAAGCTTATAAATCAGACAGAATGAGTTCTTTTGAAGAAAGTTTTGTGTGATGGGTAGGTTTTGGGGCAGGGGCAGTGTAGGATGACAGAATATGGTTTGTACAGCATAAAAACCATTACGTCTATGAGTCCCCAGAAAGATAGTGAACCAGACATGAGTGTGTGTGTATGCGTGTGTGTTTGTGGGTGGGTGTGGGTGTTGTGGATGGGGGATGGTGGATGGGCTTAACTGATAAGAGTTGCCTGCAGCATACTTCAGCATTACTACTGTGTGTGTGTGTGTGTGTGTGTGTGTGTGTGTGTGTGTGTGTTCTTTTTGCTAGCCTGGTGGGGACTTCAACCTGAATGCACACAGACTCATGGGGACACGACTCATTTCTACAGTGTGTGTGTGTGTGTGTGAGCCACTCTTCTGTCTAAAAAGATTACCTCTCAATGCTGTGCTTTGGCCTGCATTAAAGGATAAAACATTTTATTCTGGGTTTGAATAAAAAAATGAATGTATAAAACCAGTTTATTTGTAGGGCATTGACAATATTGTTTTATATAATTAGTTAAATAATTGTGTTAATACAAACAATTATTAATACAAAAATATAAATATAAAAAAACATTACTAACAAAAGAAAAAAACATTTAATTGTTTAAAAAAAAAAGTAGATTAATGCCTTTTGTTTAAATATAAATATAGAATAACTAAATATAGAATAACCAGAAGGTGGAAGTGTAGCCTTATTCAGTAACCAGGTTGGATATGTCCTAGGGAACACTGTTTTGAAGATAAAACTATTGTTGTTTTTGCAAAACTGTTTTCAGATGGTGAAATAAAAACAATGTACTCTCTCAGTTTAGATTTTGTGTCTGTCATTCCCCTTCCCCCTCCCTCTCTCAGGATCACTCTGTGTGTGTGTGTGTGTGTGTGTGTGTGTGTGTGTGTGTGTGTGTGTGTGTGTGTGTGGAGGGGGTCTCTCTCACTCTCTGTGTGTGTGTGTGTGTGTGTGTGTAGGGGGTCTCTCTCACTCTGTCTGTGTCACCTTGTCTCTTGTTTTTTCATAATTTAACCCTTTCATATCATAATTGCTATCAGCAATATCTATCACTTTATTGTGAAAAATAAGTTTAAAAAAATGTATTATATATATATATATATAAAAATACTGGTCTTCTGAACTTACAATATTTTGAGCTGCAAAAAATACATTTGCACATAATTGAAAGTGATATCCTAATACTTTTAATTGTTTTCTTTAACATTGGCTTTAAAGAAGGTCATGTGCTGTGTTTGCAAAGATCATGTATGACACCTCTTTAAACTAATTATTTATTGATAGAATTCAAATGGATAAAAAAATTAAATTTCACATGAATTTATAAAAGTGGCTGTTTATTATAAACTTCCATAAATTATATGCACGCATATTACTCTTACCTGACACTGATATTAAAATCATTGTTGCGGTCTCTGTGATTTGGCTTAATTTATTTTTAAGAGAAGTGTAAGGATAATACAACTTCAGCATTTGGACAGTATTCTGCACTCATTTTGAAATTGACATTTGACATCACCTGACATAAAATTAATGAATAAAATGTAATTGATCTCAGAGATGTGAGTGTTGTGGTTCCTGGTCATAGCAGCACCAGTTGCTGCAGTTAATGAGGTGAATTCAAATGACTTAGACAAAGTCCCATTATTTATTTTCCCATATTAAATGCCTATTGGCTGCTGTGCACAGTTAAGCTGATGCCACCGGGGTGGCGGTGCCCCCGGCTTGGGCCCGTCATCGCTGCTCGCAGCTTTAATTATTATTATTATTTATTATTATTATTTTTTTACGCGACTATTTGGGCATTTTTGGGGCCCTTCCCATGCTCGAAAACTCTTGAAACTTTGCACACGCGTCAGAATGCGCGGCCATCAGGGCCGGGCTAAGGCTGGGACCCGGGCGTGGCAGGGGGGCTCGACAGCGCCCCCTAAAGTGGGGTCTGAAAACGGGGTCTATAAATCAAACCAACTTCCACGTATATATATGAAACTCGGTAAACATATAGAGCTCATCGGGCCGAACAACTTTCGTGCTCTAAGTTATGCGTCAGCCCAACAGGAAGTGAGCTATTATGGGTTGTTCGGAAAACGCATGCTCTGAAATTTGCGATACTCCTCCTAGACGATTTACCCGATCAGCACCAAACTCGGTCAGCATGAAGTAAAGACACTGAGGATGCTAAATTGCGAGCAACGTTTTGATATCTCAAACGGTTTGGCCGTGGCGAAGAGACGAATTTATGGCGAGAAAAAGGAAACAGGAAGTGTGTTATAACTTTTGCATACATTAATTCATTTTGATGAAACTTCAGCTGTGTGTTCGTTGTAGGAGGCCGATCACATGGATATGACTTTTGTGAGACAAAGTTATAGCGCCACCAACTGGCAGCAGGAAGTGTGTCACTTTCAAAATTGCTTTAAATCCCCATCTTATTTTCACCCGATTTACTTCAAACTTCATCGGTATAATGTCAAAACATGGCAGATATAGACATATGAATGGATTCCTGATTCTAGAAAAACTGTTGTCATGGCAACGTGTCAAAGTCTAATAATCTTTTTTGGTGTTTTTGAGACTCTTCACATGCTTGAAATTGTATGAAACTCAACACACACATCTGACATGCTGTCCAGAAGATGCAAGCAAAGATTCAGAAACGGGCGTGGTAGAGGGGCTCAGTAGCGCCATCTTTTGTCCAAAGTGGGGGGTTAGTTTTATCTACAGTCACCAAACTCGGTATATATATTGTACATTTTGAGCCGGACAACTTTCTAATTTACAGTCATTAGCTCTGACCAACAGGAAGTCAGATAATTTGGTTGGAAGATAACAAGAAGTCAAAAGCGAGCTCTGAGTTTTTACCTTCTCCTCAAAAGCGATTCATTCAATCTCCTCCAAACTCGGACAACATGAAGTAAATATACAGAAGATGCTAAAATGCGAACGGTTATTGGATATCTCAAACGGTGTTCCTGTAGCAAAAGCCTAAAAAACACAAAATAGGGACACACGTGCCTGGTTCATAAATAAGGCTATACTCCCACCTGCTGGTTATTCTATATAGCACACTGTTGTTGTTTTTTTGTTTTTTTTCAACACTTATGCTCTCACTTAAATGACCAGTAGAGGGCAATATTGTATAAGCTTTCAAGCAAAAAAACATGCCTCTGTGTGTGTGTGACAATGGTTTTCTAGGCTGGTGGGGACTTAAACCTGAATGCACACAGACTCATGGGGACTTCCCAATGGGTACAAAAGCTTATAAATCAGACAGAATGAGTTCTTTTGAAGAAAGTTTTGTGTGATGGGTAGGTTTTGGGGCAGGGGCAGTGTAGGATGACAGAATATGGTTTGTACAGCATAAAAACCATTACGTCTATGAGTCCCCAGAAAGATAGTGAACCAGACATGAGTGTGTGTGTATGCGTGTGTGTTTGTGGGTGGGTGTGGGTGTTGTGGATGGGGGATGGTGGATGGGCTTAACTGATAAGAGTTGCCTGCAGCATACTTCAGCATTACTACTGTGTGTGTGTGTGTGTGTGTGTGTGTGTGTGTGTGTGTGTGTGTTCTTTTTGCTAGCCTGGTGGGGACTTCAACCTGAATGCACACAGACTCATGGGGACACGACTCATTTCTACAGTGTGTGTGTGTGTGTGTGAGCCACTCTTCTGTCTAAAAAGATTACCTCTCAATGCTGTGCTTTGGCCTGCATTAAAGGATAAAACATTTTATTCTGGGTTTGAATAAAAAAATGAATGTATAAAACCAGTTTATTTGTAGGGCATTGACAATATTGTTTTATATAATTAGTTAAATAATTGTGTTAATACAAACAATTATTAATACAAAAATATAAATATAAAAAAACATTACTAACAAAAGAAAAAAACATTTAATTGTTTAAAAAAAAAAGTAGATTAATGCCTTTTGTTTAAATATAAATATAGAATAACTAAATATAGAATAACCAGAAGGTGGAAGTGTAGCCTTATTCAGTAACCAGGTTGGATATGTCCTAGGGAACACTGTTTTGAAGATAAAACTATTGTTGTTTTTGCAAAACTGTTTTCAGATGGTGAAATAAAAACAATGTACTCTCTCAGTTTAGATTTTGTGTCTGTCATTCCCCTTCCCCCTCCCTCTCTCAGGATCACTCTGTGTGTGTGTGTGTGTGTGTGTGTGTGTGTGTGTGTGTGTGTGTGTGTGTGTGTGGAGGGGGTCTCTCTCACTCTCTGTGTGTGTGTGTGTGTGTGTGTGTAGGGGGTCTCTCTCACTCTGTCTGTGTCACCTTGTCTCTTGTTTTTTCATAATTTAACCCTTTCATATCATAATTGCTATCAGCAATATCTATCACTTTATTGTGAAAAATAAGTTTAAAAAAATGTATTATATATATATATATATAAAAATACTGGTCTTCTGAACTTACAATATTTTGAGCTGCAAAAAATACATTTGCACATAATTGAAAGTGATATCCTAATACTTTTAATTGTTTTCTTTAACATTGGCTTTAAAGAAGGTCATGTGCTGTGTTTGCAAAGATCATGTATGACACCTCTTTAAACTAATTATTTATTGATAGAATTCAAATGGATAAAAAAATTAAATTTCACATGAATTTATAAAAGTGGCTGTTTATTATAAACTTCCATAAATTATATGCACGCATATTACTCTTACCTGACACTGATATTAAAATCATTGTTGCGGTCTCTGTGATTTGGCTTAATTTATTTTTAAGAGAAGTGTAAGGATAATACAACTTCAGCATTTGGACAGTATTCTGCACTCATTTTGAAATTGACATTTGACATCACCTGACATAAAATTAATGAATAAAATGTAATTGATCTCAGAGATGTGAGTGTTGTGGTTCCTGGTCATAGCAGCACCAGTTGCTGCAGTTAATGAGGTGAATTCAAATGACTTAGACAAAGTCCCATTATTTATTTTCCCATATTAAATGCCTATTGGCTGCTGTGCACAGTTAAGCTGATGCCACCGGGGTGGCGGTGCCCCCGGCTTGGGCCCGTCATCGCTGCTCGCAGCTTTAATTTAAGTTGCATTTACCCTGAACTTTTCTCAGATAGTCATGTTTAGGAAACAATTTTTTGATAAGCAATTTAAAAAAAGGAAGCGTTTATTTGCACAACAAAATAAACAGTATTGTAATATCAGATGGTATATATATATATATATATATATATATATATATATATATATATATATATATATATATATATATATATATATATATAAGATGTATAGGTCCTATAAAAATATATTAGAACTTAACTATTCTATCTAAAGTTTTTGAAAATGTTTCAAAGAAAATCATTGCTGAAAACTTAACATTTAACTTAAAACCAGTTAATAAGGAACAGTACTTTTATTTTATACAAATGCGGTCTCTGGTTGGCTCCAGAATCAGACCACATTCCGTTCCGCGTTTTGCAGATATTATGTGCGTGTAAAAAAAAAAAAAAAAAAAAAAAAAAAAAAGTCGCCTCACCTGCTGAGCGCTCCAACATATCACTCCGCAGGGTCAGTTTATATTATTTTTATTTTGCACTGGCGTTTGTAAAACCGCTAATATATTATTTAAAAATACATTGCAATGTTATTATGAAGGTTAATAACGTGCACGTCTATATGAGAAGGTGTCGTTCCTTTAAGTGCCGTGCCTAATGTTGTGGCACTATTTAGCATGGTGTCGCTCACAGTGCGTGATTCGGTTACACTCAAATATGGCTACCGTGGAGTGAGAGCTACAACTTTAATTGTACTAATGCAGAAATGTAACGTTTTACTTCGTTCTCCGTTCTACAGTCGCGTCTAATTATCGTATTTTGCTTCTACAGATTGTGAATACCCAAGCAAGGATACCATCTCGATGTGTTTAGCCTTAATAAAGTGTTGCTCGAAATTTGCAGCTTGCTCCGCGAGCTGATCGAAATCGTCAGGATTGGAAGCTTGAAAGCGAAATCAGCTTTCGGTTTTTACCTCATTTGGGGATATTTTTGGCTATATTTTCCCGAATGTGGCCAGCGATCGGCTCCTGTCATCGCCTTGCAGGAGCTCAGATAGCGGTCGGTATGGCTTGTTTTCGGATGAGGGATGTAACCCGCGAGGATTTGGCGATGTGGGATGAAGCGGAATAAAGAAAAGTGATCCGTCCAAACCGAAGCAAAGCGGATGCGTTCTGCCTATGGATTAAACATTATAGATTTTCTGGATATAAAAGTGGATTTTACTGGAATACGTGTACAATATCGCAGAAGATATCGCTTTGTCACGCTGGCTTATTTTCCTGAGGAATAGTGGTGTATTCCTCCCCAACCCCCCAGCGCCACAAACACTAAACAAAAGTACTATATGTCACGTATATGACGGTTCTTGTCATGAAGGAAATAAATAAAAATTGCTAGGGTCGAAGAGGTAAGTAAATATCGATCGATTAGTGTGTTGTGTGTGTTTCTCGTTATCATTTGCGAGCGCTTTTGTCGTATCTGTCGCCTTTTTGCATGCGAGCACTTGATTTTTGACCGAGTGTGCAGCTTTTCTCCATCTAAAATCATCCCGAGATGTTTAAAAACGTCCTGCATCTTTACTGTCCACTGCCTTTAATGGCCCGTTATATGATTCCCGCTTGGATAGGTGACTCCAAGCTTGAGTAATGTTTCCAAGTTAATCAGCCGGGCTGCAAGGCCTCTACTGTATCCACTTATAGCCTTTCTTGCGCATTTACAGTCATCTTTCCACTGTAACACCATCACATCTAAGTTGACAATACGTTGCACGTGATGATCATCTGCCGAGACGTGAATGTTTGGAGAGCACCGATACTTTGTATGCAGGTAGGTTTAGCTTTTGGGCTCCCTTAAGAGTGCCAATCCGTCTCTCATTTAAAGTCACTGGCTTGTCCTTGTTTCCCCCCCAAATTTTATTAAAAAAAGTATTACGTAGGGAAAACGTTTGAGTATTTCATGGCATGATGGTATTATTGGCACCCTGCGTATGTAAGGCTCTGAAACACAAAGCTCTGGAGACAACCGAACAAAGGCAAAAAGCTGGACATGCCCCCTCATGTGAAGAAGCTCTTGCTTTGTGTGCTTCTGTTGTTTCACCAAGGCTGTCCCTCTGGTTCCTGTATGTGTTGGGCTATCTAATCATTTTTTATATCCTATGTGTATATATATCATGTTAATTGTGAGGTAGACTATGTATTATATGAATCTTACAAGTAGTATTCAAAAGTATTCATGTGTGTGAAATACCCACTCTGTAGATAACTTCAAAACAGGCAGGTCCTCTATATGGGGCTTAGAAATGTTTAATAATTTTAGATATATTGTTTCTAGGATGTTTGCCAACAGTTCTTCTAACCCAAATTGATGGAGTGCATAGTTTTTATTTCTTAAACAACCATGTAGGAAGACACATCATGGCCATATCCCAGGATGACGATGTCAAAATTCGTCAGGCTCAGATTGTGAACAAATGGTTGAGAGGGAGGATGAAGAATAATTTTTTACACATGAATTGGCACCTCTGAATCCAGACCTTGAATTTATTGAAAGTCTTTTGGATGTCCTGGAGGAGACTTTACCGAGTGCTGTACTCTTGCGTTGTCAATACAAGACCTTTATCATTGCATATTTCCATCAAGAGGTGCATGGATTTCTGTTCAAGATATTGTAACAGTTAACATGCTAAAAACATAATCTTCACTGTAATAATGTTCCAATCTTTGACACTTTATGTGACCTATTTGAATCCAAACGGAAACCTTTTTTTTCCCTCTGGCCGGGCAGTGTGGTTTATAGTGTTATTGCGTAATTTCAAAATAGCATCAGTATTAAGTGTAAACAGCAACATTTATGCGGTTATAAGACCCACATGTAATTCACATGTGAATGCATTAGCTGGTGCTGCTACCATGTTGTGTGTCAGAAACACCTGTTCATCTGTCTGATTAACTTCAATTTGCATGTAAGGAGATGCTTTTGCAAACTACATTTCTCAAAATGAACCCAAAGACAATGATAATTATGCAGAAGCATCATTCTATACATACACAGCTGCTGTTTAATTGATTGAACAGAGGGAACAATCCAAGAGTCTGTCTCCTTTTGTAAGCTTTAACCTTTTAATTTACTGCACTCTTGTTATTTATTCTTTATAGTTTCCCTGTAATGCCTCTGCCATACTCGGACCTGGAAGGTTTAGAAGAAATAATTTGCAGATGTTAACAATGAGCAACAGATTGTGACCATTTTTTAAAAGACACCTTTAAACCCATGTCATTATATGTCAGGTGGTCTATATACTGAAACTTCATTTTCTGTTAAATTGTCTCATGTCTCATTTTACTCCTAGTTGACAGAATAAACATTCAGCAGATGTATGCATTTCTAAAGGGTTTTTTTTTCTGTGAAAAGGGACTAAAAAGTATTGATGAGTCATCTTGCACACAAGGGCGTATCCAAATGTTTGTCCAATCAAATGTGCTTTAGAATGATAATGTCCACCCCATGTTATTGTCTACATATGGTTAGCAATAGCATGTAGCACATCATGCTTCTCAGCTGTGACTTCGACCAAAGCCTATTGGCTGTTTTAAAAAAAAGGAGGCGATTTCTACAGTATGTCCTCCCCCAGCTTCTCGTTTCAATTACAAATATAACACAGAAAAAAATGCACTTGCCAAGCCATTTCATAAGGTTTTAAATGGCTGCCACAGACAATGTGTATGTACACACTAATGGTAATGCACACGGTCTCATTGAAGGCTTGACTCAACCATGTGAGGCCTAATTGTTTACTCAAGGCAGGATACAATGAGCGCAACCCAGGGAGGGATCCCACGTAGTTCCCGGAAAAGACAGCATCCCGTTGGCAATATGCCTTGTCAGCTGAGTGGACAGGTTGGCAGAAGCACCACGCAGAGCAGGTGCAAGGGTCAGCACTGGGGATCCAGCAGAGCAGCAGCTAACAATATGCACAACATTCAGAAAGAATATAACAACAAGACCCGAAACATTGGTCTGTCGGTCTGTCACTATTAACTGTGCCGTGTTTACTTCTTTAGATTGCGAAGTCCTAGGCTGTGCTAATATGTCGCAAGTCACAAAGAGAGATTGATTTGGGCTATTACATAGCTGATAAGGATTTAATTTTATTTAAATATTTGCCAGTTTTAAATTGAAGGAAAAGTGTGTACCAAAATTGTGTCTAGTGTAACAAAACTTGATAGCATCATGTGGATTGATTTTATTGGATTTAATAAAGTGTGCTAACGCTTGTTTTTTTTTTACTAGTTTTAGAGTTTTGAGATATAATCCACACTATGAGCAAATCATACAAGCTTATTAAAATATTGTTTTACTTTTAACCTCAGGGATTATTTTCTCCTCCGGCATTACCAGGTTTTTAATAAATTCAGAAATAAAACCTTACTGGTTGGAGAATGATGTTTTATAGGTGAAAAGCTGGAAAACTTGCTGTGTTTAAAGCTTTTTTGGAAATGTACAATTTTGTCGACCTACAGAATAGCAGACATTTATGATGTTATATACTTGTTTGTGAAAATAATATAGAATGTTTACACATCTTTTTCACAGAATGTCATCAGAGGAGAAAAGTCTAGACCCCTCTGACAAAGGACCCTCACCACCTCCTAGCAGCTCTGGGGCCACTCCCACTGGAAGTCCGGCCCCCACAGATAAGCGGCCCCGGGGCCGCCCTCGTAAGGACGCATTATCCACGGCAACAACACTTCCATCTGTGCCCAGACAGAGAAAGAAGTAAGTTTAATTAAACTTCTGAGTTGCTGTTATCAATCTGAATAGCAATTTAAATGTCTTTAGAAAGTAACAAGGATTATTGGTCCTAAAAGATAAGAATCTTATGAAATTCATCCAATTGGTCTAGCTCGGTTTATCCTGGAAGCAATGCACACTTGGCTGTTAATATTGGTGGGATTTCACTTCAAAATGTTTATCAACCACGGACCAATCAGTTGTGAGTTTGTGGTTCACCTTCAGCAACTTTATGGAAAGGTAATCTGTTGGTGTAAAATTAAAATTAGTTTTTTTTTTTTTTTTATATAAAAAAAAATCATAAAAGTGGGTGTTATGTGCCAACATGGAACAAGGTGGTTGAAAGAAGGGTTGAAAGGTGAGAGATTGGTGACATTAGCGGAAAAGGAAAACAGTTGAGTAGATTTAGATGAAAGGGTTTATATATATATATATTAGGGCCGGGACTCGATTAAAAAAATTAATCTAATTAATTAGAGGCTTTGTAATTAATTTATCGAAATTAATCGCATTTTAATCGCATATAAATATTTGACCTGAGAACAATGAGAAGTAATTTTTCACATGTATTTTTAGTATACCATTGAATAATGACTGAAAACATAAGCTTAATCAACAAAATATTGTTTATTTCAGTCCAGCAGACCAGTGCAATGTTTGCCATTAAGTTTAGCAAAAGCAAATTTGTGATATTTGAGGCTCGATGTGCTGCGGTGATACGCAAACTCCTTTAACGCGTTAATTAATTACGCAAAAAAAAAAAAAAAAAATGTAACCACACTTATTTTTGCACCGCGGAACGTTTTTCAATGAATGAGTTTCGACGGACCGATTATACTGGAACACCAACTAGCGCTCCGGAGTCACGACAACAACAAACCATGAGTGAACATGAACGAAGAAGCTGATGAGACCGCTTTGCTTGGCCCCGTGGATGGGAAATTTTGTTTTAAAAAACGAAAGAATGGAAGCGTCGTCAAGAGCATGGTTGTGAGCAAGTTATACAACAAGGAATTTGGGTATCACGCAGCACATCGAGCCTCAAATATCACAAATATGCTTTTGCTACACTTAATGGCAAACATTGCACTGCTAGACTGAAATAAATAAACTATATTTTGTTGATTAATCTTATGTATTCAGTCATTATTCAATGGTATACTAAAAATACATGTGAAAAATTACTTCTCATTGATCTCAGGTCAAATATTTATATGCAATTAAAATGCGATTAATTTCGATAAATTAATTACAAAGCCTCTAATTAATTAGATTAATTTTTTTAATCGAGTCCCGGCCCTAATTTATTAAATTGAATAATTAAATGATTTTTCCATTAAAATGACCTTTCTGTCATCTAATGCAGACTTAAACTTAAGCTTTAAAGTCCCCTTGGAATCTGAATTCCAAGTTTTTTAGCTTCTAGTATGAATATGCTTGCCATAATATTCTCTATAAGCTAGTGTGTTCCAAGAATATGTGTTACAAAATATAAGCATTCAAAACTTAAATTCTCTCACTCCCGCCAATGTTGATCACTCTGCACTTAAGCTTCTCATCAGATCTTTTGTCCAATCGAATGCTGTCTAGAATCTACAGCGTCCTGTCCCCAAATAGACGCTAAAGCTGCGGCTAAAATCTGTCTCTTGTTCACACATTTACTATTTTCTGCATGGTGTATGCACATAGTGCACTATATACAGGGTACGGAACCACTCAGACATTGTGAGCATGCTTTCATTTGGTGAGAAGGAAGTCTGGTTTCATGTTAGTGTCATGCGAATCGTACACAGTCTCGTTCCAGAGACACGATAGCACAGGCAGCCGGTGTATAGCAGAAATGTATATGACCCATTTGACTTCTGCAAAGAATGCTGTATTTTAAAGCAATATGGATGAGATTAGGAGGTGAAACGGTTAGAGATTAGGAGTAAACTGCTGCTTTAAGAGCTCAATGGCTCTGGCCTAGCTGTGATATAAACAAAACGCTATTGGATATTTTAAAAAGGGGGAGGAGCTGTTCGCTTTGTCCCACCCTGTCTTCCTGTTTCAGTGGAAATTACATCAGCAGATTGAATAATGCATTTCAGTGGGCCTTTAAAAACATCAATAATTATTATTATATTATGTTGTGTTGCCAAAATTCACATGTTTTTTTTTTTTTAGTATTAGCCAGATTCTCAATATCGTTGCATCCATACAAATATTTTATTTACTACCTTTTATTTCAGATGTGTGCTAAATATAATGTGGAAGGTTTAGCCGTGCAGTACATCGCAAAGGGAATCTGAAATAGAGTGCACTGTTTCACGCACGATGAGCGCTTTGCATGATAGACATCTTTGTTGATTAATAATGGAAACATTTTAGTTTTGATGCACCGCACATGTCCAGTGTAGTCATTGTGTAAAATTTTGATTCATGATGATAAGCCTTCCTCCTATGCGACAAGCAATGCATTTGACCAGTTTAGCTTCATGGACGCTTCATCTTCTCTGATAATGCTCTCTGACAGGCCGCTTTAAATGATGGTGCGTTCAATGAACCCCTCTGAGCCCTAAAGCTATTTACCCATAGCTTCCTCTAACGAGAAGCACCTGCTTACCTGACTGGCAACTTGATCCAGGATGGGACTTCAGGCTAACCAGAATCCATTGAATGTACAGAAGCAGTGTTTGAACGCTGATCCGCTGATTTCACATCTGCATTTGAGAAGAGTATATGCATCTTTCTTGACTCAGATAACTATCTAAATGGAGGGGAGGTTTTTCCTGAGGGGATTAATTATATAGGAGTCTTTGAAATGAAAAGCACAGGTGCCTCTGCCAGCTTATGAGCTTTACTATGAGTGTGTAAGGTGTGATGTCAGTGTATGCAACTAGGAACGGTCTAGTGCAAAGTGATTTCATTAATAGATCTCACAAAATCATCTTATTCAGGAGAAGAAACTTCCCGAATGTACCTACTACCTACCATTCAGAATACAGATAAAACAGAAATAACTGTTTTCTATGTTAATTTATTTTGAAATGTAAGTTATTTCTGTAATGGCACAGCTAAACTTTCATCATCGTTACACCTGTCTTCAGAGTCACGTGATCCTTCAGAAATCAATCTAATATGATGATGTGGTTCTTATTTTTTATTATTATCAATGTTGAAAATATTTGTGCTTCCTAATATTGTTGTGGAAATGTACACGTTTAAAATAATAAAAATAGAACTAGTAATTGAAATAATCTGTAACATTATGTACATAATGTATTTATGATTCTATATATATATATATATATATATATAACGACCCCAAATATTGAAATGGTTGTGGTAATATAAAATTAATGTGGTCACATCATCACAGTTGTGCTTATGCCAGCTATTTTACAGCAACATTTAAATATGGTTGTAAAACTTTACAGTAAAGTCTCATTTGTTAAAATTAATGTATTAACTAACATGTACTAACAATGGACAATAGTAATAATTGTTAATGCTAGTTAATAAAAAATACAGTTGTTCATTGTTTGTTCATTTTAGTTCACAGTACATTAACCAATCTTAATAAATACAACTTTTGATTTTTATAATATATTAGTAATTGTTGAAATTAACATGAACTAAGATTAATAAATGTAGGTGTGTTGTTTAATTCTATTCAGAATATGAGTCTGATTCTGCTCCATTGGGCTGTAATTATGGGGCGGGTTTCAAACGAACCAGGAAAGACCTCAATTGGATAGAACTACAACCAATCAGAGCAACGAAGCGACGCATAACATTAGTTGTCAAATGTCAACAGAGCTCAACTGCACGGTGTTGCCTAGTCTGCGGTTTTCCCGAGGGTTGTTTTCTATGTCCGCGGGTTGAAGCAACCTCAATTATGTGATATATGGACCCAGGAATTCAAATTTTAGCAGTCAAGCTTGCCAAAATAACACACATTTTATCCCCAAATGCCTTTTTTTATTTTATGGAGAACCCAAAAAGCTATTGTGCTTGTTTTAGGCTATAGTTGGCGGGTTTTGTTGTAAAAACCTGGGAACCCTGTACGCATGCTGGAATAAGTAAAAAGATGAGTGTAAATGATCCTTGGCGGTGTTGTAAAAAAAAGAAAAGAATTTAAGGATACAAAGAGTAGGCCAAATTACAAACACGATCATCATTTCTGAGAGAAATAGTCAAGGTGAATGCATATACGGACAAGTTCTCCGTTTAGGATTAGAAGAAATTCAACCCAAGCACCTTTGATGTCGTGGATGATTACGTTACTGTTGATCATCTATCCGTCATCGTCAAAAGCCCGCCCTGACAATTTCATTGGTCCGAACAGTTTCTGTTCCGGCATAATTACTCCTCTATGGATCAAGGCCAGACCGAACTCCCTGAGCTCAAATGTTGTGGGCGGGGCTGAGTTTGGCTGGCATCCAGTGCTGTTCATTGTTAGTTCTTGTTGATGTAGGTAACTAATGTTAATTAATGAAATCTTATTGTAACGTGTTACCAATATGGCTAATTTCAAATATTCATATATATATTCATATAAAACTTTTTGTAAAAGTCTTGCATAATGTGAAGTTGCCAGACTTGTAATTGGCATCCATCAACTGTCAAAATAAAAAAAGATAATAAAAATAAATTACCTTTTATTTGTAAAGTCAGGTTTTATATATAAAAAATTTCACAATACATATAGTTTCAAAGCATCTCTAAATGCCTTAGGCTGAATTTACATTACATGTACAAGTGACCCAATTCAGATTTTTTCCCTTCCATGTGGCACGGATCGGATATGACCTACGAACGTGTAAGCAGGATAAAAATCACATGGATTCTGATATTCTCAGCTCAGTTTCAGGCCTTATTCATTTAAATCTCATGTGAATCGGATACGTGCATTTACCCCTGTCATGTAAGCGGTGAGATCAGATAATCCATGGCCAATGTGTCATACATCACTGAAAAAGCTAATTGGGCATCAAGACCTGCAGTGTAAATATGGCCTTAAACTATACATAAAAAATTGGTTAAAAAATCAGTGAGTGACATATACCTTAACTTATATAAAATTGCTTTGCCATATATATATGATTTCAGTCATTCCACCCACCACCTAATTCATACCTATTAAAAAGCTGCCACCATGATGCTAGGGCATTGTGGATGGTTGCTATGCAGTTGCTAAGGTAATATGAGGCTGCTGCATTGCTTACTAGCCCAAGACAACAGATCCAACCCCAAAGAAAAAAAATTCCTCATTCAATGCAAGCCTATCTTATCTGCCAAGAAGTCTGATCACTAAGAAAAATAATAGCATACCTCTCCTTAACAAACCACATTATTTAAGATGTCATCCATGTCTGTACCACAAATAATGTGGGACAAATGTTATATTTAGAGTTATAGGTTTGTTCAAATCCTTAATTCTTGGCCTTGACAAAGATCGCTAGTAAATTAATTCATCAATGTATTGTTTTCCATTCCCCTTTGTTGCTTACTTCAGCCTATACATCTTCAGTTTAGTGATTCTCTAAGAATTTTATTGAATTTGGTTCCATATTTTTAAAGGGAACCACCTCAGCCTCCAGTCTTTGAAATCCATTCCATAAAACTCCGCTCCAGATATTATACTGTAGCTGTGTGTTGGCTCTACTTTCTAAAACAGTCTCTCTCTCTCTCTCTCTCTCTCTCTCTCTCTCTCTCTCTCTCTCTCTCTCTCTCTCTCTCTCTCTCTCTCTCTCTCTCTCTCTCTCTCTCTCTCTCTCTCTCTCTCTCTCTCTCTCTCTCTCTCTCTCTCTCTCTCTCTCTCTCTCTCTCTCTCTCTCTCTCTCTCTCTATGGTGTGATCATGGGGATAAGTTATAGGTCTCTGGGCTTGGGGGTTGGGTGCCGATCATGCCTAAATGGACCATGCATTTTCTGTGTTCTTTTCTTTTTGCAAAGGCATAGAGTAATACCAATGTGTACAGTATGTATATTAACACAAATATACTTAATCTTAAACACGTGTGACATTTGTACCTGTGACATTTGATGCTTTGCAGAGCTAATGCAGGATTTTAAAGCAAAAAATGTTTTACAGAATTTCGTAGTGACGCATGACTGGCAATTGCAGGTGGACACTAGATGACATCACTAATGTTAGGCTGATGTTGGTCCTAAATGAGAACAAGGTCTATTTTTAAAATGTGTACCTACATTTTTCATCATCAGCCATCAGCATTGTCATATTCTTCATTAAAACATTTTCTAGTATCTCTCAGACGTATAGGAGTATGGAAGTAATATTGTTTGTGAATGGCTTTTCATGCTGACTTTATTGCTCCGTTCGTTTAGATCAGCAAAGACAGTGCATAAGTAGGACATTTTCATGTTCCCTCATCCAGACGGAGATGATGTTTGGCTGTCTGGGAATTGTGATGCATATTTAATCCTCTGTCTACTACATAGGCCTACGAAGTCATCTTGAGGTTGGGCGTTAACACAATTAATTTCTATGGTTCCTCCATTTAAATTTACTCTAAAGGTACACATACCAAACCAAGCGAATCGAATTTAAAGTGCATTATGAATGACAGTCCGCATTATTAATGACCTGTCAGAATAGTATCATTTTCATTGTGTGTTACAAGGGTATGGTAAATTAGATTGTGCTATATGTGTATGAAATGATTTCCTCTTGAAATTACAAAGGGATTTGCTACTGGCTTCCTTGGTGCTCAGATTACAATGTAAACTTTGTGACACATTGAGCTCTGACTAATGTTTAGTTTAGTACACTTTGTTTAGTTGCTAATATTTGCTCATGCAAATTGTTGGCCATATTTACAGACAGTTAATGTTTTGAGTGTGAAACTGTATTTGTTAAAAATACATGTTTGTCCCCATATGGGTTTATTTAGCTTGATTATCTTGTTACAAACAGATACTTAACATATTTTTGTCGCCTAAAGATGAGCCAGAGTAACAATTCTGGGATTCTTTTAACTTTGGTGGCATAATGAGAGTAATATTACAATTTTTATTCTTACAATTCAATTAAACCATGTCTTAGTTGCAGTTTTAGTTGCCAGGAGAACCATACTTGCCTGACTGCATTGTGCCAAGTGTAAAGTTTGGTGGAGGGACGATTATGGCATGGAGTTGGGCTTGGCCCCATAGTTCCAGTGAAAGAAACAGAGGTCCTGACTCTCTGTGGTCATTAAAAATCCCAGTGTAACCCTGGCCAAATTTGCCCATTGGCCTCTGTCCATCATGGCCTCCTAATAATCCCCATACACTGATTGGCTTAATCACTCTGTCTCCTCTCCACCAATCAGCTGGTGTGTGGTGAGCGTTCTGGCATAATATGGCTGCCGTTGCATCATCCAGGTGGATGCTGCACAGTGGTGGTGGTTGAGGAGATTCCCCCTTCCATATGTAAAGCGCTTTGAGTGTCTAGAAAAGCGCTATATAAAATGTAACAAATTATTATTATTATTATTGTGAAGACATGAATGAGCGAGTTTGGTGTTTAGAAACTTGATGGGCCTGCACAGAGTCCTGACATCAACCCGACAGAAGACCTTTGGGGTGAATTAGAGTGCAGACTGCGATGCGAGCCAGGCCTTCTCGTCCAACATCAGTGCCTGACCTCACAAATGCTCTTCTAGAAGAATGGCCAAAAATTCCCATAAGCACAATCCTAAATCTTGTGGAAAGCCTTCCAAGAAGATTTGGAGCTGTTGTTGCTACAAAGGTTGGGCCAACTCCATATTAAACCCTACGGATAAAGAAATGGATGTCATTAAAGTTCATGTACTGTACATGTAAAGGTAGGCGTCCCAAAACTTTTGGCAGTATGGTGTATATATTTATATGTATTTCAATTCAACAATTTATTATGATTAAATTAAATGACTATCTTCTCTCTTGATATGATCATCATTAAAATTTAAAAAAACATCATATTTGACAACTAATTTCAGCTGATAGTTTCGACCAGCTTTTTAAACCCCAGCCATGTGGTCTGGTTCTGAAGGTTTTGCTGCATGTGTCTCTGTAACCTCTGGGGTGAAATCCCTCCCGTTTGTCAGCGTTCAGCCTTGTTAACTGTCTGGTATAGGAAGTCATTTGCAGGGAGGAGTCATTTTTGGCATGGGACAGACTGCGATTTCTCTCTCCAGTGGCACTGGTAATTACCCATCCATCCCTCACACCCACCCCTTACGCCAGCCCTAGAGAGGGGCTGGCTTCCCTTTCAACTCTGCTTGCTGTACCTCCTCCGTCTTCAAACTGTGAGACTTTAATTTGAATGCCTAACAATTATCACCCTGATGAAGTGATACATAGATCAGACAAGAGAAGCCCCTCGGGAATGGATCTTCACTGCGCATTTGTGGGGCGGATGTGTAGAAACGCAAATAGATGTTTGGCTGTAGATGGATGCAGGCTTGTTAGTTGGTTCTCAACTGGTTAATCGTGAACCAGAATGGGTCCCAGGTCTGTTTTGTTAGGGTCACTGACAATAAGGGGAAATGATTATGTTACACCATATGTATATGTTAAAGGACTGGAATGTATGTGAATTGAGGATTAGATATTTAATTTCTTGGAATTTAGGGATGACTGACAAACAGCCATTGAAACAGTTATGACCTGTTCACACCAAGATGAATATTACATGCAAAAATTTGGTGTGATAAACACTTTAATCGGAATGAAGGCATCTGTTCAGACTGATAAAAACATTTGCATGACGTCAGACCTCACTTCTTTTCCATCACATTGTGAAAAAAACTGGCCAACCAGTAGAATATGTGCTTTTGGTCACATGCCAAAAGCATTCAAAATATATCCTTAAAATTAAAATATTACATCCATATAAAAATAAACACTTATTGACAGGGCTATAGGAAATTATTAGCATGTGGTTAAATGACAGCGTCATACAAAATTTAATCACTAAAGAATGAACAACACTCTACAAGTTCATGACCACAAAAAATTAAGCAACATGACCAAAAGGAAGTGTCAAACTAGAGGGTTCTAGTTGTTTTGTTTAGTTTCTTGTTTTTTTAGGAGAGTGCAATAAAGCCTAAAGAACTACTGGTCACAGTTTACCCTAAATGCTGGAAGGGCATATCTTCAGCTAAATTAACCATGTAACCATTTATCACCAATTCCGATATCAATAGTACCAGAAATTAAATTTATTTCGGTGCTTATTGTACATCTTGTTGTTGTTCATGTAGCTATCATGTTGTTTTGAACACATTACATGTATGTACAACCATCATGGGGTTTACATGATTAATGTGACTTATTTAAATAACTAGATTTTGGATATAATACCTGATTTACCTTCCCCCTCAGTCAGTAAATTTGGTCATGGTTTGGTTTTTATAATTAACATCATCTGATATCAACATCTGAATGTGTACATTTGAAAGACTTGATTTTTGATTGCATGTAACTTAGTTATAAGCTGATTTTATATATTTAGTTAAATCTCATGTTAACGTGTCTAACTCATTTTCCACATCATTTTTCATATTTATATAAAATAAATAATATTTTACTTTTTGTTTGAAGCACTTTACTTTTGTGATTCCCATTAATGTCTGTGCTGAGTCTTATTTTATTTTCATAACTGTAATGCATTCATTTTATGTAAAATATAATTTTGAAGTAAAATAATTCTATCTACACACACGTTAGTTTTTTGTGAATTGTGGAGACTTTCCATAGGCGTAATGGATTTTACACTGTACAAACTGAACATTCTGTCCCCCTACACTGCCCCTGCCCCTAAACCTACCCATTACAGGAAACATTCAGCTTTTTTAAATTTTCAAAAAAACATAATTTAGTATGTTTATAAACACAGCTGGGACAGCTGGCTGGTCCCAACAATGTAGGTGATCCCAGGTTTTCATTACATTGTACACACATATACACACACACACACACACACACACACACACACACGCACACATACATATGTGGCATGACATATCGATGCTTATAAACGTCTCCTGAGTCATTATAATGGTAGAACAAATTAAAAGTAATAAAATAGTAGTTCTCAAAATGCTGACTAATTACTGAAAAATACCCTTTTTGTGTATGACTTTTTTTTTTGAAGATTTATAAGATACCATTATAAGATTATATATTATAAAGTACAGAACCACAGCTATGGTATTTGAGGCTCTGGGGCAGGCTTTTGCTGTGGGCCAGAGAGGGGTTTCTTCTCTGTAAAATCACTGGGGGACCCCTAAAGTTGGGGGCCCCTAGAATTGCCCCCGCCTTTTAAGCGGCGCCTCAGTGACTGCCCTGTTAAAATATACCTTGAGATTTCAGTCTCTCTATTCAAATAAATAAATAGTAGCTGTACTTGCATGGCTGGAAATAGCTGCCCGGGGTCGTAACCAAGATGGCCACCAAAAGAACTGCCTTCCTGTTGAAGGATTTTGATGTCTCGCAGAGAAGCTTTACTGTTACTGTAAACACAAAGAGGAACTAACTGAATGTATGTGCTAACAGTTTCTAAATGTTATAGGGAAGCTCCATAGACACATATATAACCAGGCTCACATTTCACTCATCTGTGTATTGTAGCTGGCAATATAAACAACATCTGAGAAAGTGGTGGTGCCGATTTCAAATTAATTTCTGCAATGTGATTTGTACGGAAATGTATGCTTTTTATAAACAAAATAAACATGAAAGTCCACCCAGGGCATTACCAGGAAAGTCCAGATTAGGCAAATTAGTCCGGTGATGTAACTTAGGACTGCGCGTGACTGCTCCTCTAAGGTAGTGACGGACAGTAATCATTTTTGCGCGACACTATAGCCACGTCTACTTGCACACTTTTTTTGTCATTACGATTGAAAGATTTAGTGGACTGTTTACATGAGACGTTATCTAAACCGATCTGGTGTTTACATGTGATGACTTTCAATCGCAATCATTTTGTGACATACAGTTTGTCTGCCGCATCAAAAATGTCAACGCTGTTTTCTGCACCAGCTGGAATGTGTTATTTGTAGCCATAGCAACTCTTAACGGCCACCAGGACTAATACAGTATTATATAAGCTATTTATTTGTTTAAAGTGTAATAATCATCTCAGAAAAAAATGTATTCTCCTGTCAGGCGCAGTTAAAGTAAAAACTGCCTGGGGCAATATACGCTGTGTCATTATTCCAACATTTTCTTCATAACTTACGAAATAAAAAGTTTACCCCTCAGAAAAATGAACTTTCCTCGTGCTGTCACGTCATGTAAGAACGCACACGTAAAAGTAATCGGGTCAGGTCGTTTACATGGTGAAAAATAGACTGTAAAAAAATTAATAACGAGTATGGAAGAGATTCAAGCTGTGCTGCTTTTGCTGGTTATGCATAGGTTTACTAAAGAGGTAAATAACAATGACAGAAAAGAGCAGTAGCATATTCAGAAAGCTTGTAAAGGTAGATTTAAAATGACAATGTATATTATTATCAGCTATTACGGACATTGAACGTGAGATGGCTGAGACGAACGCGCGCCATCAGACAGACAGCAAGACTGATATTTACTGAACGCAGAACGAACCTTGCAAAAGACTTTTAAAAATGCTGGTTAAAATAAAATGCAAGGTGAGCTAAACCAATCAGCATGTTCAGCGCCCAACTCCCGCCCTCGAAAGTTCCTGAACTTTGAAAAAGTACTACCTTGCGAGCAGGGCCGTTTGGAGGGGGGAAATATTTACCCGGAACTTCATTTAGACCCTGGTTCCTGTGGTCAAAACACACCCCAAAGTTCCTGGTTTCTGGGTAAAGTTCCTGCAGTGGAAACGTGGCAATTGTTAATGATGTGGAACTGCTGTTTACGGAAGGTCTTTCCCTTTAAATTGTATGGGATGTACATATGCGTTCTCAATGCATGTATGGTACACTCTTGGGGAGGGAAAGGGGGCAAGCCAAAAATGGCTAAATATTTAGTGGTCTTTTAATAGCCCCTTAACCATTTAATCACAATTCACTGGTCAGGAAATTAGTAAAAATTGCATAAACACCGTAGATAAAGTAATTCAATATCCTGCCCCAACCATTCAATATCCTGCCCCAACCTTGCAGACAGCTTTTTACTGGAAGAAGTTGTTCCACTCAATATTAGTGGCTTCACTCGGTTTATGAGTATTTGAGTTTAAAGGGATGGTAAAACACGATTTCACTTTTCTAACTTTAGCTAGCGTGTAATGTTGCTGTTTGAGCGTAAACAACATCTGCAAAGTTACAAAGATCAAAGTTTAAAGCAAAGGGAGATATTTGCTGGTAGGGAACTACAGACATATCCTTCAGAGTTGCTGACATCACTAACCTCAATATTTACATAAACCTCTCCTCTGATAATATGAAATAAGGGGGTGAGGCCTATTTTTATTGCTGTGGAGAAGAGTAGGCTGGAGTGCACCAGACAGTTAGCCAATCACAACACAGCTGGGCCAGCGAACCAATCAGAGCCCATTGCGTATTTTTGAGGGACGGCTTCATAAACCAGGAAACCATCAGACCGTTTTTATAATGAGGGACAGAGCAGTGTAGAATAAAGGTAAAATATATGAAAAGTAATGCAATTTTTTTTTTAAACAAAGCATGACCACGTTACAGTGCAGCCCACAAAAACAATCCGGCCTTCGAAAGAATGTTTTACCGCCCCTTTAAAGGTGTCGTGATCTGGCTTTTTTTGTTTTTTTATACTGTTGTCTGAGGTCACCTAATGATGTTAGTGTGGTTTTTACATTTAAAAACATCATAACTAATAACTAATAGGCTATTTTCTACACTGGTTTTGAGGCTGTCTTCTGAACGCTGGGTTTTGATGGGCGTGCCGCACTGGATACTTGGAAGTAAACGCCCACGGCTAGGATTAAATAAGATTTGCATATTTAATGAGCTTCAGCTCCGCTGTCATATCTAGCCCCAGTCAGTTCAGTTCACATGAGGGAGAGATTATTTTGAAAGCGGCAACTGCAACTTGTCTTTATCAAACAAACACAATGATTTATTTCTCATACACCAGCGATTGTTTTAGATGACCCGTACCCGCACAATCGGTCGATATTGAGGCCCAGATCAAGAAAGAATTTCTGCCGACGGACGAACGTTTTGGTCTGGTACAGCCCCGGGACTAGTACTATTACATATAAAAAAGACATTTTACTCACATAAGTGTTGCACCATTCCTGTCGGATCCAATATAGAAGGCACAGCATTGTGTCTGCAAATCCAGCACTTGAGACTTGTCCACAAACGATTCCGTGGTGAAATGAAGCGAACACATGTACACAGTTCCACGTGAGCTGGAACTTCATTAATAATAAATGAAGTATCACACATTCCTAATATTATGATCCGAAGGATCTTCTTCCACATTGTTATTGCTGCTGGCTAGTGATCCAAACAGCTCCATGAGTCGGTGGGTGGGGCTACTAAGGGTGCTTTCACATCTCTAGTTCGGTTCATTTTGTCCGAACCAAGGGCAAACAATTATGCATTGTTGCATTTTTCAGCTTTTTTGGTTCCTTTTCACACCACACTGATTGCTTTGGTCCGAACCAGTTGAAACGAACCAAAACGCAAGCACGTGACAACATCCACATCACTCATTGACCATGGCGTATTTCCTAAACTGCTTTTCGATTGGTCAGAATTTACGTGTGGAAAAATTCCAACAGAAGAGGCAAAGACAGCAAACTATAATAACACTATGGAGAGACGACTGCGCGGGCCAGTTTTGTCCCTGGCAATAATCTACTACACTGTGTGTATTTACTACAGTATGCAAATATATTTCTATAATGAAGTGCGGATGCGACGTGAAAACAACGTTCTAATGCACTGCAGACGGCGACCGCGCATCGCTTGTCACTTCAAGAGGAGGCGTGCATCAATTATCAACTCTTGACATGCTCATCTTCCGACAATATTGCCAACGATCTATCAGGAAATAATATCATGCACACAATGTCAGCACAGCTAACTACGGCAGCTGTTTCAGTCCAAAAATGATCAGTACTTTTGCAGTTGGTTCTGTTCGAGGTCGGATTACGTTCTCACCACAAACGAACCGCCCCAGAGTTCGTTTGGAATCGTACCGAGACCACCTCTTCAAGTAGGTCTCGGTACGTTTGTTTGGTCCGCTTTTGGTGCGCACCCGAGCGCGATTGCTGCTTTCAGACCTGACCAAACAAACCGCACCAAAGAGGGAAACGAACTCTAGTACGATTCAAACAAACTAAATGAGGCAGGTGTGAAAGCACCCTAAGTTAAGCGTTCTGTAGAGGTGTGTTTCGTCGTGCGATGACATAAGGATGAAGCACACGATCGTTTTCTGGGCCTGGTGTCTATGAAAGCTTTTCTTTAAAAAGAAAGATTTCAGCTCTGAAACTTACAGGATAATCTTATATTATCACGACTTTTTATATATCAAAAGCTCAAGGGAAAGTTGATTTCTCAATTCATCACCCCTTTAATATCAGACCAAATATTCACTATCTGGACTCAAAGCCAAAACATGAGCCTAATAGACTTGTTCTCAAGCAACTTCTTGGTTGTCTTTGTACTTTGGACAGGAGCATCTTGTTGAAAAATAACATCTGATCATTCCTCTTTAGATAGCAGCTTTTCATTTGTGGGAAGCAAGCCATTCAGCAATATTCTTCCGTACTCCAAAGCATTAAATGACTTTTCCCAGTGAAGCAACTAAAAAGGCTCCCACACAAAGACACAGTCTCTTCCTCCAACTTCACTGTGGTAGAAATGCATTTATTATTATATTTCTCAGCAGATTTTCGAAGGCACCGCTCTGGAGAATCACCATGCAATTCATGTTTCATTGTGATTCATCAGTCCGCAACTTCCCATTTTCTGCCGCATACTTCATTCTGTCTTTGATGTTTTTCTGAGACAGCATTGGCTTTACATTTTGCTACTTTCCTGACTAATAATTTGTGGCTAAGACAATTAAAAAGCTTAGTGTTTATCCAATGTCCAGTTGGCCCATTTTCTTAGCCCAGGAGGTCTTACTGTACATCAGATACTGTCCTCTGAGTACTGCGTGTCCTGAAAGACTAGAGCGTCACGTAGCACCATGGCAACAGCTTCAGGCTGGGCTCTTTCTGAGGGCAAACTCATGTGACTGGCAGCCTGTCATGCACTTCTTTGACACCGAATCCATTGAAAGGGTGAGGTAAAAAGAGAATACTTTATTAGCTTCATGAAAGGTAATGAGATTTGCATTTCTATCTTTTCTTACTGAAAAACTGATGGTTGGATTTTACATTTTACAACCACAGCTTGAGTCAATGACATCATACAATAGGGAACAATGAGCTTTTCAAAAGACAAAACACAGAAGGCCGTTAAAATAGTGCCAGGATTAGTTATGCTTAAGTTCTCCTGATATCCCCAGTTCCAGACAAATCCTTGGTCGATCAAACCTTGGGAAATAATAATCTTTGTGTTTTAACTCATGGACCTATGCGGTTTATCAGCCAAATGCAGCTGGTGAAGTATGTTGACTTGCACCCAGAATGTATTTTTTGATTCCACTGCGCTACTTGAAAAAAATGAAACTATAAAAAAAATGTGCTAGACGAATGTGTTTGCCTGTCGCATCAGTGTCTTTTGCACTGTCTCATTTTAGAAGGCCTTCTTAAAACGTGGCACTCAAGTTTAAAAAAAAAGAGATAACTTTTAAAAAACGTTTTTTTTCCACTGACTTCCATCAATTTTTTTTAACTGCAAAAATGTGTTCTGTGTGAATGGCCCCTAAGGAAGTCTTGCTGGGGGGGTGGGGGGTTTCAAAACCCATTTTTTAAAATTTAAAACTTTTGAAAGTTATTGTACTTCCAAATGTATGAGTGGATTTTATATCTCGCAATATGACTTTATTCTTCACAGTTGCCACATTCCTCACAATAAGACTGTGCCTCTAAAATGAATTTCCTTTTCACCTGGAGCCCTCTTATTTTTCATCCCCTTCCCTCTAATCACCTGTCATATAGAGACCACTTTTCACTTTTCTGGTTGGATGGTTATTTTCCTGTAACTGGCAATACAATTTTTATATATTTAATTGTTTCTCTTTTTAATGAGAGAGAAAAGGCTAATTCATGTCAAATTTTCAAACCCCATGTGCACAAAGTTAATGAAATGCAATGATCAAAACCTGATCTGACTGGACACTGCTCGTGCGAATGAGTCATCAAGAAGATGAAACCCGGTTCAGCGCGTAATCTAGGTTTGAGTGGCGACACCAGAGCAGGGTTGTGTATCCGCCCTCAGAGCCTCTGCGTAAATGAGGAAATGTCATCTCCATGATGCTCCTCTATCGAGCGGCAGCTTTTATGAGAGGTCTTGCACCTGTTACTTCCCCCTCAGTGCATGTAAACAAATGTGCCAACACACCGATTTCACATGGCCGTCCCACCCTTGCCCTGGGGATTGCTCGGTTAGGAATCAGAGACAACTGGTACCATGTTTAACTAAAAAAAATGCATTAGTGTCTGTCCACTTTTATAACATTCTTTTTCCATATGGATCAAAAAAAGCTTCTTTAAAGCATTGGTCAAACTCAATAAGTTACACGGTGAATCACAACATTACAAAAAAGTATTTGAAAATCAGGCAAAGGTACAAGGCTTTTAACTACAATCCCATGAAGCATTGCGATTCACATAATCGTTTTGTAAAAACAATTGCGAAATCTAAAACAGTTATTACAGTGTAACTTTGCAGATTTTCGGCGCACTTTATATTATTACAATGTCGGTGGTAAATGTAAATTAACAATGTTTACTTGTTCTGGTTCATGGTCAGGCAGTTTGAAATGTTGACTACAAACATGGAAGTAGACGTGCCGGCTACCGTGCTCATCACCTCTCCAAATAATTAATACTTAAAGACTTAAGGCTATTTATTTTCAAACTTAAACATTTTATATTTTAATCTGGCCTACATGAGCTAGATATTGTTTGAATATGTCACACACTTTACAATAAGGCTCCATTATTTTACATAAGTTCATTCATTATTAGTTAACAAACTGACAATGAAAAAATACTTCTAAAGCATTTATTAATCTTAGTTAAATGTAAATTTCAACATTTAATAACGCATTATTAAAATCAAGTTGTATTGCTTAATGGACCTGAGCTAACATTAACAGTTGTATTTTTTATTTGTTTTACTGACGTTATCAAGGAATAATAACTTTGTTACATATAAAGCTATTAGCTACATTAACATTTAATCATTTCGCAGATGCTTTTATCCAAAGCGACTTACAAAAAAGGGGAGAGCAATAGAAGCAACGAAACAAACAAGGCCAACAACCTGTAAGAGCTGTAAGACGTCTCAGTTAGTTAGCACATTACACAATTATTATAATTTTTTTAATTATTTTTTTTATTTTTTGGACAAACAAACAAAAATTAATGAATAGTTAAGTGCTATTCTTTATTGGTCAGGTGCAATTGGAAGAGATGTGTCTTAAGATGTTTTTTAAAAATGGCTACAGACTCGGCAGCATGAATTGAGATCGGCAGGTCATTCCACCAGGTGGGAACGATCCAGGAAAATGTCCGTGAGAGCGATTTCATGCCTCTTTGGGATGAAACCACGAGGCGTCGCTCACTCGCAGAACGCAAGCATTTGCTCTTTGTTAATGTTAGTTAATGCATTAACTAACACTACTAGTGAGACCTTATTGTAAAGAGATAGCCTACCTATTGTTCTTTAATTCTTTTGCACTTTAATCTGTTTGAAACATTTGTTTACTTTATACATTTTTGTGTATTGCTTTATCTATTTGAATGTTCAGTTATTTTTGTCATAAGTACTTGTTATAGTATGAGAACACTTTTTTTGCAATTTATTCAATATCATAATAATAACGTACACCGTGATAAAAGCTTCAGCAATTAATCGCAACTTGAAAGTTAATGATTATATCTATGGAAACAATATATTTCAATTGTATTGCAAAATTATAAATAAAATATATATATTAACACATTTTTTAAATTATTATTATTATTATTTTTGGAGAGAACAAGAAAGACAGACATTATTTGTTGCTTCATGGTAGTCCCCTGCAATTTTTGGGTACGATTTGTTTGCTGATTGGTGGAATTTTGCCCTTATAGCCTCATGGATAATGTAGTTTTCAATTAAATATGATTATTTTAAAAGTAATTTGAAATAGTGTGATCAAATGGCTTCAACAAAAGCATATTCCATCAATTAATAACCTCCGTCTGTCTTTTAGATAAATTAGGCCGCGTGTCCACCAAAGCCTTTTTAGCCTGCTGAAAACGCTAGACGCTCTGATGAAAACGACTCGTTGTGGGCGCTTGCAAGCTTTTTGGCAGGGCAGCGTTTTTTTATTTTTTCAGTTGAGACTCTGTGTTTTATGATATACGGTATATCGGTGGAAGTGTTACTAGTATCTAATTTCACAGGTAGTTTTTTCTGTACTGATTGTATAAAAAAATACAATATGGATACAATGTTAAGTATTTGCTCTGGCTCTGGTTTTAAATTATTTTGTTCCGTTATCATGCTGCTTGTTTTCATCTGTTGTGTAGAATGTGCAGAATGTTGCAGTTGGTCAGTGTTGTATTTGTCCTGCCCCTCTTCCACTCTGATTGGGCGGCTGGTGGAAAGTGACAGTGATGAGCGCTGCATTTTACTCAAAATTGAACATTCTTCAACACTCGGTGACCAGTAAAAAACGCTGAACGCTCAGCGTTTGAGCGTGAAATACTCGCTCAGTGCCTCAATACACTCCAGGTGTTCTAAAAACGCACCGCTCCCATTGAAAACTATTGTACCTTCGCTAAGCCCCGCCATCCTTAGTTACTGTTGCTACACCTGTCAAGCTTTGCACCTGCCACGTCTATTACAGTATGTATGTGCTGGTGTCAGACATTTCCAAGGAGATAATTAGTCCGTTTTGGCGATGAACAAGACAAAAGGGACTGCAGTATGCATTCGCGGGATATATCCATGACATACTATGCAATCGATTAGAGGATAATTTCATTAAAATTGAAGTTAAAGCCTATAGTCAGCAGCCGCCTCATTCGTATGTTCATGCACAGCAGGGTAAGGGAAATTAGAAATAATAATAATAAAAATTAAAAAAACATTATAAATCAAACAGCTTATCAATAAATCGTGTAGAATAAACACATTAGCCGTGTGGAATAAAAGACATTAGCCTTACTACTTTGCAATGATTCTCCCGGTCATATTTAGCGTGCCTGCTAATGTGCTGACACGTCGTGGGTCTAATATACACCTTGGACCTGGCCAGAGATTCTGACCTGAGCCATGTATAAAAAAAACCAGTTACTGAAATACAGCCTTATAACAGAAAGTCTGTCTCTCAAACATGATGGGTTTTATTAATTTAATAAACACAGCCACTGCAACAATCCTTGTAATGAAGGTCTTAATTTGCACACAATTTGTGTGAACAAACTATGATACAAAACTAATAAATAAAGCTACAAAACAGTTCCTTTTATAATCCATATACTGCATCATATGTAATAATTTGCCTCAATCAAAAACCTCACACTGCTAAAAATGCTTTTCTTACATAGTATTTTTGTCTTGTTTCTAGTCAAAATCTAAGAAACATTTACTAGACAAGCAAAAGTAATTGTCATGTTGTGGAAAAAAATTACTCAAAATTAAGAGAGTTTTTGCTTAAAATAAGCTAAATAATCTGCCAGTGGGGTAAACCAAATAATCTTGTTTTAAGACTATTTGGCTTACCCCACTGTCAGATAATTGTGCTTATTTTAAGCAAAAACTCTCTTAATTTTGAGTAAATTTTTCCCCAAAACAAGACAATTACTTTTGCTTGTCTTGTAAATACTTCTTGTTTTATTTTATTTTAGATGTTTGGACTAGAAAAAATACAAAAAAACAAAGTAAGAAAAGCATTTTTTGCAGTGATGTTTTTTTCAGTTCGCTTAAGCAAACGTAACTTTAGCTGTTTTTTGACGACATTTAGTTGTGAATGGGGCCTCACACTGCTTGATTCACACCTGGCATTTCTTACCTTGGGTTAAATGTTTGGGGAAGAAAAAAAATTCCACCCTCCGTCCAAACTTTTAGGATAGGTATCAGATTTGCACAATCCATAGTACGCACAAGTTTGCTTCGGCATGTTTCATTAGTTCGAAAGCTTGATACCTTCCGCGCCTAGTTACGGTTGCTAAGCCACGATCGGCCTGTGGCGGTTTTCAGGTGTGGCTTAACGAAGGGTCAATTGAATACGGCAGCCAGCTGCTTGAAAAAAGCTTTGGTGGACACAGTCTTATAGTTAAAAAATGAATTTCTTTAAAGAGAATATGAATGAGTTTTTACTTCCGGTACGAACGTTGCATTCTATTCATGATCACACAGTCTTCCATGAATCTAACGTAGTAATCAATGTCTCTCTTTCTCAGGAATCGGGGGCGAGGGAAAGCTCTGGTGGAGGATGAAGACAGCACAGATGGAATGGAGACAGCAGAAACAGGAAGCACACAGGAGACAGGTAACTGCAGCCCTCTTTTCCTTTTCTTACTTTCACCTTTTTCTTCTGGCTTCCTCTCCCACTCTTTCCTTTCTTTTCTTCTCTCCTCCCCCACATATACCCTCTTTAAACTTCTTTTCCCAACACTCTGGGTTTCCTGTGTCAGTCTTTTCTTTTCAGCCGTCACATCCCCCTTCCTCAAGAGTCAGAGAGCGAGGCTGACTCTCCTCTGAGGCAGTTCCAATGATAAACAAAATCACAATGTGGAGCCCTGAATTGATTTTCTTTCCCAGCTGTGCAGTCAATCTAACTCAAACCTTGGCCGGCCGAGGAGGAGCTTTCAAGAGGCTCGGCCGTCCACACTCCTTGAGCAGGATTGATGAGATTTTCGCCCGTCTCCACATGGCTCCGCTCTCTAGCTCTAATTGAAAGGATTTGACTCCAGCCACAGCCTTTCTGCTCTGGAGTCTCCCCACCACCTCTCAAACCATGTGATTGAGGTTCGCAGCAGCCAGTGGAAGCTAATGCCCACTGAAAGCCTTTTAAAATCTCGTCTCGTGCATTTTCCCCTCATTTTCTCTGCCCTTTTTGCCAGCTTGTGGCTGGCGGCCTTCTGGTACGATGTGCATTCAGGTTCACAAGCAGCTTAAAAACTAGTTTTGGTAGTGTTTGTACCATTTAACTTTATAGGCACTTTTAAATTAGCTGTGCTTTCTGAATGCGAATAATACATCAATATCATAATTTTTCATTCTTACTCCTAACCTTTTTTTGTTTTGTTTTTCTGTGGACATAAATGATACCTCAAATTGTTTGGGTTGTTTAGGACCGTGGTTTTCAATCCTGGTCCTGGGTACCCACAGTTTTGCAAATTTTATCTCTTATCTGACACACTCACCTAACAAACGTGATAATCAGGTTAGTTAAATAGTTTTGATTTTTGTTTGATTTTGTTTTTGGTTCCTTCACACTGCCAGTTATTTCTGGAATCTGTGCGTGCGTTCACACACATCCCGTAAAAACGTGATATCACGATGTATCGTTCCACTAAGCTGGGGAACAATCTCAGCTTCAGAATCATCACTACTATGTCCCCACCCTGGGATCGACCCCGGGACGTCCTTGCGTTCATACAGAAGACATTCTAGCAATTCTGTGGCATCAATTTTCTAGGATCATCGCTCTGTGTGAAAGGGGTTTAAGGGAGACATACAAAACGTGCAGAGCGATAAGTCTCCAGGAACAGGATTGAAACCCTCTAGTTTAGGAGAAGTATGCTATTATTTATCACCTAACAAGCACTCTGAACACCCTAGCAACTGTAATACACCAAAAACTCATTGGCAAACACATAGAAACACCTAAAAAAACAGTGTTTGGGAAGATACCTTGAAACTGCAGCTTTCTAAGTTCTGGTTGAAAGTAGATAACTACTTTAAATCAACTTAAGTAAGTGAAAAATAGCACTATTGTCCTATTTGGATGGTGGTATTTTCTCATAGGGACATACGGTATTTTACAGCATTTACTGTGATTAGTCTTGAGATTTTATTGTTGTCCGATTACAAAATGTAGTTTTTCTCCCACCACATGCGTAACGATCCCAGCTGAACTGCCTAGTGTTTTTTTATTCTTTCAAAAACCAAGTTTTTAATTGAATTACCACCAAGGTGGTTATTTATTTGTCATCTAAATCCAGCGGATCTAATTTCCTATTTTTAAACAGGAGATTTAAATTTAAACATTCGGATGTTTTTTCCTATTAATAAATAAAATATGAGTTTATTTCTATTTTTTCAAGAATAACATTTTATTTACAGCAGACAATCATGCGACTGACCTCGTGAGCAGGCCATTCTGGGATCGTAGGATCACAAAACTCGCTCCTCCACTGTAAATAAATCATCCTCCGAATGCATGAGTTTTATCACTGACGTGCCGCGCAAATTTATTTTTTACAGACGTCCACATGAGAAACAATTACCGTCTGATAAGGGCTTTTGACAGCATTACATTTAAACTGCAATTATTAACTGACCATTCATTTATATATTACCAAATTTACACTACCGTTCAAAAGTTAGGGGTAGATCGGTTTTTAAATGTTTTTGAAAGATGTCTTTCCAAGGCTGCCTTTAGCCCTATTTGGACGGTATTTTTTTTCTTGTGGGGTCGTAAGGTATTTTCATCATTTACAGGGACTAGTTTGTGTTTTTATTGCCATTAGAATCCAGAATGTCAGTATTTTTCTCTCACCACCCGCGTAAAAATTCAGGTTAATTGTCTAACTGTTTTTAGACAAACACCATGGGCGTGTGGTAATTTAATTTCCGTACAAGAGACGTCAAAATTAACTGTTTATATTCTTTATTGACCACTGCGGAGCACCATATCATTGTGCTTCACTGTAATTTGGATGCATTTTGAAGATCTAGCCTACACTTTTATTACTGAAATGCTGTAAAGTATTTAAAAGAATAATCTTTCATAACCGCTCAAAAGAGAAAGAAGAAAAAACATTAAACGTCTGAAATGGGCCATTATTACGGTGTTAATTAACGTCATATACGTTAAATTAGCAGCATTATGTTTACCTCATTAAAATAAAATGTAAAATGTTTGCGAATAGTGCTTTGGTTGGAAACAAAAACAGTAATATTGTGAAATATTATTTTAATCTATTTTAAAATAATTTTAAAAAAGAACAGCAATTATTTAAAGGGCTGTAAAGTTGACTACGGGTGCTTTCACACTAGCACTTTTGGTGCGGACCCGGGTTCGATTGACGTCAGAGTTGGTTCAGTTGGATGATGTGAATGCTGTCTTCTAAACTCGGGTGCGCACCCGCGAACCGTACTCGGGTCCACTTAAAAAAGTGGTCTACGGTTCGGTTCATGTGAACGCAGCCATTCTTAAGTGCAGAAGTGAACCGCTATTAAAGACATGATTTGATAAAAATGTGTTTTGTGTGTGTTTCACTCATTTTCCCGATGAGCGTGACTGTACAAGTAGTGACAAATAGAGAGCTATAGGTCTAATTTCTACTCTTCTTCAGCATTCTTAGAGCATTTGCAGTACATTCGCGGCAGATACACGCAATTGATATTACATACTGAAGCTTTGGTAACAAAACCAACGGTTCAAAAACAAAAATATAAAAGTGGATAAGCAATGCTAATCATTTTGCCACCTTCTTGCTCGCCACCGTTACCAAGCAACTGGGGGTAAACAGCTGCTGCTTTGATGACGCAAACGCACCCCTGTTCAGACCAAGCGGCAACCTCCCGCGATCTCTCTTGAAGCCAATACGGAAGTAATGTAAACTGCAATTCATCGACTGGCCACTAGGGACGGGCTCCAGAAGGGAGCAGATTCTCATTTAGCCCCATGTTAAAATTCCCACCTTTACAGCAGAAAAAAAACATGTTTACAGCCTGGTACAAATTGTGGTTTTGGCCTATACGGCTAATTTTGACCTCATGACAACTCTGAGGGGGGTGACTTTTTTTATAACTCATTCGTTTACATCATATAAAGCCTTAAAGTTCTGCATAATTAAGGGCATGGTTACTCAGGTGGATAGCCCTTTATCCGCCGTCTATAGTCATTGCGTCACCTAAACTTCGCCCAAATCCCGCCTTTTTGCCCATTTTCTGTTATCCGAGAGTGACACGCGATGACTCGCTCTCAAGATGGCAACGCCCAGCTCGTCTCTACTTTACGCTTCAGAGCGGCTTATCGGAATCCTATGGGTGACGTCATGGAGACTAAGTCCATATTTTTTTACAGTCTATGGTTCGGACGCAAATAATATAATATGAACACAGTCCAGCAGGAGGGAGGGGGGAGCAATCGAACCAAGTGTGAAAGTTAAAAAAAGCTACAGTATAATGTGAAAAAGACCAGAAAAAAGGTATCTTGTTAACAGCTACGCAATACACATCATCTGGTGGACTTTTGTGTGCTTTTTTACTCATCTTAAACTTAAAGTAGTAATACTGTAAGGATAAAATTATTATTGTTTTTTTACGCGGTATAGGCCATTATTCGTTGTTGAATTAGTTGAACTGTCATAGTAGTTTCTTTATTCATTCTCTGAAGCCTACATGGAGCTATAATAACCAGGTGTATTGTCTTGACACTGCAGGAGAGCTGACGCTGCCTTTGAATGTCAAGTCACTTTCACCTTGAAGGTTGGAGCACTCCCTCACAGTCAATAATACGAGCTAGCATCATTAAAGGTTCTGTCAGTAACTGCTTAGCCTCCTGAACCTCAGAAATAACCTTTGTGTCAAGGTCACCACTGAAGTAAATGGCACCATAATTATAAAAGACCCTTCAAGTACCCAGAGCTACTAAAGATAATTTTTTTCTGCTTCTTGGAGGAAGCTATGGAAGCCCATTTTCGCCACTAAATAAAAAGAGTAATTGTAACTTTTTATCTCATAATTCTGACTTTTTTGCTCAAAATTGCCAGTTATTAAGTCACAATTCTGAATTTATCTCACAATTGCGAGTTATAAAGTCACAATTCTGAGATATAAACTCTCAATTTGCTTGATGTAAAGTCAGAATTCTGAAATATAAAGTCGCTATTGTATTATATAGTCTCAATTCTGACTGAGAAAAAAAGTCTGAATTGTCACTTAAATCACGCAATTGTGAGTTTATATCTCAGCATTTCTTCACTTTATAGCTCGCAATTGTGAGAGAAAAAAAGTCAGAATTCTGAGATAAAAAGCTGGAATTACTCTTTTTATTTTTTTATTAAGTGGTGGAAACAGGCTTCCATAGTAAGCTGTCAGCCTTTTAATGTTTTGTTTAAGTCCACCAAATTTTAAGTTTTCTAGAGAAAATGGATGTGATGTTTGCTTGTGAAGAACTCACTGAATGTTGCAGATGATTGCCAGGGCGTCGCTGTTTAGTTGCTAAGGTGTGAGTGCTGAGTGTTTTAGCATATTGCTATTCAGTTTGTATGGTGTTTTCAGCTTGTTGTTAATGTATATGAAGTGTTTTTAGCATGTTTTCACTGTGGCTAGGGTGTTCTGAGTATTTAACACGTATTTTGATTGTGTGTTTTTTAAGCATGTTTCTGTTTAGCTGCTAAAGTGTTTTGAGTGTTTTAGCATGTTGCTATCAGTTTACAGGGTGTTTTAAGCACATACAAGAATGTTCAGAGTATGTGTAGCATATTGCAGTTCAGATGCTAAGTTAGAATTTGTTAACATGTTGCTAAGAGGTTCTAGCATGTTTTTACAATTTCCAGTGTGTAGTAATCTATTGTTTTACCGATGTTAAGGTAGTGTTTTTTTTTTTTACCATGTTGCTATTCTGTTGCTAGCTGTTGTGAGTTGTAGCATTTGCTAATTGTTATTAGACTGTTCTGAGTGTTTTAGCACATTATCCCTGTTTTCTAGAATGTTCTAAGTATTTGTAGCATATTGATATTCAGATCCTAAGGGATTTTTAGTGGGATTTTTTAGTAATGCTAGTTGTTAAAGTGTTCTGAGTGTTTTAGAATGTTGTATGTTTTATGCAGTTTGTATGGCATGTAGCATTTTGTTGAGGTGTATAAGTGTTTTAGCATGTTTCCAGTATGCCTACGGTGTTCTGTGTTTGAAGTATATTTTTTGATTCACTGTTTTTAATAGCATGTTGCTGTTAAACTGCTAAGGTGTTCTGATGCTTTAGCATGTTGCTATCAGCTTCTGTTCTGAGCATATGTAGCATATGGTGCTTCCCACTTGCCCCTGGTATTTACGACTTCGTGGTGGCGTTCATGTACGTTCAAATCGTAAATACGATCTTTACAACATGACTTGAATGCACATGAATGCCACCACAAAGTCATAAATACCAGTGGTAAGTTTGGGATTTTCTTTAATGCTGCCTTCACGTGCTATCGGAATTATTGTAAATACGAGTTTCCGAAGTAAAAATCGCACGTCTTGAACGCCCTCTGATGTGGTGTTTACCACTGGAAAGTTCAGGAATCATTTTGATACCTAAGTTCCTGAGATAGGCGTGGCATAACCGTTAAAAATGGCGGATGGGAGACGAATTTTTCATGGCAGGTGTTTTATTCGTTTTTTGTGCAACACTTTCATTGTCTTGTCGTTAAATTAGTACATATTTACATAAATTAACAATCATTTGAAGCATATTGTGTATTTTAAACACATTGAAAATCGCATATAGTTGACCATCATTCCTGAATAGTGAGCAAGCTGACTATTTAGCAGTGGTACTGTCAGGCTTTGCTATTTACAACAAAGTAAGCTCGCATTGTAATATAAAAATTAGCCTAATATATAACAATACCGTTTACAGTGGCTTCATAGATTAATTAAAAAACGTAAAAGATTGAAAGTCACCTGATGCACATTCTTTGTTCTCCATTTTCTATAAACAGTGTTAACAAACCGTGCTGTTTTTGTGAAATTCATTAAACAAAAGTACACCGCCATCTTGAGACTTGCCAAAAGAGACTCACCAAAGAGACTTGAATGCACATGATGTCGTAAACACGACTTCTCATCTCGTAAATACAAACATCTCAGTAGGACTTGAACGCACTAATATTGCAGTTGAAATGTTAAGGTAACATTTATTAGCATGTTGCTATTCAGTTAAGATGTTCTGAGTGTTTTTAGCATATTCTAGAGTGTTCTGAGTGTGTGTAGCATATTGCAGTTCAGAGGCTAAGGTAACATTTGATAGCATGTTGCTATTCAGTTAAGATGCAAGCTTAAGATCGCAGCTTTATGCCACCTTCTTGTGCTCTCGGAAATTTCGTACTTCCCACTTCTGAAGTCGCGATCACATGCTCATCGCATTCAAATTCATTCAAAGACTTAAGTTCATGTCCAATTTTTGAACTAGGACAGTCATATTTACGATAATTCCGTTAGCACATGTAGGCAGAATTAATTACATAGCGGAGTGGGAGCGGCATCAGACTCCGATTTTGAATAACAAAATAACCTTTTAAAATTCATAGACTACACTAATGAGTAGAGCATAAGTGCATAGTGGGGCATCTTTTGAGATGCGGCTTCTGTGTTTTTTAGCATGTTGCGGTTTTGTTGCTAGGGTGTTCTGAGTGTTTTAGCATGTTGCTATTCAGCCTTTGGGGATTGTTCACCCATTTTATAATCTGCCACATGGAAATTGATTGCTTGGAAAAGTAATAACACACCTCTTCACACAACAATTTCAACGTTTGGGTAAATATAAGCTATATGAATGCTAATGTTACCTTAACAAGCACCAGTACCTAGTTATCTTTGCAAATTGACCATAATTTGTGGTGTCTGTTGTAGTTCCATTGAAGCTCTGTACGTTTAGACTGCAGTGGATGGAATGAGTAGCCCACAGGAGGTGGCTGACTGCAGCTGTGGTTTGAATGCGGTCTTTTTTAGACCACAACTAGATCTTGGCTCACTAGGCGCTCTTAGTCACAGGTGACTCACACCTCTAATTGTTCACATTGTGTATGTTCTGAGACAACAGTTTTCCCAGTTTCTCTTTTATTAACACATGGCACATGTGCTCTGCATATTTTCCTATAAATCAAAATGGATAGAAGTGCGTGTTTGTTTTTCGAACGGTGAAACCAAAGGTCCTGGGTCTTTCTACTCTTTTTTTCTTTTCTTAGCAGGCTGCTGTTGACATTATACAAATTCAACCATTGTTCACACGTCATTCAGGATCTTTAAAAATGAAGTTTATTGGCATGGATCTGAAAGGCTGGTTTACTGGAAACAATTAGCACGGTTCATAATAAATAAACTTTTCGTGGATGGCAACACTTAGATTGACTTGTAAATCTCACCGCCCATTTTAAAGAACTAGTCATCTTTTTGATCGATGTATCGTCTGTTTGTTTACTCCAAAACACATTAGCTAGACCAACCTAAAAAAAATATAGTGTTTTGGTGTCATTTGAGCTAGACAGTTTTGGAGATTTCTGTCTTTCTCCATCCAAGTAGATTGCAGCAGTATGCCTGTAATTTATGGAAGAATAAGAGACAAACTTAAAAATTGTAAATACATATATTAATTCAAAAATGAAAATAATAAATAAGTTAATTACTTTTTTAAATTGCCAATAAATAGACAATTAAATAATAATACATTTACAAATAATTGATTAATTACTCACCCTCTTATCGTTGCAAACTCGTAAGACCTTCTTTCATCTTTGGAACACAAATATTTAGAGATATTTTCGATGAAATCCAAGAGCTTTCTGACCCCCCCATAGATTGCAACAAAATTTCTACCTTTAAGAAAGGTAGTAAAGACATTGGTGGTTTAACCTTAATGTTATGAAGTGACAAAAATACTTTTTTTGTGCAAAAATAAATAAAAATAACGACTTTATTCAACAATTTCTTCTGTGTGAGACTCAGACACTGTTCTCGTGAGAACCATGTTTTGTGTCTTTAACTGAAGTAACATAATTTGATCTACTTTTTTTAAAAAAATTGAAACGGTTACACTTTATTTAAAGGTGTCTTTGTTACACTGTAATTATTCATTGAAGTACTGAGTAATAATAATTAACTACATGTACTTACTATATGGTGAGGGTACGATTAGTCTCATATAGCCAGACTTTCAGACTGACACAGAAGGTCTGGACTCCATTGTACTATTTGCAGCTTTCATTGGTCAAGGACCGTCCAAGAGGACATTTGACTAAAACGTAACGCAAGCAATCACCGTTCGTTTTGTTCCACGTCATGTTTAGGGTGTGAAAATGTAAAGTCGATGTCCCTGCAATAACAGAGCGCTGTGCATCTACAAATTATTAATTCAAGAACATTGTGCTAGTTAACTGCAACAATGGAGCTGCGAATTTCACATACTTTTGAAAATCCAGCATTTAGTTGATCCTAGGAAGCACTAAACACTCATTTTCACTGATGTAAACACAAGGGTGTTCGGAGTCGCCGCATTTGTTTTCAAGCTCACCATTCAAAGAATGCAACGCACATGTTTTGTGGACATCCTGTATATTTCAACCAATCAGAGGACGACTTTGAAAATTCTGAAGTGTTTCTAGATAAGTGTGCCATGTGCATCAGTAATTAAGCCAACGATCTGTGGGCGTGACGTCTGAGACTTGGGTAGGGTTTGGGTTTGATTTAGGGTTAGTTGCATATAGTTATGCATACTGTAATGTTTTTACTGTAGTAAGTAAATGTAACATATGTAACCATGACACTATAAAATAAAGTGTTACCAAAAAAACACATTGGTAATTAATTTCTGTAGTTATCCTTAATAACACTTTTGAAACCCAACATTAATAAAGGAAGTGTATGTAAGATTGTGGCCAAAACTTTTACTGCAATCACTTTCAAATGACTGTAGAGCGCTGTATCCCCTCTTCCCCTCCTCCCTGACTCGTGATTGCCAGATAGGCTGCAGGATCCAGCAGGAACGTTTGTAACTGCAGCTGTGGTAACTAGAGCAGATCTGGCAACCAGGATGCAGAAACACTACTAACTTCATGATTGGTAGATCGGTGGAGGGCGGAGCTTCAGGCCAAAACACAACATGTCAACATCAACATCAGATGAGGGCTGCAACAACGACTTTTAAATGACAATTTCCTGGCCAGACTACTGTTGTCATTGATATAAGTATTTGAAATGAACATGATTTCTTAATGGTAGTGACATATCAGGGCCATTTTATTATTATTTGAAATATATTAATTAATTACATGCGTTCCTTTAAATCTAACCATACCACAAAATCTATCCTAACCGTACCCGTATCCAACCTTAATAGCAGCAAACATTGCTGTAAAACACTGGTATTTGTGTTTTTATTGATCATTCATTTTTATTCTGAAGTGGTTTTCTGCTTGAGAATGTCAACAAGATGGCTGCTAAGTGAACTAACTTGCCTCAAAGGACTTTGAACTTGCTCCAACTCTTCCAACAGAGTTTCGGAACGCAATTAGCGATCCATGTTCTTTGATGCTGTTTGTGTTTGAGAACTCACCAAAGTGCAAGTGAAATCATGATTGGTAACATAAATAAATGATTAGAAGTTGTTGTTTTTTTTTACCGCATTTTGTCATTTTGAGCCACATTCTATTATAAATGACAAGTAAACAATTTTTTTAAATGACTTTTTTAATACTTTGCTAGTTTTACACGATCACTCTAGTGTGTAGTTACATTTTTAATAGATAAATGAAATTCAGTTGGTGAAACGATCGTTTATTTATTCAATTATTAATTATCAGTTTTAGCCAACATATCTGTATTGGGGCAGCTCTAATTAACATTCTCCTTCTGTGTCCCTCGTTAGTCACTAAAGGGCAGCAGGAGGAGACGGAGGACGCCTCTGCCGTGGCAGTTTCAGCAGAGGGGGAGGAAGAGGAGCAGCCGTCATCCCTTCTTCCTGCGAGCCCCGAGACGGGGGCGGCACAAACATCATCAGCCTCTGGAGAAGCTAAAAGCAGGTCAGAGCAGCATCCTCTCGCCAGGCTGAGTCACTGCTGGCGTGGGAAGCGTGCGTGTGTGTCGGTGTGAATGTTTGTGAATGGCTTCGTGTTTTAAGCTTTTTTGACTGTTACGCCTTTCCACCAAGATCTCAAAATGGAAGGTCAAACTATAAATGCCCGTTAGCGCACACGTGCTGAAGTATGTGTGTACACAGTTCTGTCTTGACATGGGGGATGGGCACATGATCAGCTTAATAAAAGAGCATTCTGGGTAAAGAAGACTGCAGTGCAGGAACCCAGGAGTAAGTGCTGCCGTGGCACAGCCCTCCAGCTCGAAGAGTTGACTGTGCTTCCAGGAGCACAAAGATCAGGAAGGTGCTTCATAAGGCCAACTGCAGCATTCATGCAAATTTTCTGTTTACATTCCCAAAATGTGCAATATGCTGACAGTACTGTATCCCACAATGCAATGTACTCAGTTTGACCTCTTGATTTCTAATGTGACTTATGACTAGGGCTGTCAAAATTGCTCAAAAATCACGTTTGAATATTCCTTCTAAAACAAACACGAATATTCGAACTATTCGAACATCTGGATGCGCATTTTGTCAACTCTCTCTCTCTCTCTCTCTCTCTCTCTCTCTCTCTCTCTCTCTCTCTCTCTCTCTCTCTCTCTCTCTCTCTCTCTCTCTCTCTCTCTCTCTCTCTCTCGCTGTCGCCCTCACGCTCTCTGCGGATAACAGTTTAAATGAATAAACTTTGAGTGCTGATCAAGAGTTTTGTGCAAGCAATATAAGGTCTCGAGACTCGCGACTCTTGTCCCGAATTTAGCAGGCTTCATTCAGGGATTGAAACAAATATTATTAATATTAAGTTAAGTTTTACAGCATATTGAACGCTCCGAGCGAGCTGTGCTGTGCTAAACGTGGAACTTCTCCTTGACATGAAACGGTAAATAATCACACCAATAAAAATCAGTGCATTTATCCTTTATTCATGCAATATTTCTTCAGTCAGTACAGTAGTGTTTCTGTTTAATGTTAAATAAAACGAGGCATGGTATGCTAACTGTATCTTACATTGCTTGTATATAACTTTATCTCGCGGCTCAACAATTTTACCTCCTACCAACCAAAATCCAACGTACTTCCAGACATGGCTTTTTAGAATTGGGAGTTAAAATCGCTTTCTCTGCTGCGGTCGAGATGGGTTCTGCACTTTCTGCCATCTTCACTGCAAGAGGCGTCAACTTTCAGCAGTAACTCCTTTTTTTCCGCTTTAAAATATTTTTTAAAATATAAATTTTTTACTTTCGAAATTCGTCTTTTAAAAACTAATCAAATATATTTTCGAATTTAGAATATTCGTTGACAGCCCTACTTACGACAGAGAATATTGATGATATTTCTAACATTACTGGCTATAAGTGGAACACTTCTGTGTCATTCATTGTTCAGAATAGAATAGTTGCTTAGATACTGCTAATACAATGCATTTAGAATTTTTGTTCTGTTGGATTTACACACCCAGCAAGTTTTGTGATGTTGGACTGTGATACATTTGGCGCTACACAAACATTTAATTCTGAATCTGGACACATCTTTTTCTTTGAGTCCCATCTCTGGGTTTGTTGGTATGTATGCACCGTGTCTGTTTGTTTATGCTCTCAGCTGAATGTGCCTCAATGTTGATGTTACACTACAAATTTAAGGTTCCCCTGCCACACATGCACAAACATACATAAACACACAAACCCCTGTCCAAACAGTGAACTCACCACGGCCGCAGGTCTCCCAGGCTTCAGTCCATGAAAGATTGCTAACAGACTGAAAGATGGCTTTTTAGGATGGTCTGTACTGCCCATGAGGGCCAATGATTTGGGGACCAATTTTATATCTGAGGGCTGAATGATATTTTCAGTTCTTAGTTTAAGTTGTGATGTCAAGGAGGTTTGTTGTGTTGACAATACTACATTATTTTGAGGATTTGTTACAATGGTCAAAGATTATTATCTTTGCATCATCTCAATTACTGTAACTGAGTTGGAGAAGACACTACAATTAAATACTGAGTCTGTTGATTGAAATACGTGTCTGTTCCAGTGAGTCACCTCGCGAGTGTCACAGCACTGAGCACTAACTGCAGGAGTTAGATTACATTTAATGTCACGAGCTGATGAGCTCTCATGATGAGAGCTGAGGTAATCGCGACCACATTCGTGGCATACATTCACAACGCGTGTTCAGTCTGGCGCGTTTTCAGTTCATAGACTTTCATAGAAACTAATTTGAGAAGTTAAAACACTTACATTGCTTAGCATAGTTTAGTTTCCATAAATGCCTGCAGCAGCGAGCTTAACTGTGAGTGCGATCTCCCATACCCCATGCGCGGGTGTAAAACATGAGGAAATAGCTCCCTCTGCTGGCTGTAGTCTTTAGCCTTTGACCAAAAATTCCTCCGATGTCGCAAATATCGCCAATTTGCGTCATCAGAGGAATTTTTCCCGAAATAATATGCCTAAATCTCTTGTCTCGGGGGGATATGAGGAAGGGAAGCACAAGAATTTAAATATACTCCAGGGTTTCTACTGATACAAAGCCATATGCTAATCGCTGAAGTAACCCTTTAAATATTATATAGCTATTCTTTGAGCGAAGTGGTCTCCTCACTTTTATGTTTCAGTGAAAATATAGTGGAGTTTTGGTTTAATTGTTAAATATTTTCCAATTATCAGAGAGCGTATAAATAAAAGACAGCATATGTGAATTCTAACACTTCCACATCCTTTTCAGTAGTAGAAACTTTGGTCTTGCAACTTGCTTTTGTCTCTTGTCTCCCCTGCCCCTTTGAAAGTGAAAGTGCCCTTTTCGATCACACTACTGTGCCCCCACGAACGCGATTTCAACCGAGGGGGACCACCCCCTGGCCCCCTGGAATGCAGTGGAACGCCACTGTATTATTAATTTGTTCACGTTACTCAAATACTGTGTTTTGCAAGCTACGGAGAAAATGGAAGCCAGGCAACACACAAGTGATCGATCCCCAGTGGCACCATCACTACACACATTCTAAGGGTAATCCAGGGTAATTCCTCATACCCCTTTGTTCCAAGTGTGATCCCGAAAAATTCTTGTTTGAAGGGCTATCTGGCCCTTTCTCTTGCCCTTACCACTCCAGCCAAAAGAGAATTGAGACACCCCTACCCCTTCACTTGAATGCTAAAAACGAAGGGGTAGAAAAGGGATTGGGCCTTAGAGACTCTAAACTCGGGTAGGTTTTTATGTGCAGGTGTGATTCTATTGCAGTGTACTTCAGTTATTTTAAATGTATGGTACACATTTAAATATATACATTTATTGTTATTGCTGATATTATTCCTTAAATGTGTTTTTAGAAAGCCACTGATAATAAAAAATATCTTTATGCTAGTGCTGTCAAATCTGTTAATCGCATCCAAAATAAAAGTTCCATACATTATGTAAACACAACATTTTATTTTTGGATTTTAATCAATTTGACAGCAGTTTCGAAGGTAAACTTATATGCCTTTCCAAAAAAGCACATATGGAGACTCCAAAAGGACACCAAATAACCAAATGATTCAAGGAGACCATATAACTCATATATTTATGCACACCAGCACTGTTCAGAATGTACAGTTTATAGTATGTATACATATACATACAAGTCAAGTTGCAATACCAAACAAGACCACATGGAGATCCAAAAAACCTAAACCAACGTACTTCCTTGACATGACTGTATTTACTATAGTAAATGGATCCATTAAGAATTACTAAACACAGCAACATACACTTGACAGATAAAAGCATTATCCTGAATGTGTGTGGAAACCATGTGAATATACTGAAATGTATCTGTGCATAAATACAATGTGTTTGCTTGTGCATCAATATAACAAACTCACATGCAATTATTGTACGACTCCTGTGCGCCACCACAATCCTCCTTGCAATACTTTACTAGCAAATAGCTGGTTTGCTTAACACTGTTTCTCTGCTGGATTTTTTTTACCATTTGGCCATACAGCGGTGGGATGTTTTGACATTCTGTTTTTCACACAGCGCGATGACATTCTGTATTTCACACAGCGTAATGCATGAGTGCTCACACATATCAATCACAGAATATGAGAGAGCTTGTGATTTAAAGCTAAACACACACTGGGATGAATTATGAATTATTATATTAAACGATTAATCGTGACTAATCACATCCAAAATAAAAGTTTGTGTTTACATAATATATATATATATTTCATATATAGATATATTTCATGTGCTTCAGTAATTTATGTTATTTGGGTTTATTATTTTAATGCATTTTAAATTGTTTTGTATTTTTTGCATACCTTTACGCGTTATTGTTAATGACTATAGCATGCCATGTGCACTTATAATAAACAGTATTGTATTGTGCATTGGTTTTTTATCATGTAACAGGCTTTTACATTCATCTTCAAAACAGATCTGTGTTGTGCTTGAACACCCTTCAGCTGTTATAAAATCACGTTATACCATAGTTTGTCTGAATACTTTATTCTGATTATTATTTTCCTGCCAAAGTCTGAGCTGCTGTTATATGCATGTAGTTTTATATGTTAAACATTGTGTAAAAATAGGTATTATTTTATTGCTGTAATATAAAATTTGCTGTATACAACACAAAGTGTTGTAATTTTGCTTCATTTACATTTACATTTCTTTAAAAACACATTACGATGCACATGTTCAGAATGGTAGCATTTGCCATCTCGTTTCATTTGCTAACAGCATTCCTCTCATCTCCTCACAGCGAACAGCTCTGTGCCTTCTGTTACTGTGGTGGTCGAAGCCTGTTGGGCCAGGGGGATCTGAAGCCATTCAGGGTCACGCCCGGATACGACCCTCCACTCCGACAATCCTCGACAGAAGAGGGCCATGACCATGACGACAAGAGTGGGGCTGCCAGCCAATCAGGGAGGCACAGGGGCCCAGAGAGGTAAGCTGATTGGCTGGGGTGAGGGGGCTGTCGTATGATATCAGCTGTGATGTGTATGTAATGTAATGTTTTAAATGAGCTCAGCTAAAAGGGGCTTCTCTCACGACAACACAACTCTTTTTTTTTTTTTTTATCTTGGTCGGCCCCTGTGAAATAGATCAGATGGTATTGGCCACTGTTAGAGAGAGGAAAGTGTTACACGAGCTAAAGCATGTGCGTATGCGGGTTTGCACTCTCAGTGACGTTGTATGTAAGGGCTGTTCTGATCGGTAGGCCTGTTGCAGGCAGCATGGCACTGAAGCCTGACGTCACTGGTTGAATCACCCTCATCTGGATGAAATTTCAGGCAGAGACTGAATACGGATCATTCCAGTTGAAAATTGCACTCATTGCTCTAGTATGTGTGTGTTTTTGCTTAATATCCTGGAGACAGACTCATGTGAAGCAAACAGCATTTGTCCTAAAGTGACCCTCTGCGTCGTCTCAACAAATGGCAATGCTTATTTGTCCCACATACTTTGATTTAAAGCACATTTTACCTCTTCATTGTCTCCTATAGCCATGATATGTTTCTATTACTAGTAGTGGTGTATACGGCCTTTCACGTTTAGGGTTAGTAAGATTAAATGTTTTAAAAGAAGTCTCAATTTAACCATTGTTTTCTGTTTTAATATAATGTAAAATGTTATTTATTTCTGTGATGTCTAAAGACGAATTTTTAGCAGCCATTACTCCAATCTTCAGTGTCACATGATCCTTTAAGGTTAGCTGAACACTAGTCAATGAGAAGTGGCCCAAATTTTAATTCTTTGGTAGGATGCAGAAAACTCCACAGGAAGTGGCAAAGTCATACAGTCTGTGATGGACAGATCATTAACAGGGCTAGTGGTAATTATGTCGGTTAGGAAATCTAAACGTTCGCCTATTATTCATCAACCTCAAAAGTGGCTTATCTTTTGAAACATTAACCTAAATAAATCTAAATTACTACAGCACTTACTGCATGATATTTAACTTGCAAGTCTGCGTCATCAAATTAATCTTTACAGCTGACACTGACTCAGAAAACACTAGTTTATTAATGAGATATTAAAATGTTCAGACGGTCTCCTTTCTGTTTTCTTTGTTCTCTTAATTTATATTTTAAAGGCTTAGTTATATTTTTAAAGGCTAGTATTTTTCTGTAACATAGAACAATGTTAGAAATGTTACATATAATATTCTATCTCAGCCCTGAAACTCAAACCATGTTCCGAATCCACCACCCAGTACATATTAATGTAATTAAATTAGTATCATGCATGTGCAACTAGTCAATGACTACGTTTATGGACAGCAGTAATCTAATTATTGACCTTATTCTAAATAAGACAATATTCTGATTAAGGTGTTTACATGAGTTGCTTTTAGAGTACTCCATTCATGTTCCCGTTTTACATGTGAAAGAACATAGATCGATTATGGCACGTCATTACGTCCCCATGCCACGCCATTACGTCCCCATGCCACGCTATGTTCTCCAACATCCAATCATAGCGTGACTTTGGCAGGTCTGTTAATTTTATGGGCTCAGGAAACCCGCTAACTTCACCTGCAGGTGTCGCTGTTGGACAGTGTTACTTTACATTAAGAAGTATAAAAAACATGCGTTTTTATAATGTTTTATATACATTTACGTTGATTTATTTTTGTAATTTTATGTATTGTCTCTTTTTGTTTTTTTGAAAAGAACCTACCCCTCTTTCCTCCTTATTGACAGCCTACATTTATAATAATAGCTTTGATTAATGATGAAAAAGGTTTAAAAATCGTGACTGTTTGGATTGTTTTTCCTGCCGTCGAGCCACAGGCGTTCACTGAATGACCCATCTGGTACAAACTCATTGTATTTTACTTTTACAATGAGCATAATAATTACAACAAAAATAATAATATAGAGAGAGGATGCAGTGTTCAGAATAAACAGTCAAGTACAACACACACCACCCATAGCAACGCGTTATGGCAACGACATTTCAGACTGACAGATACGTAAAAGATAAACGGGACTTTTCCGCCATTTGTTACTGGTTTGTAGACGTTGTTATAATAATTGTAATTCCAATTCTGTTTTATTGGCCACAATATTATCAATGATTGTTGAAAGGGGCACTTTTGATTAATTTTCAAAAAGGGCAGAGGCTCGAACCCACAAAGCCTCCCCTCTGCACTTCCCTGGTGTGCGTTACACACACCGCCCATAGCAACGCGTTATGGCAACGACATTTCAGACTGACAGATACGTAAAAGATAAACGGGACTTATCCGCCATTTGTTACTGGTTTGTAGACGTTGTTATAATAATTATAATTCCAATTCTGTTATATTGGCCACAATATTATCGATGATTGTTGAAAGGGGCACTTTTGATTAATTTTCAAAAAGGCCAGGGGTTCGAACCCACAAAGCCTCCCCTCTGCACTTCCCTGTTATTAGTAACGTTATGTGTCCTGTCACAAAATGCGGCGAAATCTCCGACACGACATTAATAGTTCGATTAAAGTGTGTACATGTCTGTAATGCTCTCCGATAATGCGACTAAAATAGGCATACTCCACATGTCTTAATCTGATTTATGTTTAGTTAGATTATGACTTTAATCAGATTAAGGTAATTAGAAATCGCTGTCTACATGGTAGCCTCTTAATCAGAGTATTGTCTTAATCAGATTAATATCGGAGTATTGTTGTCCATGTAAACGTAGTCAATTAGAAATTGGAGCTAGCCCATTTATTTATTTTGTGAAACTGACACACTGACTGTTATCTATTGCATATTTAAGGGGAAAATACAGTAAAACCAGTAATATTGTGGTGAAATGTAATTGTGGTATAAAATGTAAATGTAATTGTGGTATATATATATATATATATATATATATATATATATATATATATATATATATATATATATAATATTATATTATATTTTAAAATGTATTCTTATGATGGAAAAGCTGAATTGTCACGTGACCCTTCTGTGGGTTCTGTAGGTGTACATTATTGGCATTAATTACCATTTATGTTGTCCTCTACATTGTGCGCATAATTTTGTATTTTGTGAGTATGCTTTATCGACAAGCAAACGCCTGCCATGCTTGAGTTACATTGAGCTACAATGACATAGCGCTTCCATACAACCCCGATGATATGGCATCAGCCGGATGGATCTAAATCCAGTATCCTGTGCTTCATTCAGAAAGGTATAAACAGGCACATGGCTGTTGGCTATTTGCTTTTCAAATGTGACTCTCCGAGAGCATTCTCCCCTCGCTGATCATTACCCTGCAGCTATTGGGAGTCACAGAGCGAGATGTGAGACGCCGGCCCCAGCATGCGCTCAGTCCAACAAAGGGCCCTCTCCCTGCTCTCTCGCACAGCTGCCTAATTTGTCTTGGCTCTTTGGAGCCAATCAGCCGTCTCCCAGGGGCCCTTGTGACGTAATGTGCTGCCAGTCTGATGTTGGCAGTTAGCCAGCCCTGCTGAGCTTTGTCATCTGTGGGCCGCACTATCAAGCAGCAGGTCTGACTGTGGAGTAGCCAGTCGGAAATGGTGGAAAAACACAATTTTAAGAGAATTTTTGGTTCATTTACAGCAGCATGGCTAAAGTTAACATGGGTTTTTAATTTAATGAAACAAAATTAAAATAAAAATGTAATTTCCATTATGACATTATATACATTTTTTGTTTATTGTTGCAAACATTATAATCATTAATAGGGATGTGCCTAAAGCTAAATACTTTATTCCGGCACATCCCGAATCATCCCTTATGATAAATAGTTAATATCAAAAGAGAAATATAAATGGAAAAAAAATGTTTTATTGTTCATGCTCATTTACCCTGTTTTTATATTAAGATTCATTTAGCTTAGCCTGACAAGCCAGACCCACATCAAGATGTTTGGTCTGGAAACTCACCATAGACAGGGCTCAATCCGAGGGGCGGAATAAACGGTTGTCTTTCAAACTCCCTCTGCACGTGATAGGATAGCGCTATAACCAGAGCAACGAAGGTGAAACAGAGCTTGTTGATAGTTTAAACATTCACCGTGTCCGGTCGGCTAAACTCCGAACACCTTTTTAAGAATGACTTCAGTGCCGTTCTTTGTTCTTTTCTCAGAGAAAAGCTTAACTCCAAGTCTTCCAGAGTCGCAGTCAAAGCTGATTCGAAAGACCGCCGCCGTTCGCCAGTTTCTGTTTACTAGAAGCACGCAAACGCAACTCGGCCGTCATCATTATGGCCCCGCCCGCCGGCTCTATACACGATGTGATTGGCCCGTCTAGAGTGAGGGGAATACAGCTCTAGTTCCTAGACAACACTTGCAGGCAGATTAAATTTGCTGCCGCTAGGGTGCGTCTATATTTCTAGGCTACATTTAGCTGTCATCTAACACTTACGGCCCTGTTTTAACGATCTGAGAACATGGTGCAGGTGCATTTAGGTCGTGTCCGAATCCACTTTTGCTAGTTTAAGGACGGAAAAACTGTCTGCGTGCCTGGCACATGGTCTAAAAGGGTTGTACCTACACTCTTAATGAGTCATGGGTGTGTTTTTGGTGTAACGTGCAGTAAACCAATAAGAGTCTCATCTCCCATTCCCTTTAAAAGCCAGGTTAAAATCGTTTTAAATCGGATAGTGCACCAAATAAAGTTATTGTCTCTCAAAAGTAAGAGTCGAGTCAATTAAACAAATCGTTTTTCAAATGAATATGAAGCCGTTTCATTGGGACTTAAAGACCAAACATTAGCATATTGCCAGTCTAATTATTGCATGCACAGACACCAGGGAAATCTTGAACCCCCTCAAACACTGCAGTGGAAACTGGATAGCATCATTTCGAGAAGATACTACTCTACAATGTGTTTATTCTATTTCATATTGTGTAGGTATCTGGCTAACGGGCTAACTCACGTTATTACTGTCTTACTGAAATACTACTGTAAATCAGCTGTGGGCTGCAGTATTACCTAAACCTATGTGTCTATTAATGCAGATTGCCTGTAATTCTTACTACTTTGAGTAAAGATAAAGGATGGAGCGACATTTGTTTTGCAAACTTTAATGTTACATCAGTCATTCACTTTAGTGCTGGGCTAACATATGTGCTGTTATTGATACCGCATAGTCCCGCATGTGCACCGCAATAAATTAGAAACACACACGCACAGGTTTGTTGATGGATGCACACTTTTTAATGCCGATGGTGAGGAATTGAAACAGTTGAAACATCTCATAGATGTTTAGATTCCGAAATACACCCTGTACATGGTAGACCAATCACAAAAGATTGGGCCATCTCACCAATCAGAGCAGAGTAGTCTCATGGAATGGAGGGAGTTAGAGAGACTGATTTATTGTGGTGATGTACAATGTATATTATGAGAAAATTATAATATACATTGATGCATGTAAATCTGTTGTTGGAAACCTCCAAAACTAAATTAGGAACCTTTAAAATAGCATAATAGGGCACTTTAAACAATGTGGAACTGGGCATGAAAATGATAACTGCGTCGGGCTGAAGCTAGCAAAAGACATTTGCGTTGTGTGGCATTGCGCCACATGTATGATATGGCCCTCAAAGTTACTATCAAAAAACTAAAAATGTATTCAAATCCAGTATTAAATGTAATCCTTAGTCATTTCAAAATGAATATCCACTTTTCATAGTGTACATTATAATATTGTGATGCGTAAGTTGACTTGTTGCACAGGATGTTAAACTTGTTTTTAGTGTTAGTGTATTATTTAAAATTTATTTAGACAAAATAAAATTGACTCAAATGATCAACCACAACATCTTTTGGACAGAATTGGTGCATACCTACTTCAGTTTAGTATCACTGTGATGCAAAGAAAAAGATTTAGCTGGCCACATGAAGCTCTATATAAATTTTCACCACTAATTGGTTATTATCCAATATGTTATGCATGGAAACCTGCTTGTTTGTATTGGTTTCCATGATTATGCTATTGATTTTGCCTCGTGTACATAATTTAACTGCTTTGTTAGGTTATGTAATATAGCATGAAACCACATTTGTATTTACAGTATGAACGCTACTAGGTAAAATAATACGGCACTCAGAAATTATATTTCGTTTCATCCATATCTATTGTCATGGGATTACACAGAATGTCAGTCAAAAGCACACTGAGTTTGAAATTACAGTTGACCCCTCGTATATGTCACCCGTCCCAGCAGGTGGATAGAGGAGGGGTATAATGAGATGCGCCGAGCTGTGATGGATGCATTTTTGTCCCATGATGTGTTTACGATGAGTCATTTCTGTGTAAGTGGTTAATCAATCAGCACCATCCCACTCAACCCCCTCCCCATACCTAAATTAAAATGGCTGTGAGTCAAACCCCTCCAGTCCCTGAATGTCAAGAATAAATTAACACTCCTTGTGCCGGTGGCTCATGATAGAGGGCCAGAAGTTCGAGAGCATGTACATTTATCTCAGTCTACATTTGATCAGAAACATTTTAATTTAATTAAGTACAAGATGTGCTGTTTAATTAATATAACATCAACTGCAGTTAATATCATATATCATTATAATTAGAGAAAAGACCTAAATGTGTAGAATTTATAGGCATTGTTGTGGTAGACAAGTAAATTATTGAATAGACAGTTCCAAATATGGCTAATAAAAAAATATTTATTTCCATTTCAACCATTTCAAATTTCAACTGCATTTCTATTACAGATTTGCACAAAACTTTTGGGATATTTTTTAAATGTCAAAAAAAAAAAAAAAAAATATTGCGAACTGACAGCATTTCCGTTAACAGATTGTAATGTGACTAAAACACAATTTCCTCTCGCAATGTCGTTCCATAACTCTTGGCAATGGATGTTGGTGCTTTACGTACAGTATATTCCAGCCACCACTCTAGCCATTATTTTTAATCGAAGGCGATGTAGACGTGTTATCCAAGCATTAATGGCAAGGAAAGCCCAGAGAGGACATAAGAGGTTTTCTGGTTGTTTCACCCTCTTATATCAAATTGTGGGATTTCTGTGTGGTTTAGAATCCAGTATTTGTGGAATTATTTTGTCTTTTATGAGTTTAATAAAAAACTATCTCATATTCTTACCAAACTTACCAGCGTCATTTTTAAAGAATGATGGACATATGTCAGGTGACCTGTAAATGCGGAAAAATACCGGTATGCAGTTTTGCAAAATTGAATTTTTATATAATAACATATTAATATAATATAATCATGCAACTATGTAGGATTGTTGCAGTAAAATATCCAAAAACCACTAGGCAAGTGTTATATATTTTGTTCAGTTGAGTTCTTACAATATCCCAAATGTTTCCAACTATTTGTAAATTGTGAGAAAAGTGCTATTTTAACTAAGGAACCAGGACGTCTTAGTGAGTCATTTGTTACCCTCGGTTCCAGTTTGATTTTGCAGAAGCGCTTTACTCTTAGCAGTGTGAACAAGTGTCACAGCAGCCACTGAACGAACGCACAGAGTAACATCATAACATTTTTTTAAACACACTTAAATGTATCTGATATGATAAACAGAGCTACGTTACCTCATACTCATGACAGGAAAAGCAGAAATGGCGCCGGCGACTGTGTCCCATCCCGTCATAATAAAAGTCCCGCTGCTTGCGAGCTGGAGGGTTTGCTCAACAATCGCTCCAGGGGCCTTGCTGGGCTCCCACAACACTCAGTCCTGCTCTGCTTCATACTACAGTAACGTTAACTTCTGCCCGAGTCCTACACCGATTCTTTTCCACTGGCTGTGAGGTGAAGACCACATGTCCCAAGATTCTGCGGTCAAACTTGGTGTCTTGGTGTCTAAATCTTGGTCAACATACCTGCACTGTTAAATACTATTTTTAATGTGATGAGGAAAAACAAGTTTTCTCTTTAAGATTGTAAGATTGTGGCCAAAACTGGTACTGCAATCACTATCCCCTCTCCCCCTCCTCCCGGACTGATAGGTTGCCATATAGGGCAACCTATCAGATCCAGCAGGAACGTTTGTAGCTGCAGCTGTGGTAACTAGAGCAGATCTGGCAACCCGGATGCCCAAACATTACTGACATTGTGATTGGTAGATAGGTGGAGGGTGGAGCTTCAGGCCAAAACACATGTCAACATTAAAATCAGTTGAGGGCTGCAACAACAACTTTTAAATGATAATATCCTGGCAAGACTACTGTTGTCAGTGATAGAAGTATTTGAAATGAACATGATTTCTTAATGTCTAGTGACATATCAGGGCCATTTTATGATTATTTGAAATACATTTCTTACATACAGTTCATTTGAAATGAGTGATTTGACGGAGGTAGGATATTGTGAAAACTTCCAACTACCATGCCACTTCCACACCATACTTGCATCAAAGTAGCCTGCGCAACTTTTCTCTATTTACAGATATGACTAGACATCAACGGCGAGTGACATATGTAAGCAATTTCCTGCAAAAAACATTCTAACTGGTCTAAAATATAAACATTTAGAATAGGCTTACCATAGTGAATATGGTAAGAAAAAACACATTTTGGAATGGTGTATTTTTTACTTATTATTTCAATTTTGTTAATTTGTTGAACAAAAAGAAGTTACATAGTGTACCTTTAATTTCAGTCACCAAATAAAAATGCAAAAATGATGACTATTTTCAAACAAAATCACTTTCCACCTGTCTTCTTTTGGTCTGACAAACAGATAATCATGGTTAGGGCATGGTGCAAGACTAAAACCTGATCTTCTCTAATGACTCTATCTCTGTCTTCAGTGTCGGGGCAGAGGAAGCAGGAGGCAGATTCTGGGATGAGCTCCGCCACGTTGGCCTGCCAGACGGCATTGACGTCCGAACACTCTTTGAGGAGTCGGGTAAGCACTTGTTAAAAACTCCACCAAGAAAAGTATACTATAGAATCAATGTTGCCTAGACTATTACTTTTAAGGAATAAATATTTTATAGGAAAAAGTGTAGTTTCTATAAAGAAACCAAGGTTTTCACTCTCATATCATGCTGTTGAAAACAGAGGATGATTTAAAGAAACTAAAAAAACTCAGCCTGAAGGCTTTTATCAGAAAGAAGCCTACAACTACAGTGTAGTTAGACACATGACATTTATTTGAGAAATTGTTAGTCCAATAAAATGAAGCTGAACTGCTGTTCTGCCAATAAATCTTTACTATGTTGGTCAGAAAGCATAAAGGGATCATTCCAATCTTGGGTGACTTTCTTTCTTCTGTGAAACACAAAGCGAGAACTTAGGCAGAATGTCTCATTTTGTGTTTAACAAAAGAAAGAAAATGATATTATGAAATTTCCCATCCCATCTTCTAATTCCTTGTCCAACTTTCTTGTGTTGGCAGGTCAGTGCTGGGCCCATCAAAGCTGCGCGTTGTGGTCAAATTTAGTGTGTCAAGCGGAGGATCAATCACTGCTAAACGTGGACAAAGCCATCCACTCAGGGAGCACAGAGGTATGCTGGGATAACTCGTTCACATTTATCTTGGTTTAAGCGTGCAAGGACTCGTAAATAAAGTAATGACTGCAAACTTTATGCAAATATAACCACCTCACTGGAGTACTTGAAAGGTTATGCAAATGAGGGTTCAAATGTACAGCTCTCTTTTAATGGTGTTTTTCCCCTTCTTTTATTGATTGACTATAATGTGTCTGTATTTTAATTTTATCTATGACAGCTATCTTTCCTGAAGCTGTTTTTAGATTTTGTCCTTAATGGCTTCCAGCAAAGCTGGACACCAGAATATATTTTTGATGCTGGCCCCTATTGTATTATATATATTTTAGGGGTGGAATAGTACACAAAACTGACAGTTCGGTATGTACCTCAGTTTTGAAGTCACGTTCGGTACAGGTTTGGTACAGCAAGGGAGAGAAAACTAAATATAAAATTGCTTTTTATTTATTTTTATTAAACAGTGGTTTGCTGAGAAAAATGTGTCTGTCCTTAAATGCATTCACTTATAACTAAAAAATAATGAAGATAAAGATAATGCTGTAAACTATAGGGAGCCCTTACTTGCATATTACTATAATATTAAATGTTAACAACAGAGCACAAACTATTAGCCTGAATTCAGTTGCTATTTATTTTTAGATATAATAATCAGCACTCAAAATAACACATCGTATGCAAATATGTAATCTTCACATTAGGCAGTTTTTGCATTAACTTCTAAATCTAATTACAAAATTATGTTTTTACACCAATTCGTTGTTTAAATATAATCATTTATACACAGTGGCTTTCATTTTCATTACAGATTTATTTAAACATGAATCAAATAATCAAGACATCACTAACAGGTAGAATATAATGAATATATTGGCTGATATAGTGCATATATTTAGCAAAAGAGTTAATTTCTGTAGTGAACTAACCAGCTGTGGACACTGAATGACTTGCCTGAGGTAAATGTAATGCTACGTGACATTGTTTACAAGCTGTTTTATTGACATCTTTCCGCCATTGAAACACGGATTGAGCAATTACACAACATATGACATGTTTCAGTGATTTGTAATGTATCCTCAACATCCCTTTAGGTATTGATTTATGTTTATTCTTTGAAGAGATGATCGCAACCAATCGCGTGCTGCTCTGCTGCTTGAACTGACGTTTGTACCTGTAACGAAATGGTTTGGTATGAATATGTGTACCCGTTACACCCCTTATATATATATTTCACTAACAGCTCTGGAAAAAATGAAGGGACTATTTAACATTGAGGAAGTGGTCTTAATTATCATTTAAGTACATTTTTGGACATTTCTTTATTTTTATGTTTTGACTTCGACATTATATTATGTTCACTTAATTAATCGTTAAAAACTCTAGTAATTTAATAACACTATTAAATGTAAACTTTAGCAAATCTCAGAATTATGTTGTGTTTCCTAAATTAAATTTTTTTGATCGTTGAAAAAAATAAAATTAATTTTAAAACTAGTGACTTGAATTCATTTAGATACATTTTCAGCCATTTATAGGTTATTGGCAATAACACGCAAATAATGATTGGCTTATTTTCTGCCAAAATGTTAATATCAGTGCATAAAACAGCAGTTTATATATTTAATTGTATTAATTTATTTATGTGCTTTTTAATTATTTTTATATTAGGGATGCACCGATCCGATACTCAGTATCAGTATCGGCTCTGATCCGCCATTATTTGACAGATCGGGTATCGGACAGACAGGGCCGATCCAAATTCGATACTGTGCGCATAATATTCTGTGTTATTGTTAAGCCCCAGTGCCCCACAAAAGGCACAACAACTTTATTAAGCATCATCAACGATTCGTGCACTATATTATAAGTGTTCTGAAGCCATTCCATAGTTTAATGCGAGTACAGATGAATATTTAAGTCATTCAATTCAAGTTCACATCAATGCTTTCCTCCGCTGCGGCTGTCAGTCACTCTCCATTCAGCTTTCAAACTGTGTGTTGCGTTCGGTTACAACAGTCAACGATGAAACTCTCCAAGATTATTTATTGTTTCTGTTATTATGTTAGATCTGTAGATAATACTCTATGGTTTCTCATAAAATGACTTTATCTTGCTGGCGTTTATTGTAAATCGTGTTACTTTCTACCGGGTGTCTGTTAGGTCACAACACTGGATTAGTTATTGTATTGTTCTTCACACAAAGTAAATGAAATGTTAAACTGTTAAAATAAATGGCTTATAAGAGCTATTCTACATAGAATTTTTTTTTTTTTTTAAACTGCATTGGTATCGGATGGGTTTAGTATCGGATTTTGTTTATCTGATTTTTTTTATCGGACCGATTTTTTTATATCGGCTCGGATAGGTTCTAAAAAAATGTTATCGGTGCATCCCTATTTTATATATTTCTGTGTAGCTTTAATAATTTTTTTATTTCAGTGTCAGTGTTTTTTACTATTTCAACATGTTTTATTCATTTATTTATTCTGCTTATTTTATTTATATATATTTTACTTATTTTACTTACATTGCCATGGCAACATTTCTGGTTTACCTTTTTCATGTGATACATGTTTTAGTAAATAATCAAATATTTTTTTTATAATCAATGATTTTTGTGAAAGAGATTGATAATCCAGTTGGATAATACTATTGATAATCCAGTTAATTTAATATTTTACTAATTAAATGTATTATTTTATGGTCACAAACTAAAGAATAAGATTACAGTTCCAATTTGATCCAACTGTTTGCAGAGTCGACTATTTCTACCTCTCTCTGCATTCTACCATCTACATTTCCACATAATTTGGCCAATCCCTAATTTTTAGTTTATTTCTTGCTCGTGTTTAATGTCACAATAATGACACCTGTTAGGGTTCTGGGGGTCACCATATACCTGCTGACTCTTATAGCGATGCTGCTGTGTTTCTGTGAAGGCTAGAGCTGGAGGAGTAATCTAAGTGGCTGCTAAAGGTCGCTGCTGATCAGCTGTGAAATAGAAAAGGTCACAGCACTCAAAGGGGCTGCGGCGTCATCAGCTTCATCACTTAACACCCCCCATGCAGCAACCCCCTTGATTCACATTCCTTAATGGTGCTCTGCCATTTGATCTTGTGAATTAACAGCTACGCTGCGTTTAATGGTAAATGCCAGTCGAGAGCTCAATTAATATGTGTGTGATTTGAACGTTCGTATAGGTGGCTCATCAGATTAGCGTTTTTTTTTCTCTGAGTGGAATCCCCCAGATGGATGTGCATAAATCGTGCACTGCTCCATTTAAAGCCATGCCTTATCAAAATCCATTTGCTGTAGGAACCGAACAACTTGAGGTGTGAAACAAAATGCGCAGTTAACAAGGAGAGCAGCTGTAAACATGAGGGCTGTTGACATGTCAAGTCTGGACTCATCTCACAGTGTTGGTTGACTTTTAGCGTGCAGGCGGTTTCTGAGCAGCTCATTAAGCAGGACGATGGACAGAGACGCAGAACAGATCGATTCAAATAGAAAAAGGGAACATTTGCCTGCAAGTGCTAGTTTACAGAGGGAAATATTCAAGTGTTTTCAGGAACATGTTATGGGTTACAGTTGTCGTTTATGCAAATTGGAACCTAACATTTGGGAAGACTACGCTTAGATCACCTGGCCCATGAAACAACCTGCATAGGCGGCATGAGTTAATGAAATGCCACTGTAGAGCCTAGATGTGTGACCTCTAAGGAATTACACTCTTTTGCTCTCCCTGAATATTTATTTATCTCACAGTACAGGTTTGAAAGATTATGTAATTTCCACCAAGGCCACAGTGACGGTTGTTTTTATAAACAGCCATTATTATTTCACAAATCTTGTGATGTCTGAAGTCTTGCATGCTCCAGCTGCTGGTTTTTGCCAGTGGTTGTCGAGTCCTGCAGGCACTTAATAAGGGTAGAAAAAAAATTAAATGCGCTAATGCCAGCTGCGCTTTCACGCTCTCACTTTTCTCCAACGGCAAGCTGACAAATAATGTGTGCATATTCATTAAATAAGAATATAGTCAACTTATTTTATTTATTTATTTATTCAACTTATTATATTTTACTTAATGGGTCCTGCACACTGTGCGATTTTTCAAAATCCTTTGCGAATGTCCCTTGTCAGACTGTACGAACATGATCCCTGTGTCACACTGTAAGATCTCAGTTGTCATTAATGTCAGACTGCACGATAGTTTAGGCGCGCTAAAAATGGATGCGCGCAAGAAATCTCACCCGGAGCTTTATATCATCAATGAATGACGCGTTCAGTGACAGTGAGCTGCATTACACACGGGACTGAAATGCTGGCTACAAATACATTTCTAGCTCTCGTTTTGGTCATAGTTTGTCTTGAAAAACCGAGATATTTGACTATTGTCGTAGGAGAAGTCACACTGCAGGATTCTGTGCCAAATCTTCTGACACTGCCAGAATTTCGTCTGAGGTAAAATTTGATCGCAGAGCTCATTAATCGGCGGCCGGTGAACATGTCAAACTAACGACCAAAGACGTCAGATTTTAGCCTAGGATATGAGGAATCTTTTAGGATTTCCTAAATTTGTCTCTGATGGCCAAATCGTGGCCAAAATCGCACAGTGTGCACCCGGCTTAAAGGGTTACTTCAGCGATTTAGCATATGGCTTTGTATCACTAGAAACCCGGGAGTATATCTGAATGATCGTGCCTATCCCCATATCCCCCTGAGACAAAAGATTTATGTTTTTTTATTTCTGGAAAAAATCCTCCACTTAAGCAAATATAGTCATTTTGCATCATTGGAGGAGTTTTTGGCTCGAGGATAAGGACTACAGCCAGTAGAAGGAGACATTTCCGTGTGTTTTCAACCGGTCCATGGGGGGTGGGATCGCTCACACAGCGCTCGGCTTGCAGCTGCGAGCATTCATGTTAACGGAGTAATGCGGAGCAAAGTGAGTGTTTCAACTTTTCAAATTAATTCCTATGAAAGTTAAGCTTCCAACGACATGAACTGAAAACGCGCCAGACTGAACATGCAAATGTATGTGATGAATGTAATCTGACTCCTGCTGCGTTTGTGACGTGACACTCGCTCGGCTCACTCACATTATATTGAACAGACACGTTCATTTTTTAATTGTAGTGTCTGTTCTCTAACTGAACTGATTTTATGAAAATGAACGCAGTGGGCAATTGATCCAGTTATCCAGTAGCGGTGGCTTTGCGAGTGGCCTTGTAGGGCAGCGAAGCAAGTGCATTCTGGGAGTTGTTGTCTTTCATTCACATGAGCCAAAAATACATTTTCTGTCTTTTCTTAGTCTAGAAGGCACCAAATTCAAAAATAATTTCACATTTCCACTATATTAATGACCCAGTTTAAATACAAAGCTTAATGCTAAATCACTGAAGTAACCCTTTTAAGTTGCCATGGCAACATTTAAAAACATTTTTGTTTTTCATGTGTTTTTTATATTTTATTTTATATCAGCTTTATCTCAATTAGCAACAAAAATGTAAATAATAATAATGTATAATAATTAATGATTTTTGATAATACTGTTGATAATCCAGTTTATTTTTTACTAATTAAATGTATTATTTTATGGACAAAAACCAAAGAACAGTTTAAATATGATTGTTGTGGGTTACAGTTATAGTTTATGCAAACTAGAACCTAACACTTGGGAAGAGTGATTTATAGTCCATCAGCTGCATGTTTTAGAGTGAAGTGTGACATTGTGTTCTTAAATACGAGCAGCTCATGATGATCCTGTGCTTTCAGGGTCCCAGAATGGCTCTGTGAACAGTGAATGCTCTGAACTCCATGTTTGCATGTACTGTGAGCTTAAAGAGAGACATGGTTGTGATAGTCTTTTCTTCCATATTTTGACATATCTGGTGAAACAGCTTCTTGAACTAGAAAAATTCAGAGCGGGACTTGATTTTGTCCATGGGCAATTGATTGGATGGTTGTGGTTTGCTTTTGCTGTGATGTCATGTGAGTTACAGTTTGTCCCGCTCCTAGAAGAGAGGTCACTGCAAGAGGGAGGGGAAGTTATTTTGATTAAAGATTTTGAGGGCCCATTCATAAAAAAATAAAAAAATAAATTAGGATGCATGTAAAAAAACATTTTACAGGATTACAGAATTTTACAGATTTGTAATGAAACAAATCTGTTGTCTCAGACATTTCAAAGTCTCTGCAGTTTTACACCAAAACAAAAGCATGAGAAAGCTTATTTTAAAATATGACTTTTTTATTTTACAGTTCATTTGTATTCAAATATTACTATATTTCTGTGTTATAAATAATAACATATAATGTGTAATTATATAGTAATAATATTAATCATCATCAAATTGTTATTATTTATAATCAGCTATTGGGTCTAAGGAATTTCAGACATCAGTTTCAGTGGATAAGAAAATAAATATGGTCACATGTAAATGAACTTTTATAACTTAATGTTTTTCTTTGTGATTCCAAAATGGTATTAAATATTGATCGGTATAATATAAAAAATAGACATTCCGGTATTGTGATAACACTAATAACGAGAGTTTGACAAATATATTGAAAAGTATGGAGAGAAAATAAATGTGATGAGAGGGATAGTTGAACCGAAATTAACATTTTGTCATCATTTACTAAACCTCATATTGGGCATACAAGTATAATAAAAGTTTAAGTATGATAAGAGTATGGTGAGAGCATGGACAAAAAAAAGTGATTTATTTTCACATGCTGACTACATTGTTTAACTCCCACTTCACTAATGGAATTATGAAAATCCAGTAAAGCCTCCCAAAAGACCCGACACTCTTTAATTCAATTTGCTTTGCAAGTTGTCGTAAATTTTTAGGTTTTGACAACTTGAAATCCGACTGTATTGGTTGACAACTTGAATATTTGAGTTATCTCAGCAAGTCAAAGTAGTTCTAGCCCTAAATTTTAAGTTTTAAACAAATTGCAAAAGTTTTGCTGTGGAGGATACAGCAGCCTACTGCAATCTGTTGTACTTAACCCGATTGCAAAGCATCACTGCACAACTCTCGTTCAGACAATGAATCAGCCCTTGAAAATGCAATGCACTTGACATTGACTTACTGCACATCTAGATGACAGTGACTTAATTTCAATACCCATGCCACTGAGATACTGCACACAATAGTTGCGCAACGGTTTAGTGAATTGGCCCTCTTCTCTGTGGTCTGTGGGAGATTACAGGCATAATGGGATAATTACACATCAGTCAGTCAGTCATCATTGTGGTTTGTCACAGCTCTCCCTAGCTGTTAGTCTGACCACATGCATTAAACTGTCAGCTTTCATGTCTCATTGTATAGATTTGTTTGGTTTAATATTAGTTGCCAGAAATTTAAACTTGAATGTTGATTGTGATGAGCAGCTAATGCATGTAAGGTTTCAATTAAGGAGTATAGACTGGCATTTTATCATCCAAACCGGAGACTGCTCTGCATTGTCGGTGTCTTATCAATTATGTCTCGTCTTTTATAGCATTGTGCATATTGTAAGCGCCTTGGAGCATCCATCAAGTGCTGTGAGGAGGGGTGTGATCGCTCGTACCATTACCCCTGCGCAGGGGCCGCCGGCACCTTTCAGGACTTCAGGAGGCGCTCTGTCCTGTGCACAGAGCACACTGAGCTGGCCGTCAGCAAATGTGAGAACTGTCTTTATTATTATTCATGCACTCTTGTAAAGCAACACCTTGATGTAGTATAAAAACATATCGTAATTTTCAGACTCAAAACTTAGCATTTTCTTACATCAGGAACTAGAACTCATTTAATTTGATACTTGTCACATGTTTTAAGTTACACGTTAATTTAGCTTTTTCATGACCAAAAAAATCTTATTTGTCTCAGCCTAAATATTTAGATGTTTTTGTTGTTTTGAAAATCCCAGAGAATCTCACTGGTGACCAGACAACATTCTGGTTATTGGTTATTGGCCAAATTACATTGTTTTTATAAATCCCATCGGTCAATAATGGATATTGGATCTTTAATATAATTCAGTATTTCACTTTATTGTGTAAGTGATTGGAAATTGGATTAGATTAGATCAGGTAAAGTGAGCATAATGTGCATCCGTAGTGCAAATTTTGGCTAAAAACTTGGATTTAGATAGTAAATAGGGCTCATGTTGATTTCTTGTTCTTCTCTGTCTTTCTCAGATGAAGACGAGGCAAACTGTATATTGTGCGACAGCCCCGGAGATCTCCTGGACCAGCTTTTTTGCACCAGCTGTGGGTTGCACTACCACGGCATGTGTCTGGACATCAGCGTCACTCCTCTGAAGAGGGCAGGCTGGCAGTGCCCCGAGTGTAAAGTCTGTCAGACATGCAAGTGAGTTACAGCCAAGCTTTGCCTTTTATTCATCCGAGTTTGTATGGCGTGCCTGCGCCTAAATAGCTCATCTTTATTAGTTCATAGATTGCAGTATTTCGCTTTTCAGTGGAATAAACAGACACCTTCTCTTCTTGTTTTATATGGTCTTCTTAATTTATAGTCCCTAATAAGGCACATTCAATTATAGGCTATGTCTACATTAATCTGAATACATCTGAAAACAGTTTTCATTTCAACACTAGCATCCACGTGTTTTCAGTCTTTACCAAAAGCTTCTCATCCATGTTGGGAAATGCTTAAATCATCTTACCATATATATGTAAAATGTAATAAAAGCTTACTGAGGTGATCCAGAAAGACCAGATGTAATAAAGTTATCATGCTATTTTTCTGGCACAATCATTTTACTAGCAAAGTATCCCTCCACTTACTGGGACTGGTTCAGGTCACACTCAATCACCATTTAATATTTGGTTGAAACGCAATTGCCCTCGTGTTTTGAAGTAAGGTAACAATTGCGAGTTAATTAGTCAGTCATCTCTGCAGGAATTTACTGTGTTGTTCCGATTATTATTAAGACAAAAATTGGAGTCGACTTATATTTGGGGTCTAAACTTATACACATCATTAATTCTCCAAATACGCAAAACAAGTATTCCAACCAGTACTGATTAATGCAGCAGAGTCATCAAACAACTCTCATTAAGCAGCCAAGAAATACAGTGTGTCAGAGTGTAATTTTAGAAAAATGGCAAGCCCAAAAAGACTTCTCTTATAAAAATGCTGACAGTCAAAGAAAAGCTCACCGCTGTCCTAAAATCGCCCGCTGCGAAGAAACTGACAAGAGTGTCAGCATGTAGCTAAAAAAAAAAAAAATCCGCTGCCCAATAACCAGAGCCGTCATCCAGCTGAAATTACTGTATATCGCCACAGAGCTGAACCTACCCACCAATGAGGCCCATGATTTCTTATTTCGGCTATGTACAGTACTGCCGTACTTGCCTGTCAATATCCTCAAAACGGCCGCTTTGATGTGGCTTAATGGTTTAGCGTTTACACTCTGACTTCAGGGAGAAACGGCTGTCTTTTCAGCGCTATGTGATTGGCCTAGAATCTGCCACTGTACATAAAAAGGTGAGAGATCACTATAGTGAAATCTACTGAATGAGAACTTTTTATTTTTATGGTAGCTATGCCATGAAGTGTTTATTTCTTAATGTGATTGTTGGTATTACTATACTTTACATACAAAAATAAAACATTAAATATGAAAAATATGCAATATTAATAGTATAGTATATATAATAGTATAGTCTTTTAATCGACATTTGAATGCAAGTTGCATAAAAACGCAGCATTTTTGTATTTTACATATTCATCTGCTTACATAGCTATCGCTTGTTTCTGCTTTTTTTGGGCTTTGTTTTGATCAGGAGATTCAGTACTCTTTCAGAATATGTGAAATGGTGCTCTCTACCGTAAAACACAAAAAGCCAAAATTCCATCAATGGCGGGGAATGAATTAAAGTGCCCAGTGGGTAAAAACAAACATGCCAGTGTGGATGGAAGGCACAAATATGGGTTTAAAAATGTATTTGGATTAATTGAGACTCAGCCATGGAGATACATGAATTTAAAAAAATTATTCACCAGTGGAATATGAATTGAAAATTGACCAATGTCCTTGTATTTTTCAGGGAGCCCGGAGAAGACACTAAAATGCTAGTGTGTGATATGTGCGACAAAGGCTATCACACTTTCTGCTTGCAGCCGGCTATGGATTCTATCCCCACCAACGGCTGGAGATGTAAGGTACGGGCGGCTCTGGTAGACTTTATTGTTATCATGACAAAATATGTTCCATTTCTTTAAAACAGTATAGCTAATTATAGCTGTGCGCTTTGTAGAACTGCCGGATGTGTGTTGAGTGTGGCACCCGGAGCAGTGATCAATGGCACCACAACAGCCTACTGTGCCAAAACTGTGGCGATCAACAGGACACTACCATCCCCTGCTCATGTCCCAGCGATACAGATCCCGACGTCCACAAAGACCTGCTTTCTTGTCATCAGTGCAAAAGGTGCATTTACATAAAATATCTGTACCGGGCCATCCAAACCTGCTCCTGGAGGACCACTGTCCTGAAGTGTTTAGTTCCAGCTTGCCTTAACACACCTACCTAGAAGTTTTTAGTATGCCTAGGAAGACCTTAAGCCGATCCAAACATTTTCCATATCTGGAACCTAATTTCTGATGCAGTGAAAATGTGATTCATTAGCTCCCTCTTTTTATTCAGGTGGTTCCACCCAGAGTGTGAGCAACCAGGTGAAGGTCACGCACATGCCCAGTCCAAAGAAGATCACATATGTTCCATCTGTAGAAACGGCGGCTTTGAATCAGATCCTGTGCGCACCGATGAAGAAGGAAACAAGGCGGAGACTCAATCACATGTGGACGTTGAAGAAGACACACAGCTAGTTCCATCAAACAATGATTCTGAGCCTGCCAAAGTTCAAGACGTAGAACCTCATCAGCCTGTCAGCGAGATGCCGAGTGTAGAGAAGCAAATGGATATAAAACAAATGACGGGTAAGGCTAACTTAATGGCTTGCAAGGTTATCATTGGATCATTCTCTTTCCTGTGGGTTTTCCTTCAACACACTTGCCTGGAAGTTTCTAGTATTCCATTGATTTGCTGGTTCAGGTGTGTTTAAATTGGGCTTAAGATAAACTTTGCTGGAAGGTGGCCCTCCATTAGACACCCTTGCCTAAAAGTATACAAGTCAAATCTTCGGTTTCACACCTAATTGGTAAAATACACAGTAAAAAAAGGCTTCTGACCCCTGTTCTCATCCGATTGAGTCAGAGCAGTCAATAGATAGATTGTTTATAGATTGGTCCCTATTACCTTTTTTTGCATGGCCCAAGTCTAGTTTTTAACCTCTGCATGTATCATTTAATCATTTTTGTAAAGGCTGTTTATTGGCTTGGTTTCTGACAGAATTTATGTGGTTTTGGGATGGAATCTTTTAAGTTTTTATTTGATTTTTCTGTCTTATTGGCTTGGTTTTTGCTTTGGTGTCTACCATTCACTTACGTTACAGTGGTCCAGTAACTGTGAGATTATCCTTTGAAACATGAGGAGAGAGGTTATTCTGTGACGCACCCCAGTCCTTCAGGCCAGAAGTTGCTGAAGTGGAAGAGTAGGCCAAAGCAACCCATAGGCCCACATGCCTCAGATCTGTCTGGATTAGTCTGGACTGGTTTTGACGAAAGAGGTATTAGAAACTTGCCTGGGGAAGGCTTAGACTCTATGAAAGTGTTACTTTCTACTTATGTGCTTTCAAATATCTGGATAAAGACTATAGTGATTCATTGAAATAGTTCATTGTTAAATAAAAAATGGCAGTCCTGTCATCATTTTACTCACCCTCATGTCGTTCCAAACCCTTGGAACGCAATTCAATTTTCCACCTAAATACCGAAGACCGTCTCGCTTTACAGATCTGCAGGAAGTTTTACTTTCTTGCCAATCTCCTCCATGTGTAATATTCCATCACAGCTTTGCGTTCAACCAGCTTTTGGTGTGCGGTGCATTAACACCCTGCTGTCACTGTACAAATGCTCAGCACAGTGTCAGTAACTCAATTCCTCACCCTTTAGGGGAGCAGCTGCCCACAGGCCTTGTACAGCATTATTCATCCTGGTGCAAATCTCTAGGTGTAGAGGTGAGAGATCTGGCCTCATCCCACGCTGGGTTCATGGTTATTTAGGGTGCCACAGGGCGGCCTCAACGTTATGCTGTATGTTGTAGCTGTATGTCGGGGGGGAAAAATCAGGCAGGATGTGATATAAAGCATAAAGACTTGGTCCAAACCCAAGTTTAATTTCACCCGTGCCTCCACAGGCCCCTTTCACGCATTTTCTGGGTTAGAGCCGCAGTATGATTCCATCATCAGCCTCAGTGCCAGGATGAGGACTAGTGGCAGCTGTTTACCAATATATCTAGGTAACTAATCAGGAGGAAGAGTGCCAGTTGTGTAATGCTATTGAAGTATTTGGCTCTTCTTTTCTCTCCTTAAAATTCACATACAGTCCACACTACTTGCATTGAACTTGCAGTGAAATGAACAACAGACTCCTTTTCAATTAGGCTTTCAGCTTCAGGTGATGGCTTTTATTCTACTCAGACAAACCAAACTTTTAACAACGTTTAGGGCCCTACAAATATTTTTTTTTTCTAAATTCTGTTTTCTGTTTTATTTCTCAAGAGCTCTTTTTTTTTTTTTTTTTTTTTTTTGCTTTTAAAGAAATACAAATATACAAACAGTCAGGGGTACAATAAACAAACACAGTAAGACATAAGTACAATAATAAAACAGAGTAGTGACAAACTTAAAATTTAAATAAAAATATGAAAATGTTTACAAGTAGAAACACATTTTACAGCTTTCTTATTTTTTAAATATAATATTGTATTAAGGTATTGTTGCATTTCTAATTTTAGAATAAGAAATAAAGGCTTATTACCCCCAAATTTACATTTATGGATACTAAATTTAGCTAACAGTAGCATCAGATTAATTAAGTAATATTCCTTATGATAAGAATTGTTATAGGAAAAAAAGCAAAATAAAACATTTTTAAAGCATAGTTGAAAGCTGGGCATGACGTGAGCCTTAATAAAAATACAGAAATCTGAAAAAAAAACATAAGGACAACTCCAAAACAAATGATAAAATGATTCAACATGTACACCACCAAATGTACATAATATATCAATGTCACAATTAAACCTGTTTACAAGATAATAATTACAGGGGTAATATTTATAAATGAGTTTAAGAGAAATTTCTTTGATTTTATTTGTGATTAAATATTTATGATGAAGTTTCCAAATTTTGCTCCACAATAGACCATCAACATGACCATTCCAAAATGAGATACAAGCTGGACTGGAGACAATATCCCTTTGAAATTTTATAATTTTACAGGTATTATTTATGCTCTAACAGCAATATTACACACTAACTAAAGTTTGAAAGATGGAATCGCGAAGAACAGGACCTTTAAGGTTTTACAATTTTTGTAGTCAAAAGAAAATATAGCAAATAATTTCCAACAAATCAACAATTTTTTTGTCAAATACTGAATAAATTAAAACATGATTTATAAAATATATTTTCATGATAATTCTTTAAAATAATAAAACGATATCGATTTATCACAGATCCCTACTTTATGTAGTATGAAACTGCCATTAAAATAAAGAAATTTCTTGAACTGTTTTGGTATTTCAAAATTAGTTACGTAGCAATAGGTGGTGGTGTGGATGACGTCTGGATGAAGATGATGCCTTTGCCGCGACTAGCTTTTCAAAAAGACTTCAAGGCTTCTACTCATTGGTCTTTGACCCTCACATCAATTTTAGAGAGGCTTGTTTACAGCAGAGAGTTAACCTTGTTCACCTTCGTAGATGATGCCCAATGGCTCTTGGTCCAGTGTGGCTGCCATTTCTCTCTCTCTCTCTCTCTCTCTCTCTCTCTCTCTCTCTCTCTCTCTCTCTCTCTCTCTCTCTCTCTCTCTCTCTCTCTCTCTCTCTCTCTCTCTCTCTCTCTCTCTCTCTCTCTCTCTCTCTCTCTCTCTCTCTCTCTCTCGCTCTCTCTTGCTCTCTCCCGCTCTCTCCCGCCCCCCCTCCCTCCATTACATTACATTGAATTATGCTACGTGTCGTGATCTAGCAGTGTTCACCCATCAGAAAGTCCCCATATGTGCTTAATGGATTATGAATGAGAAACCTATAAGTGCCGAATATGTGCTTATTGAACCATAGGTCTTTTGACATGACCTTGAACCAGAGATTACCATGGCGACATGGCTTTGAGACTCAGCGGGTGATTAGATTATTAGCATTTCGAAAACTACTTATCAACCAAAATCGTAATATTGTTGCATCCTTAATATTTGGTTCAAAAATTGCCAACAAGACAATATTTCTCATTTTTATTTAGTTTATGTTGAAGCACTACAACAGCACAAATAAACTAAACCTAAATATTAAAATTTTAAAAAACGAAAACTAATAAAAACAACAAAAGCACAATTAATGACAAAAAATAAATGTTATTTAATTTAAACAAGTAAAATAATTAAAAAGTAATTAAAATAATACAAATTTAAAAAAAATCAAAATATGAAAAAAAAAAAAATTATAATACTAAATATATATAAATATGTAAATATATATATAATACTAAAATAATAAATGTTCCATATCTAAATCAATTCAAAATAAACGTTAAAAAGTTTTTTTTTCACTTTGCTGCAAGTGAATTTAGTCATCACAACGTAATCAGGCATGTGATCAGCTAAAGACAAAAAAGAAGAAATACCTGGAAATGAACACAGGGCTCTGCTTTATTCTGAAACAGAAACAGCCTTAGACTTTACAGTATATTTAAATAATTATGTAATTATTATTGATAATCTCTCTAATCCATATCACATATCCATGTATTGCCAAAATTCATTAAAAAAAGTTCCCAGGGCTGGTGAGTAACCGCTGCAACCAAGCGTCAACCTCCCCCAGTTTCTCTTGTGGCTAGTACAGAAGTGACTTAAACTTCAATTCATCGACTGGCCGTAAGAGACAGGCTCCAAAAGGGAGCAGAATCTCATTAAGCCCCATGTTAAAATACCCAACTTTACGGCAGAAAAAAGCATGTTTACAGCCTAGTTACTAACTGTGAGGGGGTGATTTTTTTTCGAAACTCTTTCTAAGCTTTATATAATGTAAACTCATTCATTTAAATCATATAAAGTCTTAAAGTTCTGCGTAATTAAGGGCGTGGCCACTTTGAGTGACAGGTGGAGAGCCGTTTGTTTGCTGTCTGTTAGTCATCACATCACCTCAGCTCTATCCACATCCCACCTCTTTGCCCACTGTCAGTTATCCAGGAGTGACGTTATCCAGTTATTCAGCTCGACCCTACTTTACGCTTCAGAACTGCTCTTCAGAATCCTATGGGTGACGTCACAGACACTACGTCCATATTGTTTGTTTTTACAGTCTATGGTTTCAACACCGATTTTTACACTCATTTGGCACTTTGAACCCTGCCTAGTTGGGTTATATATATCAAATATCTGTCACAAGAACTATTAACCCAAAATGAACACTAAAAATTGGATTTACTGTAGTAGCCAAATCAAAAACAGAACCATGTTTAGCATGCCTGTAGATAAACAGTACATAAAAGCGCTAAACAAAGAATAATTTACATTAATTTTAAGCAAGTTTGCTTTTGAGATTTAAAAAAAGTTTGTAACGTTAAGAGCATTTAACAAACTGGTTTGCAGAGCCAAACAGCTTTGTCATTTGTTTACTTCCTTGCTACGACATAGAATTTTCAATACGAACTATTACAGGAAAACACATTGACGACAAAAAAATCTTACTGGTTTTGGCACGTTTTTAAAGCTGGAACTGCTCCATCTTTCAGGACAAGCCGTTGTGCAAATCCTGCATTGAACTTGTGATGATTGTGGAAGCTTTCCTCCATAAAATGTGCAGCAAAGAGAGCGAGATTTGGGTAATAATTATGAGGGACCGAGTTAAAAATACATTTTAATGTCATTGATCCCCAACTCCCCCGTCCCTAGAAAGGCTGAACAAAGTGGACGTGCAATCCGGATGAAAATAACAGTTTCGTCGGTATTGCTACAACAACACTCCCGTCTACTATTCCACAGTAATAAAAAAATGGCCTCTCCCCCCTTATTTACTATTCTCAGAGGAGGGTGTTTATGTAAAATTTGAGGCTGGTGATGTCAGCAACCCTGGAGGAAAAGGCAGTAGTTCCCTACCGGCCATTTGCTGTAGTCCTTAGAAATTAATTTCTTTAAAAGCAAACATCTCCCTTTGCTTTAAATTTTGAGCATTGTAACTTTGCAGATGTTGTTTAAACAGCAACATTACACACTAGCCAAAGTTAGAAAAGTAAAATTGTGTTTTACCAGCCCTTTAACTTAGTCCACATCTTGATACTTTGACTATGAGTGTGCTTTGACAGCTGTGTCCCATAATGAATTGGGTGTATAACCGTCTTTTTCTTTTTAATGTCTTCTATTACCCAGAAGTGACTTCATCTGACATAACAGCCCATAAGTAGCAAGTTTCACGTCTTCCCATAATTAAAAGATGTCTGAATAACTGAAAGCACAAGTCATTATTGTAGGCCTCTATCTTCTCTCTATTATAGCAGTCACAGGTCCAGATCAGAATCATGATCTATCTCTGCTCTTCTGATTAAAAAAGAAACCTGCCCCCTAATTACTTCGGATGGTGCTCAGCTGATGTCAGCCGCTCTGTACGATAGTCATTTAGTCTTCTGTGATGAAGTGATTTCTGTAATGGCTGGTTATCTGTTCCTACTGGAGATACAAGGTGATTGATCTGATATAGATCTGAATTAAAGTGCTTGAGGTGAAAATTTGTTGTTCCAGTTATTCCATGAACAGAACAGAGCCATGTTATAGACAGTAAGAGGACAATAAAGCATGATATAGTGTAGTCAGACCAACAAATCAAAAGTACAGCGTGTATGTAAGGAGACACTGGATAAATTGTCCTAATAGGAGGCAAGGATTACCTTCAGTATTTGTGTACTGCTCAAAGCCATTGTATTCTCTTGAGCACAATGTTTTCTGAACAACACGCATGCCATATGTGCCTGCGTTCACACTTTCCCCTGCATTTTTCTATCCCGTTGAGTTGTTTTTCCAATCCTGTAATTATTTCCACTAGTGCTTGGAGCAGTTTGCATTACATAACATAAGTCGGGATACTCTATTGACTTTTTTCCCCTCCTCTAGAAATTGGTGCAGATGCTAGTGGCGATTCAGCCAAGCCAGAGTCCAGCGAGACCTCACGCTACCACCACAGCACAGAAAATGAAAAGACTTCAGGTACTTCATCTACTCTGCTTGCTTTCAGTGACACACACATTTATTTTATGTTATTGAAGATGCACTTATCCTTAACCACAACCAATATCCTATATATCAATGTTTCCAACCACTGTGCCACGAGACTCATCAAATCTCCCCAATCTTGTATTTAAAGAGGGGAGAAGAGTCTTAGGGCCAGATTTACAAAGACTTTGCGCCAGCACAAACCCTCTTTCGGTGTTACAAAACTACCGTCAGGATTTACTAAAGACAAATTTTGCTCTGAAAAGGCATGGACAGGGTTATTTTTGCGGCTGACCTTGCATATACATTTGTAGTAGTTTCCCTTTTAGACACAAATTTTATCGGAGGAAAGGATTAAAATTAATCACGCAAGGGGATTTACTGAGGGTTGCGCTAGTCATTTTACTGGTATTTTCACCATTATTTACCACCTTAAAAAAAACACGTCTTAAACCAGATGATAATTTGCACTGCTCTTGGAAGATTGCATTGGTCATTTATGGTCCGGCTACATCTGTGTTCTTTAATTTGTGCATTGTCAATAGATCACAGTCAGAACTTTCCACTTATATCAGTGCTTTTTTAAAATTGTGCTCACATTTGCATGCTAATTTGCAAGTTTTAAATAGCCAATGTAGCCAATATACTGTTTTAAATATCCTGTGCATAGCGCTTTGTCTTTTATATCATGATATTTTGGCCAAATCTATTTACAACTAGAATAAACAGTACTTGTAAGTAGATGAAAACGTATTGCAATGCGCTTGCTGCCTCAGATGCAGCCATTCTAATGCATAGGCCTATCTCTGTCATTTGCTGGTCTGAATCATCATAGTCTCGCGTAGCTTTCGCAGATTTCATTGGTCAAGAACTGCCCTAGAGGACTTTTGACTGACATGTAACGCAACCCATTCACAGTTTGTTCCGTGTCCTTTGCAATAACAGACTGGCGTGCATCTACAAATGTTTAATTCATGAACGTTGTTTACTGCAAAAATGGCAAACCGCAAACTTCACATAATTTAGAAAATCCAGCGTTTAGTTAATCCTGGTAAGTACTCATTGTCACAGTTGTAAACACAACAGCGTTTTTCTTCCACTATGGAGTTTGGAGTCCCAGCATTTGTTTCTAGGCGGACTGCTAAAGAACACAACACACTCGTCTCGCGGACATCCTGTAGAATTCAACCAATCAGATGATGATTTCGAATCTCCTTATGTGTTTCCAGATAAGTGTGCCATATGCATCAGACTTTCAGCCAACGGTCCGTGGGCATGACATCTGAGGCTGAGATTTAAAAACTCATACCTCCATTTGATCTTTATTTTCATAAAAGGTTAAAGGGTTACTTCAGCGATTAGCATATAGCTTTGTATCAGTAGAAACCAAGCGGCAACATCCCGCGATTTCTCTCCAATACGGAAGTAATGTAAACTGCAATTCATCGACTGGCCACTAGGGAGCAGATTCTCATTGAGCCCCATGTTAAAATTCCCAACTTTACAGCAGAAAAAAAAACATGTTTACAGCCTGGTACAAATTGTGGTTTTGGTCTATACGGCTAATTTAGACCTTCATGACAACTCTAAGGGGGGGGGTGAATCTTTTTATAACTCATTCGTTTGTGTTATATAAAGCTTTTAAGTTCTGCATAATTAAGGGCGTGATTATTTTGAGGGACAGGTGGATAACCATTAATCTGTCCTCTATAGTCATTGCGTCACCTAAACTTCACCCACATCCCACTTTTTTGCCCATTTTTTGTTATCCGAGAGTGACTCAGGATGACTCGCTCGCAAGATGGCAACACTCGCTCCAGCTCGTCTCTACTTTAAGCTTCAGAACGGCTTATTGGAATCCTATGGGTGATGTCACGGACACTACATCCATATTTTTTCCATATACAGTCTATGATAGAAACCCTAGAGTCTATGGTAGAACCCCCCCCCCCCCCCCCCCCCCCACACACACACACACACACACACACACACATTTACCTCAGCTCTCATCACAAGAGCTCATTCGGCTCTTTCATTACGCTGAATGTAATCCAACTCCTGCTGCGTTTGTGCTGTGACACTCCCTCGTAGGGCAGCGAAGCATTCTGGGAATTGTTGTCTTTCATCCCCATTAGACAAACATATATTTTCTGTCTTTTCTCAGTCTAGAAAGCACCAAATTCAAAAATAATTTCACATTCTTGCTACATTAATGACCCATTTAAATACAGATTCATCTTCCCAGCGCTGAAGTACCCTTTAATATTATAATGACACAAATATATAACATTTTGTAATTATTATATTATTATATATGTAATTTACAAATATCTGAACATGTATAAAGCCACAAAACCTACTTTGACGACAAGTAGAAGTGTATTTAAAAAATATGAGGTTTTCACCCAACAGCGATGATATGTACCCAAAGTTTGTTGTTTCATCATCACCAACAACATCATATCTACACATTATTAACCCTTATTGTGTTCTTATTTGAATTAAGGTCACATTTCACCTTACATTTAAGTACTTTTAATAATACAGGTGCTGGACATATAATTAGTTTTAATTCCATTTTTAATTCCATTCAAAAAGTGAAACTTGTATAATATATTCATTCATTACACACAGACTGATATATTCCAAATATGTATTTCTTTTGATTTTGATGATTATAACTGACAACTGAGGAAAATCCCAAATTGAGTATCTCAGAAATTTTGAATATTACTTAAGACCATTTTATTAATGTAATCTGACATATTCGTGGCAGTATAATTACAAGAGAAAATATATTCAGTCAGGATGTGATTTTGTACATTGGGATTGGGTCGTAAAAAGTGGATGTTGCATATCAAAATGTTTCATAAATATACATTCTGATAAAGATTATGAAGAAAACATTTTTTCTTTGTTTGATTCAAGTAGTCTATAACAATAAATACGTTACAAATAAATATATAAACAATTACAAATAAATGTTAAATTGAATATATATATATATATATATATATATATATATATATATATATATATATATATATATATATATATATATATATATATATATATATATATATTTTTTTTTTTTTTTTTTTTTTGACTTCTCTAGCTGTGTACTGCCATGCTTTAGTATTAAAATTATTATGTTATTATAAATGACCCTGTATGATAAATTGCTTGTTTTGTTTTTTGGCAGTCACTTTAGATAAAAGCATCTTCTAAATGAGTAAATGTAAATTTCATTTAAGGTTCATAAAGGAACATTATGATAATTTAATTGCATTTTTGCATGTTTTTAAATACACAACGTAGTCCACTTTGCTTTTACATGCCAACAAAATACATTTGGTTGTATCTGACCAAATGATTTCTGTCCATTTCTTTTATTACCATTTTTATTCCTGATAGTTACATTTACAAGACCACGTTTAATGATTTTGTAGTGTGTAATGTACAAATAATCCATTAACTCTCTCACTTAATATTTCATTTGAATCTGTCATTAAAGCATTCATTATTTACCATTAATTCTGCATTAGTTCTATACCATAAGCATTTCAGCTCAAGGAATAGTAAAATAAGCCTACTTCCTATTAAAATTTCAAGACAATATGTACAGCAATGTTGGTTACATTATGGTTACATTTTACCTTCTGACCTGCAGTGTATTTTTGTAAATCTTTGGAAAGTAATTTTGGTATTTTCCATATTGCAGTTACATCTCCTCATAAAACAAAAGATCCTGAAGATTCAGAGCCACACGAGCAGAAACTGGATTCAGCTCCAGAGACGTCCACAGACCAGCAGCTTGTAACCTCCCTTGAAACAGAGGAGCTTCCAGAGACTTCAGCTACACTCACAGAAAACATTTCCAAAAGTGAGGATGACAGTGAGCCCTGCCTAGAGGAGCAGAAATCCAACCTATCACCCACCAAAGAGCCAACTCCAGCCTGTACTACCCAGGAGGAAGAGCCCATGGAGGTTTCCTTCACGGAGGAGCCCTGCTCAAAGGCGCACAGAGTTACTGTAGAGCCTGAGGTTAGTGCTGATAAGACTACGTCGGTAGTTCAGAGCCCGGAGGAAATGGATGTTATGTTGCGGCAGCACGACATCATTCCTGAGAGCCGCACGGAGGAAATGGACATCTCTATAGATGTTGATGAGCGATGTTTGGCCAAGCTGAGCTCACTGGTGGAGGAGAGGACGTCGTTACAGCAGCCTCCATGCAGGCAGCCTGAGGGATTGCCCTCGTTTGGGCAGGGGGCGTCCCAGCTCCATGCCCTGGCCCAGGCTGTCTCAGGAGAAGCCATTAGCAATGTGCCTTCATCCACCTTCATACCACTCACTCCAAAAATCGGCATGGGCAAGCCGGCCATCTCTAAGAGGAAGTTTTCACCTGGAAGGCCCAGAGTCAAGCAGGTCAGTCATTTACTTTATGATCAATTCTGTGGTGTTTTATTTAAATCATTATCTGCAGTTTTTTTCTTTCTTTCTGTAGGTTAATTAATAAGCATAATGTTCTGTTCAAACTGACAAATAAATTAAGTTCGGTTCAATTCAATTCAATATTTTTGCCGTGTCCGACTCAGTTCTGATTTGTTATTTATGATCTCACAATTGCGACTTTATTTCTTGTAATTGTGACTATATCTCATAATGTGACTTTATGTCTCATGAAATGTTTATATCTCATAATTTGACTTTATATCTCAAAATTAGAAAAGTATTTTTCGTAGTTGCAACTTTTCACATAACTGCAACGTTATTTCTCACAATTGCAACTTTTATCTCAACATGACGATCACAATTGCAAATTTTCTTTCTGTAATTTTGACCACATGTCTCACAGTTGTGACTATTTCTCATAATTGCGACATTTCTCGTAATCACATTTTTATATCTCAATATGACCTTGTATCTCACTATTGTGAATTTTTTTTCTGTTAATTGTGACCATATATCTCACAACTCCAACTTTTAAAAAAATCATTATGCCTTTTTTAGGCCTATTTCTGGTAATTGCAACTTTTATCTCAATATGACATTGTATCTAACAGTTGTGTTGTTTCCCCTGTAATTGTGACCATATATCTCACAATTGCAACCTTTTTTAAAGGGATAGTTCACCCAAAAATGAAAATTTGATGTTCATCTGCTCATCCCCAGGACATCCAAGATGTAGGTGTGTTTGTTTCTTCAGTAGAAAAAAAAATGAAGATTTTTAACTCCAACCATTGGTCACATAATGCATGCCAATGGGGTGTATTTCTATAAGAAATACAAGGAAAGAAAAAAAAACAAATAGACATATGATTCCATTAGGGCTGGGATAAACGATTATTATTTAAACGATTAATCTAACGATTATTTTTTCGATGCATCGATTAATCTAACGATTAATTTTTCCTGTCCGATTCGGTTACGATTCGATTCGATTACCGATTATCTCCCCATTAATTGCCTAATAGCAATTTATACATGTTGATTTAATTATCTGAATGAAAAAACGAATTCCTTAACATTGCAATATATGTTTATTGCTCTTAAAATTCCAAAGTAAGACTATACAAGAGCAATGCATTCAATAAAACCTTGAAAACATAAAGTAGGCTACACACACAGACACACACACACACACACACACACACACACACACACACACACACACACACACAAATAAATAAGTATTAACCTACAACAAAGAAACATATTATACGATTTTTCTATGTATGCAACTCAGCCTACTGGCTATGCCCATCGATTAAATATCAACAAGTTGGTTAATCAAATCCGGGGACACACTGCAAGCATGAGCGTCTCGGTTGCGTGGCGTGTCCGTTTTTGTTTCGGCTCACATGTTAACAGGTTGGAGTTTGCACACTGCCTGTGACGCGCGGAAAACGCGTGCATGCTGGAAATAGAAGAGCGCCTATTTTTCACGCGTGTTGGGAGCGTCTCCAGGCAAAATAGAATAGGAAAAGATGTTTATATATAATTTTGACACGAATACATATTATTAAATTACATTTTCATGTTTGAAAGTCTGTAGGTTTACATAAATGCAGATATAGGCCTAATTGTAATAATAAAAAACGTCAATTATCGATTTTGAAATGTTGCAACTGTCAATACAGAACGAAATATTCTGTAGCCTATTTTGCCGTCAATACCATAGATATGTGGCTACTGCCGACGTTCTTTGCTGTATCAGTAGGCTATTTATGTTTAACATTAGGAATAGGGCTTCCCTCCGCATCAATAGCAGCAGCAGCGCCGCGTCAGACACGCTTCTAGTGTGCAAAGGCAGAGAAAACGCCACGCAGCCCCGTGGCTGACCCGCAACAGAAACGCCACGCGCATCCGCGGCATGACAGTGAAAACAGTTACATGTAGAGTGCATTATGGGCGCCAATATTCCGTTTAAAACCGGAATAGTCCTGGGATGGAACTGCTCTTAGAGGATGGATACCCTCGGTCACATCAGCGCGATTAGACATTGAACATTTTAAATTTAAAACAGCTTATTATGTAGGTAACGTAGCCAATGTGTCCGATGCTTTCACTTGATGCAAACGTTTGTTTTTGTGATTAAAATACATCAGATATTACCAAAACATCTGTCTTCCTGTGTGCAGAAATTTGTTTATGTAGCCGTGACAACAAAACGCATGCGCGCATCCCTGTGATGCTCCGTGCGCACCGCGCGCCAACCCCATAGACTGTGGCCAACCCGCAAGCCTTGCACTTCTGAAAGTCTGAGGAGCCACTCGTGTTGCTACCATAGATATACATAATATACTTTATTATGTACATCTATGGTTGCTACTACTCTCCGGCGCCGCCATCTTTATTTTGAGTCTGACGAATCGACGCGCATATTTTGCGTCGACGTATTTTTTGCGTCGACGTCATCGATGACGTCGACGCGTTGTCCCAGCCCTAGATTCCATATTAAACCCTGTGGCTTGTGATGATACATTGATGTCTTTTAAACACGAAGCGATCGGTTTCTGTGACAACCAAAGCAGAATTTGTGTTATTTTTTTTACCTCATATCATACAGATCTCATCTAATACTCCCAACGCCATTATTTCCATCAAGGAAAGTGAAAAACTGAAAAACTGTGATTATATATATATATAGATTCCGCATTAGTGCCTGTGCAGATTGGTCGAATGAGGCATCTATATAAATATATCTATGATCACACCAGGTTTTTGACCTTACTTGACGGAAGTAATGGCGTTGGGAATATTAGATGAGATTCGTCTGATATGAGGTAAAAAAAATTACAAATTCTGATCGTCTTCTCGCAGGAACTGATTATTTCGTGTCTTAAGACATCAATGTATCGTCACGAGCCGCAGGGTTTAATATAGATTCGTATGCCTATGTTTTTTACTCTCATAGTAGCTCATAGAAAACACCCCATTAACATGCATTATAAGGGCAACGGTTGAAGTTAAAAATCTACATTTATGTTCTACTGAGGAAACAAACACACCTACATCTTGGATGCCTTGGGGGTAAGCAAATACATAACATTTTCTTTTTTTGAGTGAGCTATCCCTTTCATTATTGTGCCTTTATTTTTCATAATTGCAATGTTATTTCTTTTAAATGCGACTTTATCTCAGTATTACATGGTATCGCACAACTGCACTGTGATGGTATATCACACAATTGATACTTTATCTCAAATTTCTCACAATATATTTCACAATTGTGATGCTATTTCACATAATCATGACCTTGTTTCAAATTGCATATTTTTTCATATTTATGACTATTGCTTGTAATTGCTACATTATACCTCACAATTGTGATTAGCTGTTTTTTTTTTTTTTTTTTTTTAACTTTTCTACATGTTTCAATAGGTTTCAGTCCAAACAATCAGACATGCTCTCTGCTGGAAATATTGGTGATTTGTGAATGTAAAGGTTTTAATTTTGTGCTGATATACACAATAACAATAGACACCACACAAAAAAATGTGAACTTCCGTGGTTGGAAGCCTTATTTTAGACAATATGTGTGATAAATTGAACATTTTATGAGATATGACACAGGCTTCAAATATCAATTCAAAGGAAATTATCTCAGCATCAGACTTCTCGCATACATGTCATACTCAACCATCAGATCATCATTCATGCATCACATCCTGTTTGTGATTGTTTTCCTGTTATCCAAACGGCTCCTAATTCACTATGGCTGTGTCCGAAAGCGAAGGCATCTGCCCAGTCTACACAGACCGTTTTATTCAGACTGGGGTCCAGGGAAAAGATAACGTCGTGTCTAATGATCTAGAACTCTAGAACTAATGAAGTATAAAATTCAAGTGAGCTTTAGACATAACCAAGTAAATATTTAGTGACTCATAAGGTTAAAAAATAAGAAATAAGAAAAAAATGGACATTTATGAATTAATGCCCTGATTTCAGCTGATCCTTCTAATTCTTTCTGCCAACCGCCAAATTGCATGCACAAAATTAATCTAAAATCTTTGGTTTTCAATGTGCCTTGATGGCTACCCTACTAACAAGGCAGTGTTTCCCCTGACAGGAATAGAGAAAGATGGACCTAGAATGCCTCAGAGCAACTACACCCCAACATGCGTATACAAGGATTTGAATATTTGGTACAAAAAACAAAAACAAAACAACGTGTTAATTTCACTTCAGGCAGCTTTACGTTTTAATTGAGCGAGTCTTAAGTCACAGCCATCATCGTGATTTCAGGATGATCGCTAAGTATTAATTAACTTTATAGCCACAAACGGATTAATTAGAGGAATTAGGCGGCTGTAAGAGGCCTGCTCTTTGCACCCTTTGTGTGCTCGAGTCATGTGTTGTCGTGCTGGCATAATCACATGCGTTTGTAAACAAGACAGCGAGTGTCTCTGTTGTCATGGCAACAGAGGTAGCACAGTCATTCTGATGCCAGGCCTCTCTACAACAGTAAAGGCCTGTTCACACGCAAAAGAGAAATGAATTGCCGACGAGCGGTCTATTAACAGAAAGAAAAGTGAAAGTCATTCCAGTAATTTAATGCGAAATAAAACACGACTCATCTTTATTACATTTTTTTTTGAAAAATTGGGCGTGCAAAATTATTCGGCCCCCTTAAGTTAATACTTTGTAGCGCCACCTTTTGCTGCGATTACAGCTGTAAGTCGCTTGGGGTATGTCTCTCTCAGTTTTGCACATCGAGAGACTGAAATTTTTGCCCATTCCTCCTTGCAGAACAGCTCGAGCTCAGTGAGGTTGGATAGAGAGCGTTTGTGAACAGCAGTTTTCAGCTCTTTCCACAGATTCTCGATTGGATTCAGGTCTGGACTTTGACTTGGCCATTCTAACACCTGGATATGTTTATTTTTGAACCATTCCATTGTAGATTTTGCTTCATGTTTTGGATCATTGTCTTATTGGAAGACAAATCTCCGTCCCAGTCTCAGGTCTTTTGCAGACTCCATCAGGTTTTCTTCCAGAATGGTCCTGTATTTGGCTCCATCCATCTTCACATCAATTTTAACCATTTTCCCTGTCCCTGCTGAAGAAAAGCAGGCCCAAACCATGATGCTGCCACCACCATGTTTGACAGTGGGGATGGTAAGTTCAGGGTGATGAGCTGTGTTGCTTTTACGCCAAACATAACGTTTTGCATTGTTGCCAAAAAGTTCAATTTTGGTTTCATCTGACCAGAGCACCTTCTTCCCCATGTTTGGTGTGTCTCGCTGGTGGCTTGTGGCAAACTTTAAACAACACTTTTTATGGATATCTTTAAGAAATGGCTTTCTTCTTGCTACTCTTCCATAAAGGCCAGATTTGTGCAGTATACGACTGATTGTTGTCCTATGGACAGAGTCTCTCACCTCAGCTGTAGATCTCTGCAGTTCATCCAGAGTGATCATGGGCCTCTTGGCTGCATCTCTGATCAGTCTCCTTGTATGAGCTGAAAGTTTAGAGGGACGGCCAGGTCTTGGTAGATTTGCAGTGGTCTGATACTACTTCCATTTCAATATTATCGCTTGCACAGTGCTCCTTGGGATGTTTAAAGCTTGGGAAATCTTTTTGTATCCAAATCCAGCTTTAAACTTCTCCACAACAGTATCTCGGACCTGCCTGGTGTGTTCCTTGTTCTTCATGATGCTCTCTACGCTTTAAACGGACCTCTGAGACAATCACAGTGCAGGTGCATTTATACGGAGACTTGATTACACACAGGTGGATTCTATTTATCATCATTAGTCATGTAGGTCAACATTGGATCATTCAGAGATCCTCACTGAACTTCTGGAAAGAGTTTACTGCACTGAAAGTAAAGGGGCCGAATAATTTTGCTCACCCAATTTTTAAATTTTTGATTTGTTAAAAAAGTTTGAAATATCCAATAAATTTAATTCCACTTAATGATTGTGTCCCACTTGTCGTTGATTCTTCACAAAAAATTACAGTTTTATATCTTTATGTTTGAAGCCTGAAATGTGGCAAAATGTTGCAAAGTTCAAGGGGGCCGAATACTTTCGCAAGGCACTGTATGTAAATGAGTTTTTTTTTAATTATGGGTAAATCATAAAAGTATGTAAAGACAATATTATAAAGTAAAAACGTTAAAAGCAAAAGCAATAAAGACAATAGAAAGATATACACTGTATATCATTCAAAAAGTTTAGGGGTCTAAAAACAATTTTAAGTAATTAATACTTTTATCCTTTATTTATTTCATTATACATTATTTATTTATTTAAGTAGTCAAAATGTATCACAAAAAAATCTTATTTGCTCACCAATGCTGCATTTATTTGACCAAAAATACAGTACAAACTGTAATTTTGTGAAATATTATTGAAATTTACTGTTTTCTATTTTTTTCTATTTAAAAAAACATGTATTTAGTCCTGTGATGTAAAGCTGAATTTTCAGCATCATTGCTATAATCTTCAGTGTCACATGATCCTTCCGAAATCATTCCAGTATGCTGATTTACTGCTCGAGATACATTTATTATTATTATCAACGTTGAAAATCCGGATTCTAAAATGATTCGAAAGGTCAAAATAACAACATTTATTTTTGTTACAAGACTTTCAAAAACATTAAAAAAATTGTACCGACTCCAAACGCTTGAAATGAGTTTGCACACAGTCGTTATTTTTTGATGTTCCATTTATTGCTACACAGTTGACCTTTAGACACTGTCTCTTAAGGCACTGATGACATTTTTAAAACACGGCTCATCTTCCTGGAGCGGAGGATTCTGTTTCGCCGGTCCTTTCCATCATCTGCGCATGCAGTCTGTCACTTTATGTATACAGACAGAAAACAGTCTTGCCCTAGAAGCAATATGTCTAATCAAAAGGAAGATTTTTGTTTGCATGTTTGAGAGCAATGTAATCAGATTTTTTATTTTATTTTTTTATTTTTTCTGGAAACGCTTTGTCTGAAATGTCATTTTTTTAGTTCATTCACAGCTCTAATGTGTCACATTCTCTGTTAACCATGTCTGTTTGTACATGCATGTATGTGTGTTTCTTTGCTGGCTGTATTTAAGTTGTTGCATGTTCTCGCCCACATCTCCTCCTCTCTCTCTCTAACCCACCCCATCTTCAGGGAGCATGGAGCGCCTCCCGCAGACCGAGCTCCCCCACATGGTCCCTTGACCCGACTGAGGGCTGGGACGGGCCAAAGAGCAGGCAGCCCCACGGCATGGCCGCCTGGATAATTCGTGTGGTAAATACAGCTAAATATTACACAGCCCTTCCATTGGGAGTTCAGTTACAACTTTGCGACATGACGATATTAAATTGTTCTTATTACAGTAAGTCAGTGAAGCTGTCAACACTGGAAATAGCCGTTTCGACACGCCTTCAGCTAATAAATTAAGAATAAATAAAAAAGTAGAAGATTACTAGCAATAACGAAAATAAAGACAATAGAAAAATACACTGTACCATTCAAAAAGTTTGGCGTCAACAGTTTTAAAAAATGTATTCATTATTTATTTAATTATTCATTATCTATTAAATTAATCAAAAGTGAAAAGTCTTATATGCTCACCAGTGCTGCATGTATTTGATTAAAAAACTGATATATATATATATATATATATATATATATATAATATTT